>NW_024881261.1:36870873-37386915 GCF_018691265.1 Tyto alba | reverse complement strand
CTTTGCTGGCAGTTTTTTATATTTTTACAGTCTTGGGTTTTGGCTCTGCTCCCATCAAAGGCAGTTACTGAGGGGTCACAGTGGGGAAGCGCTGCCCCATCGCTTCCAGCGAGCCTCCTTGCTCGGGACCCCGGTCCTACCTCCTCCCCTCCTGGGACTCCCCATCAAAGGGTGTGAACTGTTTTGGCCAGACCAGTTCAAACCTCCGCTTCCCCCTGTGCACAGCCCTGTTTTTGATGCCTGGCAGCTGAACTGCATTTCTTAAAGCCTCCGGGCTTGGCCAGCTCCAGCACCTCAAATACCTGCGTCTCGAGGAAAGCCATCCCTCAGATGCAGCCCACTCAACACCAAACCTTCTTGGAAAGTCATTACATTCTCTCTCGCCACCTCTTTTCCTGCATCCCTCTAACGGTAAATCTTTCCTGGTTGACTTTTTCCCTGGTTCAGGCTGCAGTCACTGTTCTCCTACATGCTCCGTGCTTGACTCTGTCACCTAATGAGGCTGCGGTCGGGGGGCAGGCTCGCAAGCTTCCAGCTCCGTTAAAAAGGGAGTAGCAAGAAGTGAGCCTGGTTATTAAAGGTGAAAGGAGGCAATTAGAGGGAAAGGCGATCGGGCGATGGAAGAGGGGAGACGCACCGGGTTTTGCTGGGATGGCTGACAAGGCAAAAGTCTCTCAACCATGGGAACGAAGCGAAGGTATTAATCATGCGCTAAAACAATAACTGATGTCTCTGGTCCCCAAGCTGTTGGCTTCCCCCTTCCCCTCTGCCTCCATCCTGCAAAAGAAAATACTAAAAGAAAATCCAGGTGGAGGGAAGCAGCTACCCAGCCAGCTTCTACGGGGGCACTACGTGGTGCTTTCTGTCCTCTTGTTAGCCCTCATCTTGGTGTTACCCCTTGCCATCATGATGCCAAGCAGCGAGCCTGCTCTCCCGTGTGCATCCTTCCATGCCCTGAGTGTCTCCCAGTCGTGCTGGCCCGAACCAGGACACCCGTGCACCACATGCCAGGGAAATAACAGCTTGCTTTTGTCCTCTTCCCAGGTTGGGGCAATCGGCTGCCGTACTTCATAAACTACTTCTTCGACACCTACCTGCTGATCAACGAGGATACTCCTGTGGGTAAGTGGGGCATGCCCGTGGGCAGGGGGTCTGCTCGTGGAAAAGCATTGAAGAAATGCTTTTTTTTTGATTGACAGATGTAGCTTATTTTTCTTTCTTTATTTAGCTAGGGATCGGTTTTTAGTAAATGCAGAAATCGACCCGGTCATTCTCGGCCTCTTTCCAGGCTCTCAGTCCATTAAACCTGTGCTCTTCAATCAGGGCTCGTGACTGGCTTTTAATGTGGGAGGAATCGATTGGGAGCGGAGGGTGGCTGGGATGGAGGCTATGGAGGCCTCTTCTCACATCTACTGCTGCCTTCAACCATGCAGCCCGAGCAGCACCCTCCTTAAAAAAGGGCTCTTGCAGCACCTAAGTCATCGCCGGAGCTGTCAAGGGTTGGAAGACTCTCGAGACATCTCCTCTAGTGACCCAGGCTTCCAGATGAGGCTTCTGTCTCTTCTTGGGGGTCCCCTCAGTTGCATCTTTTGCAGCCCATGGTGTCCCGCTGGTGGGATTTGGGGTGGTGTCTGAGCAAGCAGGCAGGACGTGGGGTCTCGGTTGCAAGTGTTGGCTAGAAGGTGTGGTACCTGAGCTCTGCATGGAGATGGGTCCTCGGGAGAAGGCTTGCTGGAGCTGCAGCCATCTGCCTGGGGAGTTCTGTCTTGCAGTGATGCTCAGGTTTATTTGCGATGTGAAGTAATACCGAAATCTGCTGCTCGGGTGCTTTTACTCACAACATTGCAGAAGGCAAGCTGCGAATAATGTAAGGAAAGGAAAGACCTGACTTCATTGTAATTTTTTTTTTTTTTTTTTTTTCCCTGATGACTTGCATCCATGTCATTTTTCATGGCCTTTCTCAGTGAGCCCGCCCCTTACAGGTCACTTCACCCCTGGTTTATTTGCTCTGCTCTGGGTATGCTCTCTGCCCCTCAATTGCCAGTGTCCCTGCAAACACACTTAGTGCTGGATGTGCCCCGGACAAATCCCAGGGAAGGAAGCACTGTGTGAGAGCAGGAGTGAGAGCTGGTTGGGAACAGCTTAATGGAAATGCTTCCTCACCAAGGACATGGTTCTCGAAGTACTTAAGCTTGAAATACCTTATGGGAGTTGGACTGAACTCCTATTTTGGCAGAAAATGAGGGAAGATTTCTGACAGTCTGCTTTCCAGTGAGAGATTGTGCGAATAAAATTGTTCTTGGAATTACTTTGGGGGGTTGAATTTTATTTTTTTTAAACTTTGTATTGCACTGTACAGAAATGAAATTCACTCTTAAGAATATTGGCACCCTGGGATTTTGTTTCCAGATGCACCAGAGGGAAATGTCAGCCTTGAAAGTGTTGACAAACAGTGTTTCTGTGTTTCCTGCTGTTGGTAGATGTTTTCTGAGTTAGGCTTATTCACTTAAAAAAAGGCATTGTCTGGAAACACCTTTCTTGTATCCTGACTGGGGTGTAAGTAGTAGAACAGTATGTGGCGCCTATTACCCAGAAAAAATGCAGCTCCTTTTTTGAGGACTATTAGAAGCACCCATCACCCTGGTGTGGAGTGAAGGTCCCCACGCAGCCCCCTCCTCCCCTCCCTCAGGCTTTCCCCGGCACAGCCTCACCTAGCACCAAACCAAGCCCTCCCTGATTGCTGCCTGCCATGCCATAAGGAATCTTAAGCAACAATTAAGAGATCATTCCCCCTCTAATCACTTACAAGAGTAAATTAGTCTTGTCAGGAGCTATTAAGACAGAGAGCTCAGAATTCATTAGGCGAGATTGGGCCGAGGGAGCTGCTGGCGCTGCTGCTGGTCCAGGCTGATTAATTTTTCCCAAAACATCATCAATGCCCATCTGTTTCATTTAGGTCCGGGGAGAGCAATTTTCAGGTGGACTGACCCTCTAGTCAGTTATTTCACCCAGAAGTAAATGGAAGCACACAGGCGCGTGTGCACGCACGCGGAGGGAATAGGAGATGTGAGGAAAGGGGTTGAAGGGGCCGGAGAAGAAATTGCAAGAGAGGAGGGAGATGCTGGGAGAGGAGGAGGGATAATGACTGGTGGGACCGGATCTCGGTGTGTTTTACTCTGAAAGCAGGAGTACTGGCTGATTAACAGCCCTTAAAAAAAGAGTTTGCAGGAGAGGGACTGTCTGTCTTTATTGTGCTGCTCACTGCCTTAAGCAAAATCATTCCAAGGGCCATTTCGTTTAATCCCCAACCTTTTAGAGGGCTGCAGGTAAGGGAGGGCTGCGTAGATACTGATGCCAGGTGAGTTGCTGGAGGTCTCTCTGGCAAGGCGCGATGCTCACCGGTGTGCTGGGGAGGTGGTGTTGCTGCAGGTGGGGTTACCTGTAGCTCTGGATTTGTCAGGAGGTGAGGATGGGCAGGCAGCGGTC
This sequence comes from Tyto alba, assembly GCF_018691265.1. NCBI lineage: Eukaryota > Metazoa > Chordata > Aves > Strigiformes > Tytonidae > Tyto > Tyto alba. Next base: position 37,383,429 of record NW_024881261.1, on the reverse strand, counting down.
TGGGTTCCTCCTGGTTGGGGTCCCCCGCTGGCAAAAGGAATGTGGTCTTAGCGTAATGTAATGACTGGAGTCTAATTGCCCAGCAAATGGATTTGCTGTATGCAGGACAGGAATGGGAAAATGAAGATGATCCATCATGTCGGGTTTGTAACTAGCCTTATAACCACCTAGCTTGGATTCACCCGAGTTTCTCTGAAAGCTTTCATGCCTCAGTGCCTTGCAAAATGCATGACAAAAGAGGCCATTCAGACGAGTGCAATTCCACTTTCCCTTCATCCTAGCAATAACATTTTAGCATCGCTGGAATAATGTTGTCTTAAAAGAGTGGGAAACGCTTTAATCATTGCACCCAAGCTGATCGCACTCACTTGGCTTTGCTCTTGGGCCACGCTGTGTCAGGGGCAGGTTGCACGGGTGGGCTGGGGACAATGTGTCCCTCCTTTTCATCAGCCCTTGGTCCTGCACGTCCTGCTTAAAACTAGGAGAGGAAACTAAATTTGGAGGACTGATCTCCTCTGTAAAGCCTGCTGAGGTTGAGCAGTGCATGACAGAGGGGAAAACCTGCCAGGATTTAGTTACAATACTTGACTACCCCCGTCACCCCCCGGGCAATGTGAGTGTGAGAAGATGCTGGTGAAGCTGGGAAAGGCGCCTGGGATGGTTGGCAGGTGGGGAGGCCGGGCTCCCCCCGGGGCTTCTGCCAAGGCTGGCTGCTATTTGATTCCCTTAGTTATTTCTGGGCAGGAGAGCGTGCAGCTGAGGCTCTCGGCTCTCCACCAGCTTGCTGGGATGCCTCCAGCACCTGGTGGGATGCTCAGCCCTGGGTCCCCCAAAGTCCGCTGCCTCAGCATCTCCTCCCGCTTGTTAACCCGTGACAGCGGGGGGCCGAGGAGAACCTCTAACTCAGCAAGTCCCGCAGTCGTCCTGCTGATGAGCGACAGCCCCGAGCGGTGCTGGCTCAGCACTCGGAGCCTGGCCGGGTGCAGGATTTTGGGGCTAAAGGCCTTGTGTGCTCCCTGATTCAGCAGCTCGGTGCCGCCGTGATGTGGAGGGGCTGGTGGCTGGGGGGGTGCTGAGCAGAGCGCCTGTGACATGGGGACGTGCACGTGTCGGGAGGGCAGAGGGTGGGCTGAAATCATAAGAGCATGGGCGTAGTGCACGGGGCTGTGCTTTCTGCTCAAAGTCCCCTTGCTCCTTCCCTCCAGCTCTGTGCCTTTCTCAGGAGGCAGGGGCTGTGCTCTCCATCCCCTGGGTTCACCGTGCTCAGAAAGAAAGATGAATGATTGATGGGGAATTTCATGTGCTTCTGCCCCCCAACCCCTCTTTGCTATGTGCAACTTTTGCTGAGCTGGTAAATGCACGGTAAATAGCTTGTGCTTCGGGAGCAGGGTGGGTATGCCTTTACAAACTTACTGAGAAACCCTGCTCGTCTGAGGACTTGCAGATGGTGACTCCCAAATGCTGGGATTTCAGTTAAATACCATGGAGGAGAGGGTGATTGCTGGAGACACCCAAATCTCTTGGCAGCGTCGACTGAGTCCCAAGTTCTGCCAGGGAGTGCATGCATGGAAGCAGTCTTGCTCGGGCACTTGGCTGGCTGTTGGCCGTGCTGTTGGATATTAGAGGATCCCAGTCTGGCTCTTGGCACTGAACAGGAGAGCTTTGCTGTCTGACAAATTTCTGATGGTGTGGTTTGACTTTCTGCAATGCATAACTCAGATTATGCTTTCCCAGGGTAAGCTGGAGCATTTCCAGGGTAGACTACGTTGAGCAGACCACCTCCTCTGCTTGCAGGAGAGGGCACAAAGAATTTGAGAGGAAAGCTGATTTTTTTTTTTTTTTTTTTTCTTTCCTTAGGAAACCCACACCAGCTAAGGGACTCTGAAACATAGGGCTGTTTCTCCATCAAGGTCTGAGGGGCAGAGCTAAACATTGTTTTTTGATACCTACTTCTCCAAAATGAGCTGTAGACGACATTTCCCATGGAGTTGTGGCTCTTGCTGTGCAGCCTGAGCTGTTGCAGCCTAAGAAGAACCAGGGATAGTGGAGTACAGCTGCAGTGTAGGTGTACTTTGTTGGTTGGTGGTGATGAAAGCTATTAGGTTGGTGTGTGTCACCTCTTGCCTTTCAGGGCCTTCTGGGGCAGAGAGTTGTTTTGCAAGAGGCCTGGAAGAGGAGCTTGGTGTTTAGCTGGTGCTCGCTGGTAACCCTGCCCGTGGGTCTGAGGCAGCACGGCCCTCTGATATTTGTGGATGACTTGACTTGATTCTCCATCCTAGGCGAGGACAAGGCCAGAGGGCTTTTCTTTTCCAGTCGGGGAAGGCTGCCATCCTCTGTGTGCTGTATCTGTGCTTTCCAAAGCAATCATCTCTTCCACTCCAGCCTTTCGCTGCAGTGCTCTGGTCCTGGGCAGCCAGCTGCTTTGGCACCCGGGTAAGGTCCCTGGGGGTGCCGGGCTATTCAAGCTGCTGCTGGAGATATGGTTATCTGTGTGTGATTGAGCACTGGCTGTCTCAGCTAAACCCTGCCTGCTGGTTTGATCCCACAGCTGAAGACAACTGCGGTGGCTGGGCTCCTGCATGATGGCGCTTGCCTAATGCATCACTGGGAAAAAAAAAAAAAAAAAAAAAAAAAAAGAGATTCTGGCTCTAGTCTCTGCATACTTCTGGATTGATTAAATTGTTTCGGAGTGGTCTGGGCCAGATATCAGTGCATGAGGCTTGTGGGCCATCTGTTGGGGACAGCTTTGGATGGGGGACTGTGGACATCCCTTTGGTGTCTCCTGGCCTCCCTCCTCGCTTGCAGGGGCACGCAGCTTTTGCTGGAGAGGGGGGGTTGCCCTAGCATACCTGCTGTTGTGCCCCCCCTGCTCAAAATTAAATACTAAATCTAAAAGAGAAGATTAATTTAACCTCTGTGGACCATGGGGTTAAAAGTCACACTGGCAAGATCAGAAAGCATTGTGGGCTTACTGTTAATGAGGTGTTAATTGGGTACTAAGGAGGTGTGACTAAGGAGAGCACAGAGGTTGGCTTTAAAGCTTGGGATTAACTCCTTGAAAGGAGCAAGGCAGCACAGGGCGATTTGGGAGTCCAGGGCAGTGCAAGAGTCTTTCTGAATGGTACAAGGTAGGCTGGCTTTCAGCAAAATTTGGCAAGTTGGAAGATGCTTTTGGAAAATGAGGTGGTAGTAAGGTGGACAGAGAGCTTGGGAAAGCCTGCTTGTTTGTAAGAACCCTGTGTTAAAACAGCATGCCCTCTTCGTGCTGGTGCTGCCAGGGACTTCCTTCTCCTCACTGCATACCTGGCTGAATTTGTGGGGAAGGGCCTCTGTGCCTGTGTTTGGTCTAATTAAACATACCACCTGCCTTCCCTTTAGATGTGCTCCATCCAAGGTTGCTGTGTGGTGGGTTAAGCCTCCATCCAGCTTCACCAGCCCAGCTCCTGTTCCCTGCAGCCAGGGCTTTGCTGCCCAGTTAGCAGGTATTTGTATGTGTTAGCTGAAACAGCTCCAAAAATGCTAATACCCTCTCAGGAAGTACGGTGGGAATGTGCAAGTGGGAGGAAGGGGAGAGATCAACAGCTACAGGACCTTTCCCCACCCCAGTTACCACCAGTATTATCTGCTTAGGATGCAGCTAGCATCTGTGTTCAAGGGTTTTTCTTCTGGTCTTCTAGTTTTCAGCTAGACCAGCATTTAGGCATAGCTGATGGTAGATCTGGAAGATCAGGTAGACATACAGGAGTCAAGAAGGTGCAAAAATGGGTGAGGGAGGTTTATCCCTTTGCTATGGTGTTGCCTCAGATCAGCCTCAGCTGATGATGCAACCGTGCTGCTGCATCCTGTATATAAATAATCCCCAGTTGAGGGGACAAATGTGTAGAAAAAAAAGGGGAAGTGCATGATGGCAGTGGGTCTGTGGCTGGTTACAGAGTTTGGGGACCTCATGGCAGGTGTCCCAGCCACCCCACTGTGTTAGCACCGGCATGGGGAGGGGGCAAGGATTTCGTAATGGTAAAAGCCTCATAAAGATTTTTTTGTTGTTTATCTGGCAGACAGAAGGTGAGCTGGCAAACACAGGTAGATTCTAGGCTCCTTGGTTTGTTGCTGGGTGGATAGATATTCTTAGTCCCACACCACAGGGGAGGACACCAGCCGGGGTTAAATATGAGCAGGGTCCAGCTTGGGATGTTTCCTGCAGCTCCCGTCCCTCTGAGGTTATCTGTCCTGTTCAAAAGGACAAGAGGGGAGCAACTCATCTTCCCAGGGCCAGAAGTAGTTTGCTACCCTTGGTAGGGTCTGAGGAAACATTGCTTTTCCTGTTTTGAAAACTATCCCCTCAGCTGGGCTGAGTTTGGCGCAATCAGCAAAAGGCTGTGTGTCCCTGGCAGGCGCGCAAAGCTCAGCTATTTCAAATGGCTTTTGCTCTGAGCAGCTTTGGGGTTCCGAGCAGCTTTGGGGTTCTGAGCACCTTGTGTGTTCGGGCTGGTGTTACGGCAGGTCCGTGCAGCCTGTTCTCTGTACGAAGGCAGGAACCGGTGTGTCCCTTTGGGCTGATGGTGTGAGCGTCCGTGTGCGTGCCTATGTGCAGCTAGCAGAATTGATTTGGCCTTTTACAAAGGATAATTCCAGAGGAATATGTTAGTCTCTAACTGTGAGGAGTTTGAAACGTTGTTTGAATAGGGAACCTGCTTTGCAAGCTTTGTTATGGGCATCACCGAGAGTGGGTGGGAATAATCTTTTTTAGAAAGGGAGGCTATAGGAATGTCACCTTCATCTTCCGTATTAATTGAAAGCAATGTTATCATCCATTGGCCATTTACTGTTTAAAACTGAATTTGCAGGCGTCTTGAGTGTTCTGCCAAGGAGCAGCCTTTGTTTCTAAGTGTGGTAGCGACCCTAATGAACAACAGTATTTGAGGAGTACTTCAGGAAGGGGATTTCAGCTCTGGTAGCTCAAGCCCTTTTTCTATCATTTGGTGTTAGAAGGCCCATTGATGAAATTACTTGTTGAGCTGTACAAAGTACAGCGTTGTTAATGAAAACTTCAGGCTAGAAAATCAGTTATTCCCAACATCAGGAAACTCGAGGAAAAAAGCTCCCCCTCACCCAAACCCTTAACCCTGCGTCATTAAATTAATCACTTCATCAATCACTTAAATTTTCTTATCTGCTTTGCTAATCGGCAGTAATGTTAATGTTTATGTTTAAGAAGGGAAGAGAGAGAGAGGGAGAAGGAAGAAAGTATTTTTGCAATATGGACTAATTAACATGTCAGGGTAACCTTGCTTTTGGTAACTGCCCTGACTCATCAAACCATTTGAAGGTTTGATCTCGCCACCTTTCACGTTCAATGTGTGAGCCCTTGCGTGGGGGCTAAACCCTTTCAGAAGAAATGGAGGAAGATATGTGTTTGTGGGAATGAGGTCTGGGATGATTTTTATGTCTGAGATGACTTTAGTAGCGTTAATTATCTGTACGTTGCTGTCTGTAGGAGCTTATTTGTGGGTCGGCTTCTCTCTGGACATCGGGCTGTGCTCTACAGAATGTTCCTCGTTACTCTGGAGTGTCCAGGCTTGGATGTCCGTACTGTCCCAGCTCAGTTAAATCGGGCCTTCTTCCTGGCCAGTTAGAGGTATTAGCGTGGGTGACAAACTTGATATAGAGGAGGGATAACAGCGTGAGTCAAGAATGGTAAAGTCAAAAACACAGGGTGGAGGGAAAAGTATATATGCATGTATATGTGTGTATATATTCAAATTAGGAGACTATATCTATATATCTTTGTTGAGATATTAATATTCTAAGGGAATGTATTACAGGCCAAGAGTTTTTTCCTGTACTGTAGGGAAATACTTGCGTATGCATGCACTCATAATTTTTATTTTTGGTGGGGAAGGTGAGCTGTGTTTTCACTTTGAGCCTAGCAATGGGACCTCTTAGAAAAAAAGCTATGGTTGCGAATGGTGATAAACATGCTAGTGCATTTTGCCACATCAGGAACTTGATATATTTGGGTTGCGTGAGTTTATAAAAGAGAAACAAAAAAAATACACCCCATTACCCTCTACCTTTGTGTTTGTATACGGTATTTTCATCTGAGATCTCTGCAATCTGGATTGGCTCCACCACTCTCTGGCTGATTTTCTTGACTGAGGAGCAAAGCAAGAGCACGTGAGAGGAGGCAGGGCGATTCCCTTGCGTTACCCAACGCTCAGGCAATGTTTGTGCTACGCTGGAGGAAAGCGATGGAGTGTTGCACGTCACGCTCTTGCACCTCGGCAGGCTTTGCCATCCAGCCGGGGGGAAGCGGGAGGTGCGTTGAGGGCAGGGTGCTGGGAATAGATGATTTGTGATGGGCCGGTGTCCAGCTGCTTGCACGGTTCAAAGTTTATCAATGAAATGTTGCAGAGGCACGCATCCAGCTCCTAAACCAACTGGGTGAGGGGAGGGAACAGCTCAAGCCACTTTGCTGTTGCAAAGGTATCCCATGATAGCCACAGTGACTCTTTTTACCCAATTTTTCAGACTTCTAGCCTTGTGAAAAATTAACCTTTTAATTAAACTTTCCATAAGTGGTCACCCTGGAAGGTACTACTTTGTCTTTTAAGAATCAGCAACTCAAACTATCCACCAGCAGTTTGTGGTTGTTGCTTCACAGTGTAAAAAGAAGTCATAAAAATCCTACACACACCTCCCCCCCCCCAAAAAAAATGCAGCGGTTTAAAAAGTCCAGCTTATTTTCACCTGCATCAAAAATCATCTGAGCAATTAAAAAGTGAAATTTTGCTTAGCTCATACTCGTGGAGAAACACCATATTCCTGTATAAAAATAAGCAGGTTAGAAGAGATCCCTTCTGGAAACGTATATACACGTGATGGTGCTGAGATGGTGGAATAAAACTCCCACTGTTGGGAAGCATCTATGCAGAAAACTGCTGTTACCCCAGTAAGCATCCCCTGTTTGGGGCTGGGGGGTCGGTAGGCGTTGCACTGCCCTGGCTGGCTTGATTGCGTGGGTGGTCAGGGTTGCCTTTTGAGAAGCTTGTTTTGTCATGGTTTCTGTAATTTTGGGGACCACAGGACACGCAGGGTGGTCACCTCAATGTCGTCGCCTGAATCCTTCCCCTCCCCATCTGCTGTCTTTTAAACCGATTTATCGCTGGCATGTGCTAATGCACCTTTCTGCTTTGAATGGCTTAATGTGCTTGATTGGCAGGGAGAGTTAATAAATTGGTTCCTCCTGTCAAACTGCTCCCGTACATTGATGGCTTTTGAATTAACTGTAACCACTCGGGGGGGCTGGAAAAAAAAGCTGGAGACAGCGTTGTTGGACAACTCAATGAAAACATCTGTTCAATTTGCAGCGGTGGTCAGAAGAGTGAATAAGCTCTGAGCGCTCCCTCTCTTAAAGATTTATTAATATTGCTCTTTACGCGAGGGGGAAAGATTTCAAACACTTGACATTTAATGGTTAGTAACTCAATTTTATTCCATTCATCTGCATGGGTTTGTCAAATGCCTGCTCTGTTGAGGCTCCAGTATCATATTGCATAGGCTGTCTTTCTGCATGTGTGCGATTAGGAGGGTGATTCGGTACCTGAATACGGAGGAACCTCTTCCTTTTTTCTTTCCAACTGATTATTAGGTTTGAGGCGAGGGATCGTGTCATGGAACGTAATACCCTTTCACAAACTGCGATGTGGCTTTGTTTCTTACTCTGCTGTTCAGTTTCAAGCAGTTAATTTGAAAATAGGAGGGGAAAAAGACTTCAAAATGTAGAAAGTCCAAGGGAGACTAACAATTCAGGGTGTGGGGAGAAGCGAGGAGCATTCTCACAGGCAGAGATTAATGGTTGTTACTAATGATTTGGGGAAATAGAGGAGAAGAAATAGATATGGCAGAAGACTGTAAAATAAGTAACGGCACTGCGGAAAGCCTTGACTCTTGAAACGCACCTTTTCCCATATGACAGCTGCAACAAATTAAACACATCCTACTAGATAAAACAATATTTCTGTACAAAGAGCGCTGATGTAAAACTCGGTGTAGTGGGACAGGAAGGCAAGTAAATGAAGGGACCACGTAGAAATCACCATCCTGAGTATGCATCTCTCCCACCATCGCTGAAGCAGCTTTCCTAGCAGCATAAAGAGTGTGTGTGTGTGGGGAAATAATCTTCCTGGCTCTTCTGCAAGTTGTTCTTTGTCTTGGAAAAAATTGTTGCAGTCCTGGGGATGCTGTCTGCAGTCCCGTCAGGTACGGAGCTCGGAGTGACAGCTTGCAGAAAGCACATCAGCCAGAAGCCATTACCCGTATACATTGGTGGGATGGGAGAAATAGTCATAAATTAAGGCTCTGTACTGGAGAGGGCATAGGGGGGGAAAAAAAAAAAAATCCCAAGCTGGTATCATCATACTACAACAGGATGCTCTCTCAGAAACCATAAAAATTGGCAAGATCCTCCAAGTTTACACAACCCTGATGGCAAGGGACAGAGGAGGGTGAGCCCCACAGGCACTGGGATGCTTCACAGCCATTTTCTGGCAGATGGCAAGTAGAAAAGGTGTCTCCGAAGATGCAGGGGAGGCTGTTGCCTCCCTGGATGTTAAACCAGGAGCTTGGTTTTGCATTCCAGGTTATAAGTTGGAGATGTATTTTTGTATTTTGCTTCACACACTGTTTCACACCACAAGGAAGAAGAGACAAGGTGTTCTGGTCCTGTTGCAGAGTAAGTTTATAAGGTGCAGAGGAGGAGTATTTTAAGTACAATTTGCTGATTTGCATTTTTTTTCCCTAGAAAAATCGAGATTGTTTCAGTTTCACTCAAAAACATGATATCTGCATGGGGAGTTGTTGGACTGAGAGAGCCATTAGCTGGCTGTGTGATTTCATGTCTCCATTTCTAGTCTTGCCCTTTGCTTTATTGTAGCCCTCGGTGCAGCACCTCTGGTTCTCAGGGATGCCCCTGCGCATCGCTCTGGGATCCTGCTGACTGGGGGGACAGGGAATTGGGATCTGTCTCCTGCCTTGTTTCTGCTGTGTTTCACCCCCAGCTCATACCACAGAGCCTCATATGTTATCACAGAATGGTTTGGGTTGGAAGGGACCTTAAAGATCATCTAGTCCCAACCCCCCTGCCCTGGGCAGGGCCCCCTTCCCCCAGCCCAGGGGGCTCCCAGCCCCGTCCAACCTGGCCTTGAACCCTTCCAGGGAGGGGGCAGCCACAGCTGCTCTGGGCACCCTGGGCCAGCGCCTCACACCCCTCACAGGGAAGGATTTCTTCCCAGTATCTAATCTAAATCCCTCTCTTTCAATTTAAAACTGTTACCCCTCATCCTATCCCCACCCCCTGACCCAGAGTCCCTCCCCCCTCTCCTGCCCCCCTTTAAGCCCTGGGAGGCCACTCGAAGGGCTCCCCGGAGCCTTCTCTTCTCCAGGCTGAACCCCCCAACTCTCTCAGCCCGGCCTCCCAGGGGAGCTGCTCCAGCCCCCCCAGCATCTCCGTGGCCTCCTCTGGCCCCGCTCGAGCAGCTCCGGTCCTTCTGCTGTTGGGGGCCCCCGAGCTGGCCCCAGCACTGCAGGGGGGTCTCCCCAGAGCGGAGCAGAGGGGGAGAATCCCCTCCCTGGCCCTGCTGCCCCCCCTGCTCTGGCTGCAGCCCAGGGCACGGGTGGGTTCTGGGCTGCCAGCGCACGGGGCTGCCTCACGGGCAGTTTTCCCCCACCAGCCCCCCCAGTCCCTCTCCTTGGGGTTGCTCTCCAGCCACTCCTCGAGGGCCCAGCCTGGGTTTGTGCTGGGGATTGCCCCAGCCCACAGGCAGGACCTTGCCCTTGGCCTTGCTGAACTCCATGAGGTTTGCCCGGGCCCCCCTCTCCAGCCTGCCCAGGTCCCTCTGGGTGCCATCCCTGCCCTCCCACATGTCCCCCACCACACAGCTGGGTGCCGTCGATGACCTTGCTGAGGGTACATCGATCCCACTGTCCGTGTCTCCATCAAAGATGTTAAACAGCGCTGGTACCAACCCCGACCTCTGAGGAACATCACTCATCGCCGCTCTCCACTTGGACATCGAGCCATTGACTGCAACTCTTTGAGTGCAACAATCCAGCCAACTTCTTACCCACCAAGTGGCCCATCCATCGAATCCATGTCTCTCCAACTTAGAGGCAGGGATGTTGTACAGGACAGCGTCAAATGCTTTGCAGTGGAAAAGGAAACCCTGTGAGGGGCTTGTATGGGACATGTGTAGCAGAGTCTTGAGTGCAATTAATATAGCTTGAGAATAATGTCATGCTTTCAGGACAGCCCTTGACTATTTTATTTTATTTTTTTAACCTTGTCCTTTATGATTATATTTAAAATACTGCCTCACTATCCGAGACTGAAAAAACCATGAAGGTAACACATGTGTGTGGTGCTGAGTGTTACAGAAACCTGTTTTATGTTGCCAGGCTGCTGAGCTGGAGAGGTATATGGGAGCTGTACGCTCTGCAGGCTACACCGAGGTGGGGAAGGCTGGCTTGGCCTGCAGTACAAATAGCAATTAGCATCTGGATGCTCTTGCTGGACTTCCTCTATAAAATGGTACAAAGGTACCTGGGTTTGAGGAGAACTGGGGCGTTTTGCATGAGATGGTGTTTCCTGCTGCACATCGTGTCAGCAGCCTGTCTTTGACTTTGCATCCCTCAAGGCAGTACCCGGGGCAGTGCTTGGGCTGACACAGCCAGCAGTGTCTTCAATAAGGACAGCAGGAGAGGGTTTCTTTCTCCAAAGCTTTCATCTCTCCCATAACGGCCAGAATTTGGTGCTTGTGGCTTTGCACGCAGCAGCGAGGGACCAGCTTTTCTGGCCTCAGCCTCCTAAACAGCAGCAGCGTTTTGGGGAAAAAAGGCTCAGGGTCTTGTTTGCTGTTCACAAAGAGCTCGTTAGTTCATATTGAAAGCCACAAGTGCTGCGCTTGGTGGGTGTCCCTTAAAATCAACCGGAATCTGGGAGATGCTGCTTTCCTGTGTTGGTTCCCCTCTTTACCTGCCCCAAAATACAAGCTCACCTAAGGGAGCCGTGATACTGCAGATGGTTCAATTCTGGTTTGCCCCTTGGGTATCCTCTGTCCTATATCCAGTGGCATCATCCAGGTGGGCATAGGGACAATTTTAATTGGGATGTTGACCCCAGAAATGAAGGACTGCCCCCCCCCCCCCCCCAATGCAGCCTCTTTTCAGCAAGGAAAACCATCAATATTTGACTGCCCTGGCTGGAAGGCACTGGTAAGGTTGTGTGAGATGGTGGCAAGGGGGTTGGCTGGGCGAGCCGCTGCTCCAGGCGTGGTCTCATCCCTGTTATCTGTTAAACCCACCGCGTTGTAAAAGTGGAAATGGCCCCAGGTGGTTGGATAATGGCATCTTTAATTGTGCTCTGAATGAGATTAACTTCTTATCTGACAGTTTGACATCTTTATTATTATTAATGTGTGAATAATGCAGTGCAGGTTTTTTTATACGTAATTTTGGTAGCAAATGTTTTCCTTTTGTTTAGTGGTGTCTCTTACTTTGCTGGTGAGCCACCTTCAGATTCCCAGGCTCTAAGGGCAGGGATCCCTGGGGTCAGGGGATGCTGCTCCTATTTATTTCCTTATCAAATGGTAATTGCCATTGCGTTGCAGCTATTCTCACTTATTTATTATTTTGAACTGTGAGTAGAGGTGGTGGCAAGCAAGTCCTCCGGTGAGTCTGGAGTTACTCAGACCAATGGGGAGGGTTGATGGGATGGGACACAGGAGGCTGGGGACCATCTGTCCCAAAGGCCGGTCGGGAGGAGCAAGGAGGGGTGGCTGCCACTGTTCCAGAGAGAAATTATGATGTCCCTAAAAGCTAGGTATAGGATTGCACCGTTTACCATTGCTTGGCTGAAAGGGAGAAAATTATTCAAAACGCTGTTGCCTTACCTTGGAGAAAGTGCTGTGGAAAACAGCTGCAGAGAGGGAGGGGGGTTTGGGGTGTGCTTGGAGAGGGGTCTGGGGATGCTGCCAGGGATGGGTGCTGACACCAGTGGGGCCATGGGTGCGCTGGCAGGGGCTGGGGCTGTCTCTGCGAGCAGCGGGAAGGGAGCTGTGGAGGGTGGGAGGTGGCTGCAATCTGTCGACTCCACAAAAAGTAGTTTCTGTGTTGTAACTTGCTATTAAACGGGATAACAAGGTCAATAATGCCTTTGCCTGCGAGAGCTTCAGCCAACACTTCTATCAAAACCAATATTAATTTTCACTAATTAGGAGCTGCAGCTAATGAGTGTCACAGCTAATTTACCTCATCCATAACGAGAGAGAGGAGGGGGTCAGGAGCCCGGGATCAGAGCCTGCAAATCTGCCTCCTTTCTGCTCTCCCTTTCTGTCTCGGCCACGCGTCTGTCACCTGGGTGGCTTGCCGTCTGCAGGGACATGGACATGTGGTGTGTGGGGGGGTGTGTGTGTGTCCTGCCTTCCTCGGAGAAGGGAGATGCTCTTGGGGGAGGCAGGGAAGGAGCTGTACGGGGAGCCGCGCTGTGCAGCAGGTGCTGTCTGGTCCAATCTGGAAGGAATGAGGCTGATCAGGTGAGATGGAGAGGACTCAGCATCACGGCATCGCCCGACTGGCTGCGGGCTGATGCCAAGGGGGAGGCGGGCAGGCGACCCGCTGGCTGCTTGGGAAAGCGCGGGAGGGTTTCTGGAGCTCAGCTCAAAGCAGCCAGGGAGGAAAAAAGAGCCTTTACTTATACATTTTATCCCTGTTCTCTTCCATACCTTTTATCTAAATGATTGCCGTATGCCAGGGCACACAAGCCAGCCTGGAAACCACCTCGTGCACAATATGATGAAGCGGTTTGTCCGTCACTGTTCATACAGTTTTCTGACTCCCTTCAGGGAGTCTCTTTCTCTGATAGAGTATTGTTGCGGGTCTTTGATTTTGTGACAAGCTGGACAGGCATTGCAAAGGACAGGCACGTTTGTGGGGATTGGATTTTTTAGTGGGTAGCTTGTGTGCCATGCAGGCTGGCTTCCTGCACAGATTGCAGGCAGGAATATTCCGCAGATATTGCCAACAGTACTCATAGAAAGCGAATTTCTGCTTTGGAGCTATCCCTGCTTGTCCTGTAAACTTGATCTGATGACTCGGGCAAGGGAAGAAAGGGTACACTGTCCATTGTATCCTTCTAAAACGGTTCAGGTTTTTATAGTCTGTGCTTTCTAAACAAGCTGGAGACTAAGAATTATCCTCAGAGATTACCGTTTTAAGTAAGAACACACTAGAAAAATTTGTGGTCTGCTCTCAGACAGCTCGTTGTAAGGGATGGCCAAAATTGACTGAATAAATGATTTGTTGGTTTTATTCAGGATGCCCTGACTATAAACCTCAGGAACCTTCCTTGTCAAAATTGATCCGTTCTGCCAGCAAAGGGATGAGCAACACATGCACCATCAGCCCATCCTGGCGAGCGCTTTGAGGAGGACGGAAGAGCTGTTGACTTGTCCAAGGCAGCTTTCCTAACAGACATCCTCCCGTTCGGGGTTTCTGAGGCCTTTAGAAAGGAGTTTGGCTTTTAGGCACTCCTTGAGAAACTCGCACAGGAAAGCGATGCGCAGAGAAGAGCGTCTCTTGGAAACCACCTCACCGACAGCACCTTTTTGGGGCATCCCGTGAGGTTCAGGTGGGAGCTGCTTACAGTCCTGGCTCTCATCCGTATGCACAGTGGGCTTTGCCTCTGGCAGCCCACCAAGTTGATTTTGCTGCCAGTTCATATGCAGCTCCCCAGCTAGTCCTGGCTTGGGCCGGTTTATTTGATTTGTTTGAGCTGTTGGTCTGTGAAATTGCCACCCAGCCCGTGGTAGCTCCCAGTAGGTGTTTTGTCTCTACCTGCTCAAAGGCTCGCTGCACCTGCAAATGGTTGGGTTTCCTGACTTGTTCCTCACCAGCTCCTCCTGTGTCTGTCATCAGCCTTGGTGAGGAGGAGGGTGTAGCAGCAGAAAGGCTGTGAATGGATTTCACATCCGTGTCCTTGACGTGCTCGGAAATGATAGGGTCAGTGCTCCCCTGTTTGTTGCAAGTGCTCTGATCTACAACAGGGATCGAGGCAACTTCTGGGTAAGCAAGTCCCCAAAAGCTTTATAGCTTAAAACACAAACTGTGAGCCTGTAGATTTTCCTGTAGCCTTCTTTACCTTCTTCATGGAGACTTTGACACCACAGTCGAATGCCTGTTTTCAAAACAAGTTGGAATGGAGGAAGAGTAAGAGACAAAGAGAGCAGGAGGTAGCCCATTCCTCAGTGGTGAAGTTCTGGTGGTGGGGCCTGAGCTTCATGGGCAGCCACTTGTGCAAAATAAGCCTGCGTATAAGTCCTCTATGTGCTTTTATAGCCTTTGGTAGGTATGTGCAACCTACCCAGAGGCACGTGTATCCCAGTATTTCCTTTTGCCAGAGCTAATCCAGTGGTTGATCAGATCCAAGCTCTGCCGCGCAAACTTTTGAAGGGCAGAGAAAACTCCCCGTTAGGATTTTCTTAGCTAAATTTGCTGACCCTTGCAGACGAGCTCTAATCTGAGGAGCAGTAATGAAGAACATACTCCTCTGCTGCTTCAACCCCAGGACTTTTTTTCCCCTGCTTGACACCCCCCACCATCACCAGCCCAGCTATCTGTAGCATTGATAGCAATAGTAAGAAAACAGCATGTACTGTAGATAAGGAACCTGGATAGTTGCTCCATTGCTTGACCCTGCTTTGAGCAAAAAGACACATCTTGCTAGTATGTTGCCAGCACCAGAGGAACGTCTGGGAAATTCTAAGGGGGGAAATCCCATCCTAGAGAGATTGTGCAGTGTGGCTACACCAACAGTCTGGATGACAAATGTGTGGGGTTTTGTTAATGTGCTGGATGAAGTTGTATTTTCAAGGTTTACCCCGCTTTCTACGGCAACTGTTGGCTGTTGGAGTTGCAGTACCAGTCACGCTACAAAAATAATAGTGCGGTGCTGACAGTGAAATATAAGCAAACAGCAGCCTCCATGAACTCGTTGATGGTATTTGTGCATAGGAAGACGTAGCCTCATGCATCAAACGTCTTGTGGCAATGGATTCCCAGTCTTTGCAAAGGAAGGGTTAGAGGGAGTGGATGTTGTTTGCAAACACCTTAGCTGTCCAGGAGGAGGTGTGACTTGCTGTGCTGGGTCTGACGGTGGACTTTGTGTCTCTCTGTACATACAAGTTTACCTAACGAATTTGAGGATGTGGAATTTGGGACGAGGGGGGTTCAAAGTGGGTGTCAAACTTGGGTGTGCTTTTGTTCCCCAGTTGGGAGGCTGCAGCCAGGGCTCTGCTGGCATAACGTGCTTTCCCACTGAGCAGATGGGATCTTTGGGATTGCTTGGGCAGCCCGAGGCTGAGCATGTTTGCTGGTGGCTGTCCCCCTCCCTTGCTTCACCGCGTGCCTTTTGGTGGGGTCCAAGGTGGCTGAGAAAGTTTCTTTGCCCAGGAAAAGCGACCTTCAGGCAGAGTAGTTCTTGGGAAAAAGCTTCCCCAACCGTGACAGATTTGACTATAAATCTCCAGTATTAATGCCCAGGTTCCCAAGGTCTGTCATCCTGCATACCGTCAAAGCACGTGAGTTGCTCAAAAACAACGTACTGACTCATCAGTCATTTTGGAGGCATGTCAGAAAGCTTTTGCTGGGAGCATCGAGGTTGAAGGAAGCCTGTGAGCATGCCGGTGGGGGGGGGGGGGGGGGCGGGGGTACACGGGACAGATGGGCGAACATCCTCAGCTGGGAGTGTGCACAGGCATTCCAAAAGCAGAAAAGGCTGGAGTTGTGTCATGTGCAAGAGACCAAGTTGGAAGAGGTTTGCACGAGGTCTTCAACCACTTGAAAGTATCTGGGGTGAGGAGGCTCAGGTCCAGAGCCCTGGACATCTCATCGCTGTTGAATGGCTGAGACCCCCATGGGATCAAGTCCCAGCTGCACAGCAGTCCCGAGCCCCATAGCTGCCCGGGTGGGGGGGGGTTCACCCACTACATTGTCCTCTACCCTTTTCAGTACTGGGTCTCTCCGTTATACCCCAGATTGCTCTGTGACCTTTGGGAGTGGGCTGCTGGTGCTGCTCGAAGCCGTGCATTTTCCTTCGGTGGGCAGCTGTGCACACCCAGACCGGGCTTGCCCTTGGAAGGGTTGCTGCTGGTTCAGTGCCACGTTAGTGGCAAATAATGCCAGCATCCAGCTAGCTGCCACCCATTGCAGGAGGACACCTCTGTTGCAAACGGTGACATTGGTGGTTGGTTTTTTTTTGGTTTTTTTTTTTTTTTGTGACTGTCTTCCTGATTAATTCTGAAAGAGAGAAAAAGAGTGTCTCTTTTTTTTTTTTTTTCTTATGTAAAGTGTCAGACTGGTTTTAAAATAGACTCAGCGTGAGTATCTCTTATTGGTACAGGTATTAAGTTAGTTATGAATTTCTTGCACTTTGGGTCCTAGGAAAATCCTTCGCTTATTTCTTTTGCATTCACTCTTGGTTAATAAGGCTTATTAGCACTGTTTAATAATGAGAGATGTAATCTTAGCCCAAATTTGAGCAAATTTGGAGAGCTACCTGGGCCAGGATGCTCTCTGTACCCTGCCAAGGACAAGAGCTAGAGTGAAGGACAACCAAAACAGAAGAAGAGCAACGGCTGTCCTGTAATGGGAAGGAGGAGAAGAGGTGCATTCCTTGCTGATAGCAGGAAAATGCTCACTGCCCATAAAGAAGCACTGTATGTCAGTACCTGTGGCATGGCTGGGTTGGTGGAACGAGTGTAGTTTGGGTTTTTCTTTGAGGTTTTTTGCTGTGTCTCATGCTGTGGAGATTGCCAGCACTTGCCAGCTACTGGGGCAATGTCCCCGGGGCTGCAGGATTGCCCATCCTTTCAGGTCTGCTGTGCTAACATTCACATCCCCATGAGGTCCTTCTGTAGAGCCAAGGGGCCAAATGGCTGGCCGTGGACTCACAGTCTGCAAATCGTTGTTTCAGGTGGAGAGAGTAGGGTGGATTTCCTTCAGCCAAGAAATTGTCAAATAGCACAGGAAAGCTCCAGCTCTGGCAAACGGGTTTCCCCCAGTTAAAACCCTTAGCGCTGAGCTGCCCTGTCCATGCTTCTGTTGTACCCTGGGAAGGAAGGAACACATTGTTTAGATCTTGCTCTTCCTCATGGGAATGTTGCTCTGAGCAGGTATTGCTTCCAGACCGGGTTCTTGGCCCCTCTGGCGTGTGTTTGGGCTGCAGTGCTATTCAGTCCAGTGAATGAAGTATATTAGTGTATATTCTGTGCAAAGCCCTTCGAGAGAAGGAAGCTGAATTTGCCCACAGGAGCTGGCAGCTTAAGTATGGATCACCAAGAAGACACTTGAGAAGTACAGGAGGTTTCTGAGATGCTGTGAGGGGGCTGGTTTTACATTCAAGTTAGAGGTTGGTGCTGCCAAAGGGGCTGGAAGAATACTCAACGTGCATGATACAGCTCTCAGGGCAGAGGTGGCCAGGATTTGTCTCTGGTGTGTACAAGTAGCTGTTGGCAAATAGATGCTGAATTCAGTGGTCAATACCCATTTCTCCCTCAATAAGGGCTTCAGGAGAAATAGGAGCTTTGAAAGTCTTTACTTTGAGCAATTGGTAGAAAAAGCACAAAACTGTGACTTATTGGATCACTTTTCTCTTCATAGATTTCCGCTTTTAGAACAGTCTGTGAAACCTTAGTGATTGCTTTCTTTTTGCCTTCAAACAACCCGGAAGCTGGGATTTAGCATGAAGTTTTGTTTTCAGTTTGGATTTTAAAATTGTATTTGTTTTTACATATGACTAAGGGAGGTTGTTTTGAGCACCGGGTGAGGAGTGCATGGACTCAGCCACCCCTTGGAGCTCTGATCCAGCTCGCAGAAAGAGCTGTGTGCAGCCAGGTTGTCCCAGGCCACCTTGGCCATGGGGAATGTCCCAGGCTGCCATATGCCTTTAGGCTGGGGTGACCACGGTGACTTGGGTGAAGGTCTTGAGAAGACTACTGTTGAGCATGGCAACGTGGTGAGGTAAAGGACCAGGAGGAACGCAAGGTCTTCCACTTGGTATCTCTTAAAATCGGGCCGTCTGGCTGGTCTTCTGCCTGTCCCTAAAGTGAATGTAACACTATAGAGAAATGGCAGCTTGTGAAAATAAGTGGTGAATGAAAACTGAGCCTGCTGACATCGCAGGACAGGGTCTTGCCTGCTACCATTCATCTGCTTAGCTTTAGGTCTGCAACACGATGGTTTTGCAAGAATCGCCGCTTCCCTCGGCAACACTTGCTTCTCTGTCTTCTCAACGTGGTGACAAAGGTTGTGGAAAGACCTGTTTCACCTGTCCAAAACATAAAAATTGACTTGTTCTTAAACAGTGAAGATTTACCTAGGTGGTTGCGTCACTCCCCACCCTCTGCCAAAATGCAGCAATCTCTGGAACAAAGCTTGGGGGCAGCAAGGAAGACAGCTGCCTCCGAGCAGCATTGCGTAGAAGACTAAAACTGTTCTTGTAGTAGGATTTGTGATTTCAGATATGTCACGCATACTGTATAGGCTACAATTTGTAGTACACAGGCAAGGAAGAGCCTGGGCTTGTTACATGCCCGAGGGATTACATCAGTCTTGGAAATAGCCCTTCACTGCTTCCTTTCTCACCCCATTTTCTCTTGCTGCCGTGATGAAATTCCTGCAGCAAGTGTTCCCTGAAGTTTTGAGACCAAATGCACCTGGACAAACAGAATCCTGAATAAGGAGCTCCGTGGATGCTTGCAAGGTGTTGTGAAAGCTACTGAGAGATGTTTTCACTGGTGCTTTGCATAAAGTCAAATAATTCTGGTATTCAACTCTGTTCTTGTTCTCTTTGTGACAACTTCTGTGCAGGTTGTTTTGTGTTTTTTAAAGAAATTCAGGCAGACAGAATGCTGTCCATTTGCATGAGGGTATGTTTTTTGTGCAGGTGCTCCCACAGACCCTTGGAAAGCTCTTTCTGGAGGTACACTGCATTCCATCAAGATGCAAATGCATTCCCACCTGACCACAGTGACCATTTACACAGCGCAAACAGCCAGTTGCCAACACTCAGAGCAACAGTTGTAGGAACATTTAGCAAGAAATCCGTTGTCTGAAATATGTTTTTAATAAACCATTCACTGAATATATTCAAATAACAAATAAATTCCTGCAAATCCAAGTCTATTTGCAGACAACTCACAAATGAGAAAGGCTAAATTAATTGAATGCTTTAGTCACTAGGGATAATGGTCCAGCTGTAACAGAGATCTCCAGATGTTTGTTTGCAGAAGAGTATGCTTTCATAGGAAAAGAAAAACACTCGTGGGTATATTAACTCAGAAACAAGTTTACAGCTGTGTGCTTGTGTGCTCTGCCTTGCACTCCCACCAGCGACTGCGGAGCTCTGTTCCAAGGTTTCCTCTTGCAATAAACAGACTCTTTATTTCTCGCTCATTGTCCTCCTGGCCACGTTTAGACATCTGTGACGTGCAAAGTGAGGTAATGGCCCTGTGAAAGCCTCCCAGCCTTCAACAAATATCACCCTCGTTGCGCTCCGGTGCATACCACGTGTTGCAAGTACAGCTGGACCTCTGCTCCTTCCAGTTTAGGCTGTTGCGGCTTTACTTTTTCCCTTTTTTTTTTTTGGGTGGGATTGCTGCACAGGACCCTAGACTGGGAGAACAAGATGCTTGTGCATTGTGTTACGTCTGCTAGGAGCTTGCAGGGACAAGTGGAAGAGCTTTGGTGGGTAGAAAGGGGGAGTTCTCTTGGTTTAATTTCATCTAAAGACTGGAGTTTTGCCCAACTTCCACCAAAGGAGCTTGGCTTTATCAGTACATTAGAGTCATCAGTCCAGTACACTCCATCCATTTCCCTCGGTCTTATTTTGTTTCTGTTGTTAAACAGCCAAGCTGGTTTTGAAGCCCCGTAGCTGAAGTGCCCCATTACTCACAGGCAAGAGGACAATAGAACATGGGGCCGCTCTTAAATGTCTCTCCACGTCGGCATCATTAATAACCGTAATGCTGGCATCACTTGCTCCTAAATAGCCTCATTTATCAACAGGCAATTTACTGCGGTGCTGTGGCGGGGACACAGATAAGCCTGTGCCTCATACCCAGGCACCACCTGCCAAGTGTCTCCCCACCTTTTTGGCATTTGAGAGGGGGGGGAAGACATGGTAGGAAATGGTCCATCCAAGATGTGGCAGTCATTGCCAGCCCCAAGGAGTTGGGTTGTGCTTGGAAGAAGTCAACTTCAAGGCCAGGGCCAATGGATGAAGGGGTTGATGAGTTGCACTCGGTGTATTTCCCCAGGCTGTCACCTTTGTGGAGAATCTTCCAAGCATCTGGCTGTTTCTCTTGGTCCCCTTAAAGGTTTTCTTTCCTTTTCAAGGGATGAGAGGAGCAGGAAATGTAACTTTTCCAAAACTGGCTGCCTTGGCCTTCAAATTTCTGGCCCGTTTCTGTAAGTCTTCCTTTTACTGCAACTGTATCTTGGAGATCCAGAGGTGCTAGCTCAACTCCAGAGAGATAAATCAAGAAGGGATTTCATTGCATCTTCATTGTAACAAGGCAGAATTTATCACACAGCACGTTTTGAAACCTCAGAGAGTTACAGTGACAGTCCAAGGCCAATTTGCTTATGGATCTGAAGTCAAAAATCTGACCTCTAGTTACCATTTCCTTCTGGCTTTGGGACTTTGACGCACATACCAAAGCACGCTTGTGCTGGAGCAAAACACGCTGCAATATTTGGGATGCGGATGGCTATATTTATTTGTTCCCCTGAACCATTCAGAGAGCAGAGCAGCTGGGCCGTAGGCAAGCTGTAGCACTAAAGGTTTTGTATTCCCTGTGAGACTGAGAGCCTCGAGGATGTTTCATCTTTTGTAAGGCGCAGATGAGATTTCAAACAAGACGTGAATGAATCCCGCTTGAACTTCACTTACGCAAGTAAAATTTGCTGACGGTTTGGTTTTGTTTTTGTTTTGTTTATGTTTGGGTTTTTGTGGTGGTGTGGGTTTTTTTTTTTTTTTTCCCCCCATTCATATTGATCAGCTCCTCAGCTTGACAGGGTTGCTGGTGGAGGAAGCAGCTCTCAGGCAGCGCTGTTTCAGCGGTGGCATTTTACACCCCGGCTCGTCCCTGTTACTGGAGCGCAGCTGGCATCGTAGCAGTTCAGCACCGATGTTCGCACAACTTCCCTGTCAGCGTTGCTGGCATCGTTGCCTTACTGTTCTGGGGACATCTTACACCCTACGGGTGTCTTGTGGTCCTGCTCCATGCCAGGACAGTCCTGGGACCTGGTCCATAGGAGTTGCAATCTAACGAGCTTTATCTCTGACCTCATATTAATTGCAGAACAGCTTCTCTTTTCTAATTAACACAAAGCTATGTTACCTTGTCTGGGTAAGATGCAAACTAACGCCTGTGTCATCTTACTCGTAAATCATTTATTTACACCAAGTAGCAAAGCAGCTCATTAACTATATTTCTGGAGTTCTGCTTTTCTTCTGTTTGCCCCACTGTATTTCTAGAAAGCTTGGTATGGCCAAAGAGAAGCAGTGAACTCTAGGATGATACGTCAGCTGCATCTTCTAGTCTCCTCTGCCCTCCTGCTTTCTGCACTGAGTGGGAGGTTGCAGTGGGCGTGTATCCCTGTTTTTCCAAGTTAAGGAGAAGTGACTCCCATCTGAATGATCTCAGTGGAGCTCCTGTTAGTTTATTGCATCCACTAAGTAGAAAGTAATCCCTGGAGCCAGGGTTCGGTTTCAGTCCTCACTACTGTCCCAGCTGGCAGAGCTGGTTGCTACTTTCTGGACATATGGTAACTCTCAGTCTTCTACCTACTCTGGACCTCCTTTTCTGGGGGGGATGGTGACATCCTGACTGTCTTGATGTCATGTTTTGGCTTGTTTATCCCCTAGGCAAACGTTGTTCAATCTTTCCCAGTGAGAGTGCATGGTTTGACTGAGCTTGGCTACCCAGTCTTTACGTCCAACTGGCAGATGCCTCTGTAAATATGGGTGTTCACCATCCCTGCTACTACATGGTTTTAGCTGGCAAGACACCTCTGGGTAGTCAAAAAGGGAGGCCACAACACATCACCTACTGAAATGGTTTCTTCTGACCTGTGAAGCTCTTTGTATGATGTCATGGTTTCTCTGGCGGGATCAGGAATCTCTTGTAACCCCTGTTCTTGCCAGCTGGCAGTCAAAATGCAAGCTTGCCTGGCTCTATTTAGAAGAATAGTTCTCTGCTCTTTGGCTCCCCAAACGGGGCTGACTCCAGCCCTGTGGTGCTGCTGATTTGGTCTCTGTGCTGGCTTGTGCAACTTGTTTGGTCAGTTGCCCTAATTTCTTGTTTCTGGGAGCACAGAGACTCTACACTAACAACAGCCACTACCAAAAGCCCCCGGCCATTTGGTTCTGACCTTAAGATCCATGTTGATTTAGAGTTTACCTCAAGGAACAGCTTGGAATGATTGCTTTGGAGGAGTTTTCCCAAACCCCTATCTCTGCATGTAGTCAGTAAAACTCCTGGGAGAAAGATCTCCTCACTATGTCCATGAAGACTCCTAGCTGTCCCAAGAGAGGTGGGAGATCCTGCTCCCTGCCTGTGCTGTTTCATGTTGATGGGACAGCTGGCAACCATGTCTTTTGAAGAAAAAAAGTGTTGAGACCCTAAGGAGGAGCACTCAGCTTTCCTTAGCTCAACTATTCTTTTCATGAAACTTGTAGGAATGCTGTGTTTTCTGTGGTGCAAATCCTTCTCCTGTGCTTGGCTCTAACTTGCCAGGGAGGCTCCTGAGTTGTTGGAGAGAGGATGGTCATGGTCATTGCTGGGCGTGCCTGCTGTGAAAGCACTCGTGCAGCCTCTGGTGGGTGGGTTGTGGAATTAACTGGGCGTTCCACCTACGCTCATGTTCATTTTTCAGAGAAATGTGGTCTTCTAAAAGCTGGCCATCAAGGTAGGTAGGTGTTGGTACCTCAAAAAGCTGCCTTCAAAAATGGCATTTTTGGGGAAAGGGGTGCTGCAAGATGCATGAGGTGTGAGATTTGTGCAGATAGACATGTGTGTGTCATGGGCCCTTCTGATAAGGTAGGAAAGTGTGAGTGTAAGGGCAGGTTCAGTGGTGAATACCTCTCCCCAGCATTGATTAGACTTGGTTAAACATCTCACCAGTGTCCAGGTTGCCCCGCGTCCCCTCTGGTAGTCTCCACCTACATCTTGGAGCTTGCCCAGGCGCTGGTGAGAAACCAGGGTGAGGGTGAAGGTCTCGCCATCGCTGATGATCTTTTTTTTTTCCCCTGCTTTTTACTGAGCCATGATATTAATGCAGAGGAGAACTGAGTGGTGTTTCCCTCCACGGTGGTAGCTGTGACAATTTCCTCTGACCCATGAGTGTTTAATTAGTTAAAAACTGAACTCTCTTCTTTCTGGAGGGAGGTGGGGGAGGTTGGGCTCTCTGGGCTGTTTCTTGTTTCAAATATTAATTAGGAAAGGATATTCTACAGATTTAGAGTTTAAACTTTGTGTCAGAGATGTTAATCAAGACTGAATTAGCTAGATTTTCCTTGAGGAGCGAGCAGGGGGAGCGTGCAGACTGCTCAGGGTGTTTCTGAGGTGGGCACGAGGCAGCGTGAAGCGGCGCTCACGGAGATACTTGGCAGCACGGCCACGCAGAGGGGTTCACCTTCACCGGTGGGGAGCATCCTCCTCCCCGTGCCCTGGAGCTGCTAAAATTAGGGCTTGGATCTCATCTAGTCAGTGCTTCTGGGACTAGTCCAGGCTTGACTTTGGAATATCTTTTCCAGGCCAGTTTTAAAAGCCCCTGGGCGGTGTTGGGGCTTTTTGCCATTATTTAACACCGCAGTTGATTTCACTGCTGGGATGTTTCTCCTAACACCAGATTTATATTTTCCTTTGCTTTTCCAGTTCATCGTGCCTCTTCCCACCCCTATACACGTGTGTCATGGATAGTAGTAGTCGCATGAGGGCAGCTCCAGGGAGCAAGGCTGCATTTAGGGTTTTTCAAGAATCCCCTTCCCCAGCCTCCTAGGCGAAGCTGTGAGGTTATTGATGAAGAGCTGAGTCTGATTTCCAGTTGGCAGAAATGAAGGCATTTTTCCTGCCCACAGCTGAATTGGAAATGGTCTTGCCTGCTTTGTACTGTTTTGCCTATGCTTCTGAGAATTGTCCTGGTCTTCAGGAAACCTCAGGCTTTGTAAGGCCCTACACCGCGTGCTGTTCTGGGCTGACAGGACGTCTTGAGCTTTCCTGTCTTCAATTTACAGTTCTGCTGGGAAAAATCAAGTTAATCTCATGTGATTCTCTCCTTTTATAACCCCACGATACTTGGTGCTTATGCTTCCCTTGGTACTAATTTCCCCCACCTTTGTATTTATTCTGTAAGTTTACCAAGCACAGACTTTCCACTCTGAAAAGTCTAAATACTTTAATTTCACAATTCCCCACTGCTCCTCCTGTTCTCTGACCCCTCTCAAAGGTGTGAGTGAACCACCAGCTAATTTTCTTTAAAATTAGTTTTAAACAAAGTGCCTCGAATGGTTGGTTCATCTGCTGACCTCATCCTTGTCATGGGGCTGGGCTCCTCACTTGTGCTCTGGGCTCTGCTTGGGAGCAGGATTGCATCCCGGCTGGAACCAGCTTCTCTCCTTCCCCCTCCTATTGTGGGGATGAAGAGGGAAGGACAGAGATCAATAAAAGTGAATGAGACTTTTTGACAGAGCAGCTTCTGCAAGGGAACTTTTTTTTTTATGGCGCAAACAATAGATGGAGCAGAATTTGCATAAAACTCATTAGAAAAAAGTACAAGTTTCATAAATCTTGTGATAAATTAATGCGATATCGTTCCGAACATGATGTATTAATTTTAGGATGAAATGAATGGGTCTGTGATCATTGTTGGTAATTATGAGGCTCCCAGGCACTTTGGAGAGGAAATTATTTTTAAGAGGGCTTTTTAAGTGCGGGAACCCTTTTCACACCAGGAATATCTTAACAGACCCAGATTCCTTCTTTTACAAGTGTTTCTTTTCTTAGTTTACTCTCCTGGGTTTGGGGTTTTTGTTTTTTGTTTTTTGTTTTTTTTTTTTTTTTATGCAATTTATTTACTTCCCTCTTTCATGCTGGTACAGCCTATTCCTTCCCAAACAAAAGGAAACAAAAGTCCTTTCAGTTTTTGCAAAGTATCCATGTTCTCCCTTGTCCCAGGGACAGGCTGTGGGTTTTGTAGTGGCTGGGAGGGCAGGGAATCACTGGATCCCTGCCTGAGCAGACAGGGAGAAAGGGGAGGCAGGCACCCCCTGAGCCCGCGGCCGTTCGCAGGAGTTTGCCTAGGTATGAGCGCTTTTTTTTAATCTGTTTTTTCCAGGCAGACCTGGAGCTGCCACAGTGATACTAAGGCGTATGGGTGATTTCAACAGCAATACGTCAGCCTGGTTGGAGAGTTTTGTTTTGGTTAATAAGCTGCTGTCTCCAAGCCAAGGAAGTGCCAGCGAGTGAGCAAAGGCTCTGACCTCCATCCGCTGCAAAGACACGGCATGGGCGTGAAGACATGCGTTTGAAACTGGTTTCAGAGAGCTTGCTTGATGTCTGTGTTGCTGTAAGACCTCTTTGAAGGTTGATGGAGGGAAATTACTCTGTCTTAACCGTGTTGATACAGGTGTTGACTTTAATTGGAAGGATGCCACTTCTCTGCCCGTGTGCGTGCGAGCAGCCCAGTGACTGCCCGCGCAGCATCTACCAGGAGAGCCTCAGGTATCCTGTTTACTTTAATGATAATGTCAAGAAAGTTCGATATACCATTGATTTTTGTATTTTTTTTCCCCCCTCTCATTTCTCTTGTAAAGTTAACTGAAATGCTTGGTAAATAGCAAAGTAAGCCAAAAAAGCCCTCTGATACAGCTGCTCCTGATGTGAACTTTTGGCTCTTTTTTACCCGCTGCTGCACTCTTCCTTTAAAACAGCTTTAAACACCCTTTTAAACGTGTCTATGAGACGGGTACGAAGGTGGACAATGCCTCTTTCTGAGGTTTACAGCCAGCTGACAGGTCTGCTTATGGATTCTCTCTCAACACTGGCTCCCCACTTAAAATAACTAAATGCAGCAGAGAAATTACAGGTTCTGTCTCCTGCTTCAGCTTCGAGCATCTAAGGAACTAGGAAAAACTCTCTGCAGTGCCTTTCCCTTCCCAGCTTGATAAACTCCCTCAGAAATGGTTTTGACTGAACAGATTTGTTTTCCCTCTTCTCTGTCACCTCTGTGTTTGTCTCCTTTCTCTCCTGTACATGATGGGGGATGACAGTAGTGCAACGTGGTTCTTGGACCAGCTTGTCCTGGGCTTTTTTCCCACCAAAATTGGCGAAGACCTCCTGTTTTTCTGACGGCAGAAAGTATGCTTTCCTCATTTATTTATTCTGACACCCCTTTTTAAAAAGTGCTGGTGTCTCCCTGCCCTTTCTCACTCGCTCTGCAGCACAGTAATCAGAGCGGAGGCAGCCTTGGTGGTGTGGTAAGCTGATGCTTCCCATTAGCACCTGGAAAGAGAAGTGTGTAACATTGAGCTCAACTTGAATTGTAGGAGCGGAAACTTCCTTTGCTGAGTCATTCTGGAAAGTTTTGGCTCAAGTGATTGAGCCCTTTCTGAGAAGGAGGCTGAAGATATCTGTTGAGGTTGTGTTTATGAAATGAGCTGGCAGCCACCTGCTTTGGGAGAAAGGCTTGGAGATGGATGAGTAGGTTGCTCTTGTACCTGTGGTGTCCTTTGGGGTATCCCTGAGCGGATCTGAATGGTGTTGGCCAGGGTTTAATCTCTGCATGTTTGCGTGGCATGAGTTTTGCTGTTACTGTTCAGCTATGGTGTGCTCCAGCTGCGAGGGTTGAGGTCTTCCCAGCAGTAGAAGTCGGGAGCGTGTGGTGGTTAGCCTTTGGAAGCCCACATCTTCTGCGTAATCTGTGGCAGGGATGGGGAAACTACTCTAGGAGACTGGGACCAACTGGGAGGAAGGGGAAGGAATGAAGATGGAGACACCCTGGTGCCTGCAAGAGATCTCCTGAGCCTACATGTGTGTTATTTGCTCTCCTGGCAGCCTGTGCTGTGCCCAGACTCATGTCCCCACATCGTATGAGGTGGCTCTTGTGCACGCTCTGTCCCCAGCTCCAGGCTCATCCTCTCTGGGAAAGCAACGAAGCCTCATCCCAAACACGAGAGCAGCTCCTATTTGCTGTGGCCTCCTTCTTGAGACTAGATTTTCCTTTTTTTTTTTTTTTTTTTGCTAGGGAGCCACTGTCCTTTCCCCTCCCTCACGTTGCCCAGAGATTGCTCAGCAGCACAGAAATGTTGCCATTTCATCTTTTCTTTTAAAAAATCTTTGGGAAAACATCACAGAAGGGCTTTTTTTTTTTCCCCCTTCATTTATTTTTTTTTTTTTTTCTGAAAGGTGAAAAAGAAAATGAATTACAGGCAAAGGAAAGGGAGCAGGTGACAAATGAGAAGAGCAGGGTTTGAATTTCAAGATCAGATCCATCAAATCCTGACACCAAGTGCATCAGAGCCCAGCCTGCTGCGATGAACTGGGCTAATTGGAGATACCTGTGCTGGGGGGACTGGGGCAGGAAGGGCAGGGCTGCCAGCTAACAGCTAGCATCAGGAGTGTCATGGGAGAAGTGAATGGGATGTGATTGTCCCATTTCTCTTCCAAGGAAGGAAGGAGAGGGAGCCAAAGAAATCTGGTTGCAGCTACTTGGGAGCAAAAGCGTGGCGGTGGCCTTCATGTAAGGAGACTCCTTGCTGCAAGGTGCGGGTGCTAAAATGATTTTTATGTAAATAAATTTGCGCTGGTTTGAGAAGTTGAACAGCAACTGAGGGCTCCGTGTGCCAGCTTGCGACCTTGATCGAGGACCACAGGCACTGCTCTTGGCATAAGGGTTGTCGCCCTGCTGCTTCCCACCCCAGCGTGTCCGGTGCCTCTGATCCGTCTGCTGCTGCTGCTTAGAAGTTTCTAGCTTTTTATTCTGCAAAACCCCCTTGCCTGTAAGCTGAGTGCCCGTTGTGCTGGCAGGCTCTAGACCTCTCTCAGTAGCGGTGACAGAAGATGGGGAGCCAAGAAGCTGTGTGGTGACTGTGCCCACAGATACGATCCAGAGCTTGGGAGGGGTGAGAAATGATGCCAAGGAGAAACAGGCACTGGCTTTTAAAAGCAGGGGTTAAAACCCTTTTAATATTAAAGTGTAGCTGATGCCTGAAGTCTTGAGCACAAAAGCCAGTGCAGTCAGTGGAGAGATTCCTATTAACTCCGCTTAGGTATGGATGAGACCTTATAAGAGACCATCTTGTTGAGCAACTAATTAGAAACCTACCCCTCCCGTTGTATCCCAGTGCCCCCCATTCCACCCCACCCCATTCCTGTGCACACTGTGTCCGCATCTTGCTCTGGCAGCTTCTTCATCCTCCAACTCTCTTCCTGGCCCTGGCTCTCGATGCTTCCCAAACCCTCTAGGAGCTCTGGGATCCACCCAGAGAGTTGGCTTTTTTTCTTTTCTCATCCTCCTCTTGAAAGCAAAACCAATTGAGAGGAATTGGGAAGACAGACTCCCTTTGCCTACTTTCCTCCTTGGCAAAATAGAAGGGCAAGAAAAATATACAGGTTTTACAGCTACAAGCAAGATGCTGAGATGGGAGTTCCTGTATGGGGGGTTGGGGTGGGTAAAGTACACCCTATAAAGCAGCCAAACCTAAAAAATTTAATAAAATGCTAGCAGGAACAAAACAAGAGGCGACAAAAATGACAAAAAGCTCCTGAGGTCAATCAAAGTTCAAGACTTGGTGAAAGAAGAAAATCTATGTATGTGTGAGAAAGAGGGAGAAGTAGCCATGATTGAGAGAAAGGAGACAAAAGGCGACAAGATAAATTGTGATTATCTGGTGGAATCAAGACACTTAACTGCCCAGTCTGATTCCTGAGGGGAAACAAATGGAGCTTATAACTTTGCACTGCAGAAGGATAATTTGTCCCTGTTTCCTCAGCCCTCTCCAGAGCCAGGTTGGCACTTGGGCTTGTGGGGGCTCAAACAGCATCCTTGGCGTGGCCCTGGGGAGAGCCAGAGCAAGCTGGTTTTCTTTCCAAGCGACCCGAGGAGGGTTTCTAACAGATGTGGTGCTCCTTGGGCTCCGCACACCCTGTCTGAGCAGGATCCTCTGCTTTTTTGACGATTTCCCGGTGATACAAACACCCATACGTGAAGGTGTTAGCACTGCTTTTGCAATCCTTTGGCAATTCCTATGAGAGAGTGTGGAGTCCAGCTGCAGAGCTGAATATCGCTGGGGCGGGTGCTGGCCTTGGTCTGGCCTCACCTCTGGGTGGGACAACAGCACCTTCCCTCTGGCCACCCTGGAAAATGGGATTTCTTGTGGTCTGTTGAATGGTGACCATGGCGCAGTTGCTCCAGCTGTGTGTTCGCCTTGTGCTATCCAGCTAGTCTGTTCCTCCTCTCTTCCTGCAGTAAATTGAGAGGGGGAAAAGATGTGGAGGGGAAAAGTAGGATTCGATAAATTGGAGCTAAAAAAATGGGTGGGAGGTAGCTTGCACAAACTTTTGTCACGGTGGTGAAAGTGGTGAAGGAGCTCAGCGTGCTCCACTGTGGTCCTCTTGCACTGCATGCCTGGTTTACACCACACGCCTAAATTTAACATTCCCCTGGGGTAAAGCTTGCAAAATTTAGAACAACAAATGACAAAGTGATTGCAAAGTCTCATTTCTTATTTCAGGGATCTGTTTCTCATCTTCTATTTAATTTGTTATTTTGATCTCTGTTTTATGCCTTTTTTTTTTTTCTTTTCCCCTTCTGTAATGAGTTTGGAGGTGCTCTTAGGATGGTGATTACTGACTGATGGATAGGTAAGGGAATAGGTAAAGAGCTCTTAGTGTTTTCACCCTCACTTGTGAGGGTTTGTTTAAGTTGGTATTTTCCTGTGATACAGTGCAGCTTACGCTTCAATGCTCTGAGCTTCCCTGTGTATGTCCTAATGAAGTTTCTTCAGTCTGACAAATAAAAGGAGAGAAAAGTTGAGGAAGGTATAGGCTCTGAATGTTCCTCACATGTTTCCCTTTCCTCTTCTTTTACCTGCTAAATCTGTCCTTGATTTTGCCACTCTCGGACCAGAGAGCGGTCAAGCTCAACAATGCTGTTTCACAGGGATCTAACTCTGCACGTCTGCAGGCTGGCAGGAGTGAGAAATGTGAGTGGCATGATGCACTCTGTCCAGAAATGCCTTGTCTTGTTCTCCAGGTTATCCTGAATTTAGGAACTAAACTCCCTGACAGTGTGATGTAGCTGTAACACAAAGAGACAGAGAAGAGTTAAATGTTTGTTTGCTGGCTTTTTTTTTTTTTTTTTTTTTTTTTTCCCAACACACAAACCATGAATGCAACTATGATTAGAACTGGGTGAGACATAGTTTTCCTATTCAGCAGGAATTTAAAGATCGTTTCCCTTCCACTGAGATGCGACCGAGACCTTTTGGAGTTTGAAGTATTTGCAGTTCCAGAGAGAATCAGAGATACCCTGTTGATCTAGAGTTTTTGAATGAGATGTAAAGGGAGAAAGTCTGTTTCTCCCATTAAATTTGGCAGAATAGAGAAGTATGACCCTGGATTTATCTAGTTACTGCCGTGGGGACTGTCAGTCTTGCTTGTTTCCTGGGACAAAGAAACCTTTGCTAAGGATGGTTTCAGATGTCCTCCAAAATAAAACCAAGCTAGTAGCTTGCTTCATATCAAGACTCTGAGTTCTGAAAAAGTGTAGGGTCACTTTATATCTCTGGTGTTGGCTTTACTGAAGAGATGGGAATGCTGCAGATGAACCAGCTGATGGCAGTGGTTTGGATAACGACTCTTGCTTTTGGGTCTTTGTTCAAAGGGTCTTTGATCATAACCCATCACTCGCTTGCACCTGTTTTGGTGGAAGGAATGTGTTTTTCCAGTGGTTAATTGTAGTTGCTCTTTCTAAAACAACTGCTGTTCCTTCTCCAAATAGAAATTTATCTGGGTTTGAGCACTGAGTTTTGCTGTGCTTTCATGCTCTGGAATATTCATCTTTAAGTATTACATTTTGTCCTCTTCATGGATATGTTCGAGATGGCCTGAGTCATCTTGCTCTTCCTTGTCATAAATGAAGCAGTTTGAGCTTTTAGAGCCCTTGTTAAGTGAAAAGCATTTTTGCTAGCTCTTGAACATTTGTGGCTCCCTTTTGCATCCAGTTTTGAAGATGATGAGGCCAGCCGAGCAGCTTGCAGAATTGCAGCCTTGGCAGAACCAGCTATATAGCCCTAAAGTCACTCCTCCGAGTGCCCAAAGAACACCGTGGCTCTGCCAGCCAGGCCATGGAAAGAGCTCCTTGTCTGCTTGGACCCCCAGGCCCACCAAAATGGCTGGTTTGGGGATGCTTTCCTCTGCAGCTGTGGTCCACCAGCCTTTTTCGAGGGCGTTGAGAGCAGGGTCACGAAAAGAGGGTTTCACCAAACAAGCCCCAATTGCCAAGCACTTCACCTGGCTGCTTGGTCCTCCCCGTTATTTGCCATGCTGTCTGTCACCCGAGTTTGTCCTGACAGCAATTTTATGTTGCACAAGGATGTCCCCCTGACTGTGATCAGTGGCCTTGGGACCTGCCAGGCAGCTTGGTCCTCGCTCAAGTGCGCTTCGTCAATGTTGTACAGCACTAAATTTTTAATCAGAAAGTCACACAGTGCTAAGTCAAATGCCTTACAAAAGTCTATTATTTCTTCGCAGTTACCTTTATCTGCCAAAATTGTAATCTCATCAAAGAATAAAATCAGGTTTGTTTGACAAGGCCTATTTTCCATAAAATTGTGTTGACTGGCATTAATTATGCTCCTATCATTTAGTTCTTTATTAATGGAATATCATATCAGCTTTTTCCATTATTTCTGCCATGATTGATGTCAGGCCAACCGGTCGGTAATTGCCCAGGTTAGGTTGCTCTGCTCGCCAAGCTGTGCTGCTGTGTTCACCCCCTGGTCTGCCAGAAGGGCAGTTAAATGAAATTTTGGCATCTGTTCTCCTCAGCCAGATGATTTGGGGTCGGGGAGTGCTCTCATATTGCCAAAGATGGCTCACACGGGGGATGTTGACTCCCATCTTTGAGGCCAGGCAGCCAAGAGGATCTCCCATCCTTATCTCTACCCACCAGCTTTTTTCCTCCTATTTTCTCCCCGATCCTGCTGAGGAGGGGACTGAGAGCAGCTGGGTGGGCAACAGACAGACATCCATGGTCAACCTGCCCCAGCAGACTTCAAATGCGATCAGAGGTGTCGTGGAAAGGTGCAAAATGAGTCAAGGAGCTTCTTATGGGGCTGAAATGTGGCTCCAAGGGCGGTGGCCGTCCCTTGCTTTTGGAGCAGTACAAGTCATCCCGCTCTGGGAGTGGTGTGGAGATCAGAGAGAGGACACGTGGCCCCACGCAGCAACTTCAGGGGGTCTGGGTTGCCTCTCGGGTGCTGTTAGGAAGAGACCTTTACAACCGCACACCCACGAGGGATGGCAGAGCAAAGCCTCTGTTGTCCAGGGTATTCAAGATGCTGCAGATGATGGCTTCAAATGTGATTTGGCAGAAGGTAGTGGTGGATTCGTCCCAGTGCCTCTCTGGGTGCGTGGGCTCCACGTATGCCAGGAAGACCAGCACTCGCTGCAGCTGCTGTTTAAAGCAAACCCCAGGTCTGTGTCTGGCTCCAGGCCCTGCCAAATCCCTGAGGCACCCGTGGGCGCCACATATGTGCTCTGGGCCTTGGGATGTTTGCTTTTCACTTGGAAATGTTGTTGTATCTGCTAGTGGTGCCCCTTGTCGGGGGGGGGGGGGGGGGGGGGAGAGAGTGTGAGGGAGGTTGGTAGGCACTTACTGAGAAGAAGCATGGGTTCCTCCACTATCTCTAGTGCCCGAAATGGCCATGCTTCTGCTGAGCTAGTGTAACTCTCTCTTTTGATAAGGGTGAGGGAGGAGAGGAGCTGTGGTTGGGATTATCTGTGCTAGAGAGAACAGTATGACCATGCACACCTTGACTCCCCTTGCTGTTTGGGGATGGCCTGCATTCCCTGGCAAGCTGCATATGTTCAGGATTTCTTCCTCCCTGTCCCATTTTGCTCATTATTTCTTTCCTTTCCATCTCTCCCAGGTTCCTCAATTACTCAGCTGCTGGCCCGGGACCTGGACAACGATCCGCTGGTCTTCGGTGTGGTCGGTGAGGAGGCCAGCCGGTACTTTGCAGTGGAGAGCATGACTGGTGTTGTCTGGCTCAGGCAGCCCTTGGACAGAGAGGTAATGCCGTTTGCTACTGAGAGCATCCTCTGCCAAGGGGAGGGGGAAAAAAACCAAACCCATCTCTGCTCAGATAAATGATGGCTTTCCACCTTCTGTGGCAGCTGAGATGCAGCCTGAATGTTGCTCCCATTCGACATCGGGAATCCAGGTGTGTCCACGTCAGGGTCTGTCCCTAGCCACCTTGTCACCGTCCCCAGCTCAGTGGGGACACAGGGAATAAGCAGGGTGCTCTGGTTTGGTCTGGCTTGTTGGTTTTCCTGGATCCCGGAATAATATCTGTGAGGCTGGAAATAAAGAAAACAATAAATGGAAATGATCTGCCAAAGAGTCAGGATGCTCTTACGTTCAGGGAAATCTGCAGGCTCCCTCTTTAAACCTATATTCTGATTAAATCCTTTACTATTTAGAACAGTGTGTGGAGAGATGTGAGGTATCCCTGCTTTCTCAATCTCATCATGAGTTTTGATCATCTTGTGGATTCAGACTGCTGGACGCTAAATCTGGCAAGATTCTTGCCTTGGAGCTGTTTTACACCCCTGTTTTCAGTGGCAGCTTTGGTGTGCAAAGATGGTATCCCATCCTGGTGCCTGTTTTACAGAAGCCCTGGTCCTTGCTCTGTTCCTGGAGCAAGGAGGAAGGGACGGCGCAGGCGCTCTGTAAGACTGCAAAAACACTACCTGACCTGCACCCCCAGGGCTGACAGTCTGTGCCGGCAGCCCGGGTCGGAGCCGGGCAGATGTGGGGATGGGGAGGAGTGGGGCGGTGGATGCTGCTCAGGCTGGGGACGGGCAAACCCAATTCCACAGCGTTAAGAGCGAGGCTCTGGAAAAATAAAACTTTTTTCTTCACCCCTCTCCCCTCCGCCTCCCCGTGCCAACAGCTGCTGGCATGAGTCATAAATCTTCTCTTATTCAAATGCTTACCTCTTCCCAATACTTATGATAACAGCCTTAAGCTGAGGAGGGTGATCAATAGATTTTTAGGTGGCTTTTGATGGAGGGTAGGAAGAGGAGGAGCTGAGCAGAGCTTGCATGTATGGCCAGGCTGAACTGGGAGAGGAGCCTGCACCCGTCAACTGATCCGAGGGGCTCAAAGTCAGCAATACACGGAAAAGGGTGAGGACAGACATATGCACAGCTTGGTATGGATAAGGGAAAAGGTGTGAAAAATGCCAATTCCGTGGTGGAGGAAGCTGGATGGCGTGGGAGGGGAAGGGATGGAGGGTGGGCAGCGCGCTGGGAGCAGAGAATGCTGGCCTGGATGAATGCGATCAAAAAGTCAGGGGAGGGAACGCCATATAAGAAAAGTGGTGAAGAAAAAAAAGCAAGAGAACAATTCTTGTACAACAGAGGAGAAAGAGAGACTTGAAAAGAGAGAGGGAGTCATAGTAAGGTAAATGATGCAGGAAAAGGGAAAAAATGGAGAAAAAGAGGAAGGAGCGGATGTATAAAGGCAAAACAAATCTAAAATGTTTTTTACTCCCACAAAGATTAGAAGGAAAACAGGTCTTAAAAAAAAAAAAAAGACACAGCCCAAGTTTAAAAAAAGTATGTGCTGAAATGAAGGGGGGAGACAAATTAGCATGTGGCAGCTTTCTCTGATTATGTTATCAAGTTTTTAAAATTTAAATGCTCAACAGGTTGTTTCTTATCTCTTATTTTTCCTTTCTTCCCTACTGCTTTGTCCCTCGCGGTGCCACCGATGCGTGGCGGGGGGGGGAAGGCGGTGAAAGGCACTGACGCAGCAGGGTGGGATGTCACAAGGAGCAGAGGTTCTCCTCTCCATCTGCATTTCAGCTCTTTCTTCTGCCTGCAAGCATTCCCCAGCTAGGAAAGGCTTTATCAGGTTGAATTCCCCGGCTGTTTGGATGGAGTGGGGGAGGCTGGGGGAGCAGATGTGGGGGCAGGGGGGTGCATGCTCTGGTAAACTGTCTCCCCAAACCCTTCTCCAAGATGAACTGCTACCCTGGTGCAAGCAGAGCTCCCAGTCCGGGCGCTGCTACCTGTCCCTGAGCTGATCTTATTAGGAATAAATCAACCAAATCTGTAGCATGGAGAGCCATTTCAAGCTTGCTTTCCAGCCTTACCTGCACGATGCTTTGGAAACGTCAAGCTGCTGTGCTCTGGCAAAAAAAAAAGGGTCACTGGGGGTGGGAAGGAATGCTGGAGAAGGAAGGGATTGCTGGGACTGAGGGAACTAAAACACCAGACGGAGCCCAGGCACCAGATAGATGTGATGGCCCAAGTCCTGCTGTCCAACCCTGCATGATTTCTGGTCAAATGTGAATGAAACGATCGCTGAAAATGTGAATGAAACGATGGAAAAGAAAGGTCAGGAAGAGGTCTGCTTCCACTAGCAATATCCCCCTGCATTGCCACCAAAATAATTCCCTCTTCCCTACTTGTCCCTCACCCCAGCACCAGTGACTTTAATCTATTACCATTTAAGACCAAGCTGTTAATTTAGTTAAAGCAATAAGGGGCAGAGAGGACTGCACAGGCAATTTTTTTGAATGGGCTTATGGGATTTCAGCCAGTTCTTACTACGGACCCTGGGTTTATCCCAACATTCCCAGCTATGTGATATCCCAAGAACTGCTGCACGGCAGGTAAGTTGGGAAAGCAGCAGCAAGATTTAGATGTCCTCAGTCATCCTGCGTTGCCTCGTCGTCTCGAACCAAAGCTAATCACACAGCTTTTTCATTGGACTTCCTTTTCTTTTTGCATCGTCCCTGTATCTGGCAGTCAGAGGAGGTGCCACAGTACAACCCGGGGTGCAAACTGCTTCTCTCTGCCTTGCACTTACTCCCGCTTGATGCTACAAGCAGGCAGCCTGCGGCATCGAGGAGAGACCTGGGGCTCGCCGGCACGCTGCGGAAGGTTAAACAGCGGGCTCCTCTCACCCATTTCAGCCTATCTGTCTGTTTAAAGAGCTCGGCTGCTAGCTGGGGAGCTGGTTCCCTAGTCCCCACATCCTCCTGACCCAGGGCAGCGCAGCTCTCTGCGCCTCTGAAATACACTGGAGCCCTGCTGGCATTAATATTTCTCAGCGTTTTATACTCAATGTAGGTAATTGCACTCAAGCGCCCCTCCTCTTCTCGAAGGTCCTGAAAGCATTTTGCATGTAATAATGTTGGCTAAAAGTCCCAAGCCTGACATCTGCAGATAAACACTACAGTATCTTTAATTATATGTTTTTCTCCTCCTTCCCTTTCAGACTAAGTCAGAATTCACAGTTGAATTTTCTGTCAGTGACAGCCAAGGGGTAAGTGTGACTTCTCATTTCACGGTCTGCGGCACGGGCAGAGGGGAGAGGATGAGCGTGGGTTGCTGGGGGACCTTCTGCATCACCCTGGGGGGATCTGGGGAGCAGGGGTCACCCCTGGCCGTGACTTGCCAAAAACCTAAGTCAGAAAACACCGCCACACGCTTGCTTTAGGTTTTAAATCCATCCGTAAAGCTGACGCCTGCTCCCTGTCGTTACCCTTGTGACCGCAGGTGATCAAAGGGACGGTCAACATCCAAGTCGGAGACGTGAATGACAACGCCCCGCAGTTCCACAACCAGCCCTACAGCGTCCGCATCCCCGAGGTAGGGATCGCCGCAGCCTCTCCCGGCAGCCTGGCTTCCAGCCCTTCCCTCAGTGGCCACTTTTGCCCTCTGGTTGCCACCTCAGGGCTATCTGCCTGGCTGTGGGAGGGCCACGGAAGTACTGGACTGTCCTCCTGCTCTTGACCCTCGCAGGGGCTGGGGAGAGGATTAAGCCTCTGGAGGTTATTGTTGCTTGAAAATGGGCAGAAGCAAAGCGACAGTGTTTTGGATGTTGGGGGAGGGCAGGTCGAAGAAGAGGTTTGGAGCTCAGAGCCTTTGTAGCGTTGGTGATCTCTTTCCCATGACAAATGTGAAGTTTGAAATTAGCTGTAAAGAGGAAACTGTTTCTTTTTCTCTTCCTTTGAGCCAGGGGGCATGTGCAGCTCTTGTCATAGAGGTGTGTCCTGAGGCAGGAATAAATATTTCTCCAAATGCTTGATTTCTGGAAGACTCCTGCCTAAAGGCTTCTGTGCTTGCTGGTGGTCTCTTTTAACAGCTCCGTAGCAGGACTCAGCCCATGATGTTCTAGGAATAAAGTAGGTAGGAAGGGACTGCAGGAGATCATCTGGTCCAAGCTCCCACTAAAGCAGAGAGAATTTTCGTATTAGATCAGGTCGCTCAGGGCTTTCTCCAGCCAAATGTTGAATGTCTCCAAGGACAGGGTTTCCACACCCTTCTGCAGCTCTCTCGGTGTGCTGGCCATTGCCAGGGAGGTGGCACCTAGTCATACCGTCAGGGAGAGCTTCTGCACCTAGAGCTTAGCTTGGCAGAAATACGCCGGGAACTTACAGATCTGGTGTGAATTTAGGCTTTGAGTATGGGGAGTGGAAGGTGTCTGCTGGTTCTAGGAGGACAAGGCCAAGGTATTAAAGTTGAAACGGGGGATTAGTAGGGCATTTCACATCCTCCAGTGGAGGCAGCCTCTCCTTCTTGCACCCTGGTGCCAGGGCAGAGCCTGTTTTTCCCAGAGCATGTCTCGGGGTGTGGATGAGGTCAAGTGTGTGTCTGTGTGTGTGAAATCAAGCAGTCTTTGGTAATTGAGAGGTACAAACGATTGTGTTACAACGGTTTATTTAATATGCTGCCTGCTGATGCCCTGCCGTGCTGGGCTTTGATCTTTCCCTGTCCCTCTGCTGCGAGGATGAGGTTTCTTCATTAAGTTGCTTGTGATGTATGATCCGGGAGTTTTAGTCTCATCTTTGCGCCAAGTCATCTGAAACCTCCCTTTGAGAATGACACTGGGTCAGAGTAATTTCTTCTCCTCTTTAAAGCGCGAACGGTGCAGAAATGACTTGGCAAAACCTGCACGAGCTGCTCCTCGCTCTCACCTTTCTGCTCGGACCTCTGGAAGCTGATGGGTGACCACCCTGAGTTGTTACCACTCCTCCTGGTGATGGTCTGTCTGCAGAGGTCTGCAAAGCAAAAGGAGTGTCGGTAGGGCTGAAGGAGAATAGCCTCTTCTCCCCTGCCCTCAGATTTACCTCTGGTTTTGCTCTTTACAACACCTGGTACAGAGGACTCCCTTCTGCACGTGAAGAGATGGAAAGTGGGTTTCTGTATCTCCCCTGGGAACTGGTGCTGTGTTAAACCCTGGTGTTTATACACCTGGGGCAGGTGTGCTGGATCTCCTCTTGCTCGTCACTTCTGCCCTAAGAGCCAATATTGCAAATCTTAAGACTTAACACATTTCTGATCTTAACTTGCTTCAAGCTTGGGGAGCCGGGAGGGCAAAGGTCCAGCGCTGGTGTGGAAAATTAAGGCTGGCTGAGGAAAGGGAACTTGTGGGCGGGTGACCTGGCCAAAAAATAAATAAAAGAAGCAGCAGATGAACCCCAGAGCCTCCCTCTTGGATGTCATGCTGCTTTGCATGTGAACTGCCGGGTTCTGCCGGGAGGGATTTCCAGGACCGTCTGATTGTTCAGGGTATAGCAAGCACAGGGCTTCCCCCTGCGCTCACCCGCTCTGCCACTTGGCCTTCAGAGCTGTGCTTTTCTGGAGGTTGGCCTAATCTAATTACAAGGCATCGTGTGCCAGTTTCCAGTTTCTATCCATGATCTTTAACCAAGGGCACCAATCAGAGGTAATGAGCCACAAACTCGTTGCTCAGCCAGCGTCCTGGAGGCGTTTCTGTTCCTCTGCCGGGGAGGCAGCCTTTCCTTGTCAGGCACTGCGAGAGGAGGGGGTAGGGTCCCACTACCTAAGGAGGGACCCTCCAAGGGCTACAGCCCGAGGGAGATGCGAGCAGTGACTTTCCTCCTCGTGTGCTGGCATGACTCGCAAGGAAAAGATGCCTCTCTTACTTTGAGAGCTTTGCTGGGCCACGGGTTGTCCCTGTTGCTTGTCCACAAGTACTCGAAGCTGGA
The DNA here is from genome assembly GCF_018691265.1 of Tyto alba. Classification (NCBI taxonomy): domain Eukaryota; kingdom Metazoa; phylum Chordata; class Aves; order Strigiformes; family Tytonidae; genus Tyto; species Tyto alba. Next base: position 37,344,065 of record NW_024881261.1, on the reverse strand, counting down.
GGTGACGTGGCGTGGAGATGTGGCTACAGAGGCAGGGGACACCTGGGATGCAGCTGAGGCTGGGGAACCAGTCATGGTAGGGGATGACAGCATCCCCAGGTCTACCCCCTGTGCTCTAGATGGCTCCGGCCACGGTGAGCAGCAAGGGCATGGGTAGCGAAATCTGTCTCGAAGGCCAGCCAGCCCAAGCCAGAGGGCCAATAGCTAATGATTAAAGAGGGGCTGGAGCCTGGGGATGGAGAAGAGGCTAGCAGAAGTGCTAGTGCGGCTTTGCATAGACTGGCTCTGTGCAGAATTGGCAGCTAATGAGGGTTTTTCTCTTTTTAATTTTGAGATAAATGGATGTATCGATTTGCAGTTGTCCTAGCTAATGGAGCAGCAACAGAAAGGCTATTTAAACCTCACTGCTATTGTGTGGCACTAGGAAAGTCAAAAGAAGAGTGTGCATAAATAAATGGAACATGGAATAAACTGACCTTTAAAAACAATACTGACTTTAAATACTCACCCTGGTGTTTTACACAGTTCGCTTGACTTGAGAATGGGAATTTATTTGGGTACGGGCTGCGGACACGATTCCTCTGTAGCGTGGGGAGGAGGGGGGGAGAGTTAAACCGTGGGCTCCTCCGTGTTGCAGCAGCTCCAAATATACAGACCAGGGATCGTTCGTGTGTTGGGCTGGTGCCACTGGTCCTCTGTGCTTGTCATGCCTTAATCACATCCCCGGCACCTGCCTGGAATAGCTGAGCGAGGGCCCGCGCGTCGGGAGAGGGACGTTGCTCCAGCGTAATCGTCCGTTCCGTCTGGGCAAGGGCGCCCCGTGATTTGCTTGTCAAAAGGCAACGAGGCAGCGCGGACGCTTTCAAGTCTGTAAAGAAAAGGGGAATCCTGCTAGAATTGGCAACTTAATTCACCAAGCTGGCCTCGACAGAGCTCATTAAGTTCTCGTGTATTCATTTCAGGCTAATGGCTGTCATGCTGACTGCTGTTTGATTTGCTGTAATAGACTTTTATGGCTTTCCAGTTTTGCTAGGACGTGTGTGCCTGTGTCTGTGCCCTGTGGTGCTGCTGTAGTACATTAGTTAGCCGCTCATGTGCTTGCTACTCTGACCTTCAGGGTTTGTTCTCCTCTTGGATGCATCCCTTGCACTTCACCTCCTGCACATGCTCTTTTTTACCCTCCTCATCCTCAGTCAGACCCAGGGCATCGTGTTTCTGGGAGTCTCGGGGTTTGGCTTTTAAATCGGGAGAGATACACTGCTGAGCCCGTGGCAGGCTGTTGTGGTGATGCCTCGGTTTCTGACGAGTCCGATCTGCTTTATCTGATCTATTTTTCCATTTGACTGGATCTGTAGGAAACTCAGCCCCGTTGGATTGCCACAGTTCAATGCTTTTATGTGAAGCGAGCGAGTGAAGTGGAGCCAAGCCCCCCCGTGTTGGTTTTGTGGTACCCGGTGCGCTGTTGGGATCGGGGCGGACTGTTCCCCCTGGGTGCCTGCTAGGCTTTTCTGTCCCAAGCACAAGACCTTCTGTTTTCTTAGCTTCCAAGCACGAGACCTTCTGAGGCACACAGCCCTCCAATTGCCTTTGAAGCGAACAACCTTTAAGCCTATGATTTAAAGGCATGGCTCTGCAAGGCTCTCTTCTGCATCTGCTACTTGCAGGTGCTGTGCCGTCTACAGGACCACATCTTGGGTCCTGCAGAGGTTCCTCAAATGTTGAGGCTGTTGTGTGGTGTGGTAACCAAGTCCTGGTACATTCTTGCAAAGAGCTGTTTTCCCCTACGACTCCCCAGCATCCTGAGCCTGCTGATCAAGTTCAAACCATCCGTGGCCTTCTCTTGGCCCTGGAACATCGTCAGTCTTCACGTGTTGACAGAAAGGTCACTTAATTAATGGGTTCTTTGTTGAACGTTCCCTCAGGAGGTTTCCAGTAGGATTTTCTCTCCTTCGGTGCTCTCCCCACCTCACTCCTCCTGTTACAGTTAACACACTGAGTGATTTATAAAGTAATATCTATTACTGGGTTACATCTTCCAGCAAAAAGCTGTCCCCGGCCAGGCTCTGGGCCAGAGACTGCTGTTTAGCACCCCAGCCATTCACGAGGTGACAGTTGCACCATGAAAAAGTATCTGTAACTTGACAGGAGATATTAATTATAACCGGACTCCATTTTCAGCAGGCACCCACCGCATCTATAACCACAGCCAGCCGCCTTGGGACTGTGCTCATCTCCTCATATGTTCAAGCAAGCACCAGTAAGAGGCATGGCTGTGGGAAAGGAGTTTAAAAATAGAAAGGAAAGTTTCTGGGCAGTACACAGCATCAGCTAGGCAACTACAGTCCAGCTTGCAGGTCTCACATCTTCTGAACTCAGCCCTGATTTATGAATTTATTTTAATTGGGAGGCAGGCAGGCACTTACTATCAACAGCAGTCCCTTCTGCTCAGGGAGTAGCCTTTGGGATTGAGCCTTCACAAGCTGCTGGTCACTGTTTCCATCCTTAATATGGTGATGTAGTTGCAATAGTGGCTTTTATGATTTTTTTTTTTTTCTTTTTTAATTTTGCAGAAAAGTGTTTGGTGGGGAGGGTGAAAGAAAGGAGGGGACCGTCACTGCCCTGTCACATTATGCAGCCTGGAACCAGACCATGCTAGATGGTGGGCAGGGGCAGGGAGGAGGATCAGAGAAAGCCCCAAAAGCCCTAGCTGTAATTAAAATTATTATTTTGCTTTAATGGTAATAATGTTGGTAATTACATCAGTTTCCCTGCCATCCTGCCCAGGAGTCTTCAGGGGCTCATATAATTCTATTGCGATGGCTCCGAGGCCTGACGCTGCGCATACGAAGCAGCTGCAATGAGCGTGAGCTCCCACTTCAGCCACATTAGCCATTCCCTTGCACACTCCCAGGCACCTTTTGGTTTGTTTTTTTTTTTTTTTTCCCTCCTTTAAATTGAAGGAGATGATAACAGAGCTGATAAGAAAGATGTTCCCGCCACATTGCAAAATGACCTATAATCGTTGCCGGCTGTTTTCCTTCCTCGTGTTGGTTTGTTGTTTTTTTGAGTTTTTTTTGTTTTTTGTTTTTTTTTTTTTTTTCCCTCCTTTTTTGCCACCGCTTCTTCTCACTGACTGTTTTCCTTCTCTCCCTGCCCTTATGCTTCCGTGTGGATTTTAGAACTGCACAAATAATTTACGACGAATAAGTAATCCAGCCGTCCCTCTCCCTCTGCCACGTTTGCGCACACAAAATTCGCAAGCGTATTGAACTCTCCTCCACAGGACTTCAGATGCAATTCTATTTATTTATTTATAGAGTGGTGGGATTTTCTGTTTTTTTTTTTGGGGGGGGGGGGGGGTTGTTTGCTTTTGTTTTTGTGTGTTTTTTTAAAAAAACTTCCTAGAAAGGCAACAAAAAAAAAAAGTAGCCTATTATTCAAGCTGTTTTCATTAAATACTGCTGGCCAGAAGCAAGCTGTTTCTTTTTCCTGGGCAGGCGAGCATCTCTGTCTCCCCTCCACCCTGCCATCCCTTTGGCATGGCTGGTGCTGGGGGCCGAGGGTAAACCTCTTGCCTCGGGTGCCTGCTGGAGAAATGGGAGGTGAGGCTTTGACTGGTGCTCACCGTAGCAAGAAGGTCCTTGTCGCACAGGTACGTGGCAATAATCTGTGGCAGGTGAAACATTTGCCAAACTTCCCATGCATCTTCTTTTTAAATTGTGTTTATTGTTGCTGAGTTTCAAAGCCAGCTTCCGTGAGTCCTGAGGGAGTAGCGACAAAATAGCGGGTTAGATCTCCATACCATCTCCCTGGCTTCACACAACTGGTCACCATGCATTTGTTTTGATGTTTCTCCTTTCCAGATCTTCTTTTTTTTTTTTTTTTTAATTATTATTTTTGAATAACCTTTAATTACTTTCCAACTTTGTCCAGCAAACTCGTGGAAGCAGAGATACATTGTGAAGGGTGTGCCTTTCCTTCAATAGTCTTCAGTGTAGGCGTACTGTCTATCTATTAAAAAGCCATCTCTTAGCTGGATGAGATAATCCTTTTGAGAGGGTTTCGTCTGCTCTGTAATCACTAGGTAGAATATAATATCCCTCAAAGAAATTCTGCCTTCTCCCCTCCTCTCCCAACCGCAGCCTGCATGATCCACCAAGACGGGGCTATTTCTATATTGCTTGGGAAGACTGAATGTTAAAACGAATCTTTACGTGGAGAAAATTGCCGAGTCAAGATTTTGCCAGCGGTGCCATGGGACGCCCTTTTCCATCAGTAATTGAGAGGCCGTGCGAGTGCCCGTTGCCTGCCTTGGGCTGGCGTGGAAGAGCAGCAAGAAGGGGAGCGGAGAAAGCAGCGAGCGGGTAGGGACCGAGGGACGTGAATAATGCACAAGTCGTCAGGCTGAGTTTGCTCTGACGCGTGGGATGCCATGTGTGTTGGCACACTGGCTACGTTTGGCTCTGGGGCGAGTTTGTAAATATTCATAAAGATCCCCACTTTCCACATGCAGGCGAAATGGAAACGGGCTGTTTAAGTGCAGGGAAGTGCGGGCGCTGTCTTGGGTAAGTCGTTCTGGCTTTCGGATGCTGGCGGCTCCTTTGGGCAAGAGCTTGGAAGCACACCAGGCAGCAGCTGCCATCTTCTCCCTGCTCTTCTCTGCCAGCACCGAAGAAAAGCGCTTAAACAAAACAGGCTGGAGTGCACTGGGTGAAACGGCATTTGAGCTAAAGGGTTTGCCCAGCAGATACTGGGGAAATCCGTGGGATTTACGAAGAAACTTTTCGCGGGGTGCGGTGCTCATTAAGGAGTCGCGCTGCATCTGTTTGATGTGGCGTGGCTTGGGCACGGGGGCTTGCGTGGGGCTGGGAGGCTTGTGGAGGTCTCTGCTTGCATGGAGGAAGCTCTTGTGTGGCGAAGCAGGTGCTCAGACCTGGAAGCATCTTTCCTTCTGAAGGTCATCTGCGTGCAAGTTTTTGTCGTTATTGCTGATGGCGTATGCTGTGACACCAGGCGGAGAACATCAGAGGGTCTTGAGTGATGTCCTAGAGTCCTAGGGAAAAAGACAGTCTCTACCTCTAGCAGCCCTGTCACTTGTTTGGCTTCACTGGTGAATAGGAGACCCTGGTCCTTTAAAATACGTGCCCGAGGAGCGAAATGAGAGACGCAACGGAAACTACTGGGGCGGAAAACTCCAAATGGCGTGGAAGTAATGTGTAAAGTGTCCTGGAGATAACAGTCATTTCCACCAGGCAAAACTTGGGCTCTTTCTGGAAGGATACTGCAGCAAGGAGGGGGGGCCGGCCTGAAAATTAGAAATAGTTGTGCTGTTTGGACCAGCGTAACACTGGGGTAGGCGAGGGGGGCGGGGGAAAGCAGAAAGGGGAGAAAAGAGCAGATTTGGAGCTGAAAGGAAAGCTAGCGTGGGACAGCGAGCAATTTGGTGCCTCTGTGGAGGAGCCATCGTGCTGGGAAAATAAGACTCCCAGAACCAAAGAAATAATCTCGGGGCAGAGGAAGAGAAAGTGTACAGAAACGTTCTCCGAGTGAGGAGCAGCCAGATGAAGGGAGGAAAGGTAACCTGGACAAATCAGTAATCATTCCTCTTGGAAGAAAATGGGGAACAAGGGAAAACATCCTCACTCGCGGCGCTCCCGAGCAGCCCTGGGACGTAGGCTCGCTCTCAGGAGTTCTGTAGGAATTTCTTCCTATGGGTGCCGAGACCCAGTACCCCCAAAGCTCTGAGTTTATTGCGGGCGTCCATCGCAGCCCCGTCCCCGAGGTCAGGGCGGGGTGTGAGCCTCAGGATGGCCAACGCCAAGCGGTGGCGGCGGCTCCTCGGGGTCCCCGCGGCCCCGCCGGCAGCGAGGGGACCAGGTCACGGGGAGCGGGCACGCTTCCTCGGGAGCAGGAAGGGCGGCTCGTGGTCCCACGGCATCCCTCCCTGCGGGGGCGATGGAGGCTCGGGCTGGAAGGCTGCGCTTTCCCAGGGGGGCTGGAAGCACCCAGGCGGGGCGTTCGAGTATAATTACACTTACACATCTGGGCAGCAGATGGCTTCAAGGTCTCTTCCTTGTCCCCCCGGTAGGAGGAAGGGCTCTCTGTTGCCAGAAACACGAGGAGCTAATGAATGTGACCTGCTAGCAATTAGTTTTGTTTTATCTCCCTTTCCTCCGGTCACGATATTCTCCCAGAAGCCTGGGACGTAACTTACTATCTCGTGCCAGCCAGCAAAAGCCGCGTCCCCTCCCTTTGAATCCCCGTTTAGTTCACCTCCCTCTCCGTACATCATCTTTTAAGTCGGCAGCGGGAGCGTGCCTGGCTGTAGAAATGTTTATTAACGTGTTCAGGCTGCGAAGGCAGCGTGCGGGTAGCAACTGCTCGGTGCAAAGCAGCAAAAGAGCCTTGACTGAAAGTGTATTTTTTATTTTTTTTTTTTTTTTTTTTACCTACGTAATCATACACTTTGTTGGTTTGGGCTCCTTTTTCAATCATGACGCTTGAATTAAAGTATGATTAAGGTCATACTGAAATGCACCATGCGGCGGATGGTGCCCCAGTCACTGCCATTTTAGGGACACGGGCTCTTTTCAACCCAAAATAATTGAGCTCAGCAGCAGACCTGCGAGGTGGGCACATCCTCGCTCAGTGCAGCTAGGGAAGGTGAAGCTGGAGCTGGCAGAAGAGGCTTGCCAAAGCATTTTTTCAGTAAAAATACTGGTTTTAATTAAGGTGGAAATATTTAGGAAAAATGTTGCCATTTTGACAGCAAAGCTGGGCAGAAATAGCATTTCAAAAGAACAATAAAAATCGCTCTTGCAATAGATTCATTCCAATTTCTTTTTCAGAATTGCAGTTTGTGTTTTATTAGTTTGTAATGTGTGAGTGACAGTCATGTATAATAAGCTTTCTCCTGCTGGTCATACTTTGTGATAAAATAATAGACTAAATCAGTCTTTCTCTATATTTTTTAAAATATGTATGTGTGAACTGAACTGTTTACATCAGAATCAAACAGTTTTCATTACAAATGGAAGAAATTTGATCTAGGAAGAAGTTTCAATCAGTATTAGGCAGCCATTGCTTAATTTCAACCATTAATTGCCGTTGAAACCTAAAATGTGGTTGATTTATTTTGTCAGTATGAATAATGAAGAGAGCAGGAAAACTGAATATAGGGTTCAAGGCAATTTTGTTTCAAGAAAAAAAAAAGTTTTCAATTTTCAAGATTTGCTTTTCAGGAGATTTGAAAAGCATTTTTTTTTTTTTTTTTTTTTTTTTTTTTTTTTTTTCCCCTCAACGAGGATACAAACCAAATCTGGGTGGACGGGGGTTCAGACAGCTGATGATGTGTGGGAAGGCTCGGCCCGGGGCAGCGTGATGCTGAGCTGCCAGGAATCTACGGAGATCATCTCCACGACTGCAATATTGCCGTCAGGCCCGCTCCCTTCTGAGCAGCAGAACCGAGCAAATGTGCGGTAAATGAGCTTTGCAAATACGCTTTTGAGGTTTTCTTGCCTCCCCGCCGCCCCTTCCCCGACTCCTGCTGCGTTTCTGCCACTCTGACTTGCTCTCCAAATGTCAGGCTCTGCTTTTTTTTCCAACACGAGCAGCTCACGAGGCGGTTTTGTTGCACACACGAAGGCAGTTGCGTGCGCACACGCGTTTGCACGTGCGTGCCAAGGGTCTCGACAAACAGCCGTTCAAGCCAGCTCCATATCCCAGTGCCCAATCTCCAGATAATTAAGGGAAGCATGAAGAGGTGCAGTGGTGGAAGGAGAGAGCTGGTGGCTGTCACCCTGTGTTGCAGAGACCGTCACCTGGGTTTAGGGATGGGAGTTGTTTGTCTCTCTCTTTCCAGGGACTGAGCTTATTCAGCGCGGTCTGGGAGGGGTCTCGCTGGGGTGCCTGCACTGGGCATTTGGCCACAGACTTGCCCGTCTCCTCCGAGCCCAGGCGATGCTTATACTGACACCCTCCCTGTTTTTCAAACCTGCCTTGGTTCTCATCGTGTTGATATGTGACCTCCAGCTAGGCTTTCCCCTCAATTGTAAATCAAACTTGAAAGGGTAATGGGAAGGAGGGAAGGGAGAAGAGGAGATATTAATTAAGTCGGCCGTCTCCTGCCCAGCCTGTGTGTGATGAGTCTTGGTTGCTCATACGTGTTTGGAGGCGCCTCCCGCTTAGACGACCTGGTGCCTGATTGTTGGTGCCAGGGTGGCCACCAGCACTACCTCCATATTGGTATTTAAGGAGGAAAAAAAAAAAAAAGAGTTTGTAACCCATGGGCATGGGGGATTTTAGCACTTCTCCAAGAGTGGAAGATGTAAATGACTTCCGGTAATTAGTAAATCTTTATTTGGAGGTAAATTGAGAACACAGCCCTCAGATTTGGAGAAAGAGGGACCTACCTCTGCCCCATGCCATAACCAGACCTTGACGAGCAGCCTGAATGGGGAACGATTTCTGCTGCGCGTGTGATTTGGAGGACCCCAAACCTACACGGGTCAGGAGCTACTGAGCCAGCATTGGAAAATCATTCTATTAAACATGCTGGAAACACACAGCCAGATGTGCGTGTGCAGATTTCTCAGCCTCCCAGGAGAAAACTCTGCCCTCTCTGAGATGTGCCTTGCCTTTGAGGTAGGCTGAGAGGGTTAAAGCATAAAGCTGTTCCACTGCAGTGGTTAGCTGATGGCCCGTGAAGCATCGCAGGGGTTTTCAGCTGGCTGGTGAAATAGCAGGACAGGTGGGTATTTTGTTTTCCTATCTATAACTTGTGCATTTGGGGGAAGGAAATTTTGCAAAGAGGCTGTTTCTTTTGGTATGAGCCCCCAAGGACTACAGCGCTGGGGTTTGTCCCAGTCCTTGCAGTCAGCAGGGAAATGGGGGCTAGGGCTAAAGGCTGGGGGTCATGCGAGGGGGGGATGTCTCTGCTCTGTGGGATATCGCTGCAACATTGCCTCGTAGCACGCCTACCTCACGTGAAAACTCCTCCTCAGGTCTGAGGGCTGCGTGAGCTTCAGGGGATGGGCTGACAGAAAGCTGGAAGCTTTCATCCTCCGAATATGGGTGAGTCAGCCAGGTAGCCCACCACGTATCCCAGGGGACCTTCTCTTTAAGGCTTTCCCTTGCTGACCTCCTTTCTGAGGGCCTGGAACACAAGACCTACGTGCAGGGCAAATGGTGCCTCTTTAGCAAGGTTGCACCTCCGGAGCATGTGCTTCGTTATCAATCCCTCGTCATCATTTTCACTGGTGTTTTGCTGTGTGCCTGCATGTCATCTTTGATCTGTTCAGATGACGTCAGGAGGAGGTCAGTCCTTCTCTGGAAGACGGCAGACTTATTTTTCACTTTTAGATGTGGGAAGCAGTGAATTTTCCGTTGCATTTATTTTTGTATTGTGATACACCTCTGAAGAGAGGAGCATAAAGCAGCTATGTTGCGCTGACCCGTCTCAGTGGGGCGTACGGGGGTGTTTGGTGGCCCAAGCAGCGGCCGATGGTGCTTTCTGCTTGCACCTAACGTGCATCTCTGAGGAGCCTGATCTGTGTCCGGTATTTTGGGTTCGGGAGCTCAAGAGGCAAGCAGAGGCTGGAAGAAGAGCAAGAGGGAGCCCAATCACTGGCAGGAGGGTGCCTGGCAAGGAGGGGAGAAGGCAGCCTAGAGGAGACCTTCAGGAAAAGTGGGCAGCAGGGACAAGAGAGCCAAGCCTCGTGCCGGCTGCAAGGGCTGCGAGTCACATCCCTTCTGCACGCTGGTGCTTGAGGCTGGGCTGCAGCAGGCATGCTTATTTTTTGGGGGGGTGAGGGGAGCAGGGGGTTTAAAAAGCATCCTTGGAGCGTTATGGAATCAAAGTGTGAAGGGTAATTGAGCTGAAAGCCATTCTCTTCCGGCAGCCTGTGCTGCGGGACCCGCTGAAGTGCCCTTAAATGCCAGCCCAGGAATCCTGTTGGGAGAGTGAGAGGTGGGGGGAGCACCCCACGGGCCGGGTCCCCTCAGCCGTCCTGTGCCCGGTGCGTGGGAGTGGGGTGGGAGATGGTCCCTACAGGGGTGATGTGGAGGAGAAGCCGGACTCTAGTGACAGATGAAGGTTTTGTGTGAGACAGGCACGGAAAGGCAAATATGTTCCCGAGCCTCAGTCTCTAATCTTGCAAGCATCAGTCTGCTCTTCGAAGGAGTCCCCGCAGCTCGGACGGCATCTCCACGCCTCCATCTGTGGTGACATCCTCCCACTGCCCTGCTTCCCCGTGGAGGGCGTCAGAGCGGGGCCCCACCGTCTTGTGCAAAATGCCAACCGCGCGTGGAGGAAGGCTCCAGAGCGTTCACTGGCGTGGCCAAATGTATGATGCATTTGAATAATTGGAAGGACTAGGTTAATTAAAAAAACAAAAAAAAACCAAAAACAAACAAAAAAAAAACACACAAAAAGAAAAAAACGGAACGTGGCTAGTCGGGATGAACGTAATTATTAAAGACAAGTGCGAGACAGTCGCTGCTCTAGTTCGCTGCCTCTCTAACGGAGGGAGCGCGTGGTGGAAGGGGATGGGGGCTTGGAGAGCTGCCGGTGCGACCTTGAGGAGGGGATTAGCAGAAGACCCCTCCATTTGGGACCCTCCAGCACCGCAACGGCGTGAAGTGCACGGCCCGATTGTGTACCTTGTGCGTTATTGATTGTCGAACAGGCGCAGTTAAGTGCCTCTCATTAATATTTGTTTTGGTCTTTTCCCTGAATTCCGATGAGCGGAGGAGATGCTTCTTATCTCTCTTCTGCAGGTTTTCTTTCTAGAGGATTCCTCTGGCTGGTGACAAACCTGGACTTTGTAGCCACTCGTCCTGCTTTCAGGAGGAGGGATGAGTTAGTAGCTGACAGAAAATCTTGGGAACTCTGCAGCAGGAAAGCAAGGAAACAAAATTAACAAAAATTTAAGAGGTAAACATGTTCTGCTTGCATTGTGCAGACGAAATATGGATTTCCAGATTCAGCTGGGTTTGTAAATCTCCTAAAAGGGACTATTTGAGTACACAGGTCATGTTGGCTAAACTTTTAAATGCATGAGCAAGGACGAAAGGCGGGAGCTGTGGAGCAGGTAGCCAAGGACTGATTTTCAGTGTTTTTGCAGTTAGTTTTGAGGTTTCAAGCTGGGTGCAAAGACTGTGGCCAGTGGGCATGTTATCTGTATCTTCTGGGTTGTTGTGGGACATTGGTGCTTCAGCTTCTCCATCACCTAGAAGATGACCTTCCCTTTGTTTCCATTCATCTTTCTGCTCTCCTGGAGGCCTAGCTTGTGTATTTCCGTGGCTGCTGGTCATCCCCCACGTATTGTTTTTGCCAAGAGCCTGCATCTCAACATCGTGCTGTTGCTGGTGCCACTGGCACCAAGCCCGTTTGTACCAGATGCTGCTTTTGAAGCAGTCTGCCATGGCCACACGTGTTGAGAAACTGCCTGCAAAGGTTTCTCACATCAGCTGCTCGGTTTGCCTCCCTGAACAACCACCTTCTTGCAGAGCAAGGCATGGAGGAGGTTGTCCCACGTGCTGTGTCAGATGTCGTTTGATGTCCTAAATCTGGAGTGGGTCCTTATTTCTTCCCTCCATCCCTAACCCCGGGTTGCTTTCTGTACCCCTTCTCCCAGGCAGTGGAGCACCCTGGATGGCCATGCAGGTCTGGACTGTTGGGTTATGGCCAGTCTCTCATCAACTAAGTCATGAAAGGTGTTTCTGAAACTTGTCTGTAGCTTAAATAGGGCAAAACACTATTTCCTTCTGTCTTGTATAATAATGGCTTGTTTGTTAGGCTTGACTTAACCGCAACTGGTCCACCCAAAGCTATTGAAATGATTTTGAGCAGCCGTTTCTATCTATTCAGGTTGTGATCCCAGGCACTTAAGTGCAGCTCCTGAAATGAAAGATTTCTGGTGGGCTGAAAAGCAGTGGAGAGAGCTATTTTAATGTGGTTGCTTCTCTGGCTTTTCAAAGGAGAGTTGGGCTCAGGTCTGCTATGAAGTGATATTAGAGTTCATGGAGCATGAGAAACTGCATTTGTTTGTGGGTTGCAAATGAAGACCTGTCAAAAACCGTTTTAAGCAGTGACGGAAGTTTTCTTTTTCATGATACATTTAACTTAAAGGCTTTGCTTTCCAAGGAGGCTTGGCTCTTCTCTTTCTCCCTTTCTACAAGTTCAGAAAAATAGGGTTTGCAAAAGTTACTCTTCTCCTTTTCCTCTGTCTCCCCACCCATTTCATGGGGTGTTTGGATCCTCTGGGGTGCACTTGCTTTTGGAAAACAGTGTGGCTGGGAATGAAGGGGGTGACAAGCACTGGGAGAAATGGGGAATGGGACACAGACCCCTCCTTGTGCTTCAAGCAAGTGCTTTACCAGCTTCTTGTGGGAAGAGGGTGCAGGTTATTTCCATCGATTTGGTGTCAAGATATGTTTTTCAAAGGGTAAACGCGTTTATAGGATTTCTGTCTTTTTGTTGTAAGAAGTAGGATGTTGTTCCTGGACACAAGAGTTTGCTGGAAGAGTGTCACATCAGTTCTTCATCAATGTGTTCCGTGTTGCAACCCCGTTCCTAGGTATGCTATGCAGGTGGTGTGTGAAACATGGTATTGCTCATTGCTGTCCACTGTGACTGAGCTTTTTATTCAGTGTGGGCTCCTCTGGACAGGCACTGAGAAGCTGCTTTCAAGCACCATACCATGACTTGCGTGCTCCTGGCCACATCCAGGGCTTCCTTTTGAGCAGCTGAGACATCTGCTTGGCTGTGAGTTTAGAAATATGATGCAACAGGACAGGTACAGAATGAAAAAGGGTCGTCAGAGTTGATAGGATTGGGGTTTTTGCCCCCCACCGCCCCAGTCTCAGCTCAAGAGCTGTCTTAAAGCATTAGAGGTGAAGGTCAATTGTCACAACTGGTATTTTCATACGAACTCAAGAATGTGAATGCTTCCCTCTCCACCTGCAGATTAAATGTCACGGGAGGATAGGGGATGCCAAGGTGTGGGCTCCTGGGTTTCAGCCTAGATGCAGAGAGGTCTCCTCTGGTTTAGGTCCTTCTGCACCAGGACTGCGAGGAGGATTCCCACCTTTATCTTCCTTCCTTTCACAGCACTTTCATTTCTACATCTGGGAAAAACCAGCGTAATTTGTATCCTTCCTGGCCCTCCTTAGGCCAATTGGTGGTAGCGATGTCCTACAAATAAGGAACAGAGATGCTGTATGGAAGGAGATGTTCAGCTACCCAGAAAAGTTCCTCGCCTTGAAGGGGGGATAAACTAATAGCATTACTCCGTGCTCCAGCTGAGCGGGTCTCATTGCTAATTAGTAAGAGGTCTTTGTGAGGAGAGATTTCTTGCCACGAGCCTCCAGCCTGTTGTGTGCCATGCCGCTGCTCCTTGGGTCCCTGGTGGGGTCATGGCCTCGGTGGTGATGGCAGGTGTCAGAAACCCAGAGAGCATCCTGGCAGGGCATGAGGAGGAGGAAGGAAATTAAAGGAGGAAGAAGAGGAGCTGCATGGCATTAATTGAAAAAAATCTGCCCCTGCAAGTACCAAAGTACCTCACTTGCAGAGAAGGAGAAGCAGCGTGCTCTTGGGTGTTTGGGGTTTTTTTAGCAATTCAGTGGGAGTCCTTGGAGGGGAAATGGTACTGCTGACACATGGGGGTGGCCTGCAGCTCCCAGAAGGCCTGAGAGAAGGAGGCTTTAACTTCTTCTTTTGTGGGTGTTTCTTATCTTTAATACAGTGCAGATCCAGCTGTTTCTGCATTTATTTGTGTGACATGTTTGCTAAGTGCGAGAGGGGTCAGTAGCAGGGGAGATGGATCCTGGCCAGCTGAGGTCCCTGGGAGAGGAATCTCCAGCTTCTCCTGGTCTGTGTAGAACAATGGGCTGGCATTCGGTGAAAAAATAGCCACAGGTTTTATATCCGTGGGCAACAGGCTTCTGTGGCCATATATCTCACCACCTGCATAAGGTCTGTTGCAGCTGTGCTTGCTGTTCCTGCAGAGCACCAAGATGGAAAACAACCCAGACAAAATAACACAGCAGAAGATGACAGTTCCCTCCAAACCCTTGGGGCTGACCCACAGTCCTGCAGAAAAACGACTGCAGCCAGATAAGATGGAATCAAACCAGATGAAGTAACAACAATTTGCATCCCCTTAGCACATCTGACACTCGAAGTTAAGGGGATCCTGCTTTAACGTGAACTTAAACCCGAGCTCAGCCAGCTGTGTGTCAGCCTCCTTCCTTCACGGTCGCTGTGTGCAAATCTCTGGGAAGGCTGGCAGGGCTGCTGCTCAGGACACTTAGGATGGCTTGGAGACATGGTGGTCCTGCATCTCCTTTTGTGTGCTCCAGGAGGAACCAGCCTCTCCTAAGGAAGCCGCACCACTGTGAAACACGGGTATTTGTGTTCCTGCAGCTCCTTCTTAGTGAAAGGATTAGACAGAGGGATTGATAGCTCTTTTGGATTTGCCTGCCTCAGTTTCCTTTGACGGCATCTTTTTTTTTCCTCTCCTTTTGCCTCGTGCAAGGGATGGCCATCCCCTGGGTCTGGAGTAGGTGGAGCAGGTCCTGCTGCCCACCAGCCGTATAACATTGGAGCAGAGAGGGGGAGGCATGGCTAGGGCTGGCCAGAGTGCCCGAGGCAGCATTTCTACTTGTCTCCAGCTCATGGAGGTTGGAGGAAAGATGGCAAGTTGTATTTTGTCCTGGACAGTGGACAGGTAGGACTGATTCCTACTTTCCATCCTCCAGCAGCTGTGAGTACAGCTGCTCATGGCCAGCGCTGTGGAGCTGCCCCTCCTTGAAAAACTGCCCCTTTGGGGTTTTTTTCCAAGTCCCTTTGCTCGTGATTTCTGAATTATTAGCAGAATAGGTCTTGCTTGCTTCCAGCTTGGTGTATTCCTGCCCTATGTCTCTTCTTATCCTGGGTACCTGTGCTCCCACCAGATGCTTTGGCTGCTTGATACTGCCTGTCTTTGGGGTCCTGGGGTCCACAGACATGTCTGGTTGCTTCAGAGCCTGTTCCTTGTAGGTCATACCACATTTCTTACCGTAATGGTGAAGGGAGGACCCCAAACATTTCCACTCCTCTTCCTTGCTGTCCTTTTCCAGCAGGGATTTCTCTCACAAAGCTTGCTTGTTGCAGGCCGTTTATTTTGGGTTGGCATGCCGAAAGTGCTTTCATTTAACAGATCTTTTATCGGGGTCGATTTTCTATTGCTTTTTCCCTTTGGGTGTGCTTGGGGGAATTTATTCTTTATAACAGGTTTATTCCAGTGTCAGGTATTGGTTTAAAAAGGCTGGGGGGCCCTTTGATTTGATGCCTGGAAAATGTATTCGCCTTCTGGTCCCCTCCTGGGATTGGGAGGGAGGGAGAGATGGATGGAAAAGAGGAGGAAGCTGCAACCCCTTCTGCCCGTCTAGCAACAGCTTTCTTGTCTTGTGTGTGTTTCGCACTCGCTTTTCTTCCACTGTCACCCCTGGCTGAGTCCTGCCGGTGGTCCTAGTGCAGATAAGGTGCCAGACATCTCCTTGGATATTTTAAGTGGCACATCTCTCATTCCTGCAGGTAACCTGTACCGGCGCGGTTAGCCGTTTGCACATCTGCTGGCTGCCGTTACTATTTCTGGTGGAGCTGTACTGGTGTTATCAGCCATAGCAGTATCTGTAGAAATAACCACTTTTTCAGCTCTTGTTGTGAAGGTGCGAAGACAGTGATTTCACTCACAGAAAATGCGTGAGCTGAATGGAGGCCCCGGATGAGGACTAGGGGAGTGGGGGCACAGCGACAGGATGATTTATTTTTTTTTCAGTGCTATTTTGCCTTTATTTCTCCATTATGTTCCGCAAGTCTCGAGTTTCTCATAAATGGAACTCAAAGTGGGGTTTTGGTTTGGTGATTTGGTTAAATTGCTAGGAGGGATTAAATTGAGAAATACCCCCATACATCTCCCTTGCAGCTGAGGGGAAATTTAACCACTGATTCCAGAGCTTCCGAAAATGGCTTTGTCTGAAAATGAATTTTGGCCTCTCAAAGTTCAAACATTTATCCTGAGCCAGAAATATACACAGATTTGCTCTCTAATTTAATAAAGCCATCCAAATAATATGATTTCTCCCATAACCATCGTTTATGTTTCACAGCAAAATGATAATGAGAAAGTCATTAGAAGTAATAAACAAAACAAAACCCACACAGCAAATCCTTCACTGAGCCTGACTGATGGGAAGAAGAAGAGCGTTTGAGTCTTAGGCCACATAATGTTTGCTGGGTGCAGCTGTTTTGAAGTAGATGTGTTCCTGAAACATTATTTTGCTTGTTGCATTTTAATGGGATTTTGCTGGCAGAGCAGGTGGGCACCAACGGTGCACGGGAGCAGGTCTGCAGTTGGGTTAAATACTGCACCAGTGCCAGGTTGGCATTTCTTCTTTCACCTCTTGGGGACTGGCTACAACTGACAACTAAGGGGCATCATTCATTGCCCCAAATCCTCCCCCTTATCACGACTTCAACAGGGTGCTTTTGCTTTAATTTCCTGGTTGAGACCTGAACCACGTGTACACTGAATGTGTGGAGAACAGGAACTACACCAAGATATCGAAAACCCTCTCTCTTCTTTTTATTTATAACTGTGTGTGCAGTTTGGGCTGCAACCTGAATATTTGTTTCTGGGTTACCCTCATCCTGGTGAACTTTCCTTTGACTTCAGTGTTTTGCTTCAGTGGGCATACGTAGCTTTCGTAGCTCTTTGCCATTAATAGCATTTATTGTTGCTATATCTCCCTTCTGTTATCCTTTTGCTGCCTGACTGTGGCACTTAGGGACGTGGTTTGGTGGTGGACTTAGCGGTGTTAGGTTTACGGTCCGACCCAATGATCTTTAAAGGTCTTTTCCAATCTAAATGATTCTATGATTCTGTGCCTTTACATCGCTCTCCCTGCTGTGAAGTTGTCCCAGCTGGGACCTTGTGATGTGGCTGGTCCATATCGCCTTCATTTCGGGGTGCTGGGAGGGCCAAGCAGAGGTGGCCAGGGGACAGTGTGCTGTTGTTGGGGGTCTGCTCCCATTGCCTGTGCCGGGTGGTGAAGTCTTGCCCCCAGCACAGCATTTCCAGAACCCGTGTCACTGCAGTTATTTGGCTGACACTGTTACGCCATTCCAGCTTTGGCATTTGTGCTTTTTGGCCCAAAATAGTCCACATCTGTTGCTGCTGAGTGTTCTTTCTCTGCTTCTCATCCAGGCTTTGAGAGGGAGGGATAGGATCTCAGGAACAACTGATATCCGATGGGTTGTTTGGACTGTCAGGCTTCCTTACAGGTCTCATTCATTGGTTTTCTGATTCCAGGATGCCTTTTGTTCATTTGTGTGCTTTCAAAATCACAGCAAAGGTATGTGGACCCGACACAAGCCTATTTTCTTTGTTCTCTTAATTATAATTTTAGATACAGCAGTGTGAGCTGCTCTTCTATGCAGAGTCAGGTCTGCAAGCTGGGCATGCTGAGGGCACAGGTAGATCCTACAAAATATGTGCTTTCTCCAACCGTGGCCGCTGCACCAACTCTTTCTGTTTCGCTCCTGTGCTTAGGGGAGCACAATGTCTGCTCACGGTCAGAGGATGCAGAGTGCCACAAGCTATGAAGGTCTGCGTAGGTATGAAATGACCCTTACTATAAAGCTTGTTTTTCCTGCTCCTGCTTGAACTTTCCTCATTTTTAGTGCCAGTTGCTCTTTTATTTCAGTCTGTTGACCCTCCCCAGACATTGGGAAGTCCTTTGTGTGCATGAAGGTTAAATCCTGTGCCTTTTATGAAACTCAAAAACTGGAAGGCTTGAGTTGCCTTTTTCTTCTTTGTTCTGTTTTTTTTTGGGGGTCATGTTGCTTTTTGCTGTGAAAAATGGTCATTCCTCTGGAAAGCTTGGAGCGAAGAATTGTCTTGGCCAACATGGGGTTGGATGGAAGAGTTTGCTGCTGCTGTCCCCCTTTCTCAGCTCCTGCTGTCCTTTGTCCCTCATCCCTGAGCTTCACCATCCTCCCAGGGATGCTCCAAGTGCTGTTTGTGGCACTGGTGGTGCTGAGCTGAGCGTGCCAAAGCTGCTCCAAGACGGAGGCTGCGCACGCAGCTCCCTCACTACACCTGCCCAAGAGTCTTGAGTCCTTAGTTTTTGACCTTCCTTCCCTGGCCTGAGCTAAGTGCTAGTAAATAGCTCCTCCAATTAAAAAAGATAACAAAAACCAAACCAAAAGAAAAAAAAACAAACCCTCCACACACACAAAAAAAAAGGCAGCTCATTTGTTGTTCCTCCTTGTGTACATTTAATAGAGAATAAATAGTAATAGAAGAAACTCTGCTGGAAGAAGGTTTCAGAGAGCATGTCCTGTGCATTGCTCTTTTCATGCTGTATAGCTCCTGTCCAGCCTGATGAACTAAATGGGGTAAAGCCAGAGATATAACAGCTCTTTTTACCTTCCTTTGAAAAAGAGATAGTATATCCAAGCTGCCCCTGGACAAACTCTTGCCTGCTGACATTTCAAAAATTGCTCTTTTAGGATCCTCCTCACTCCTTTCTTTCTTGTACTGTGATCTCCCTGCTCTCCCCTCCTAAAATAAAATCTTATTTATGTTTTCACCTTTGAAAAATGGTTTAAACAAAAAAAAAAAAAAAAAAAAAAAAGGGAAAACCAAAACCAGATGTGCACACACTGGAGCTGCATGGTGGTCAGAGAGGAGATAGCTGTTCTGGCTTTTACTCATTTTTCCAACCTAGATATTCTGTGAGCAATTGGCTATCCCCTGAGAAAATGAGACTCCTGGGTCTCCTGGCTGCTTTCATCCAGAGGGAACTTTTGTATTTTGAGTGTACTTAGAGCTAAGTTGAACATGAGTTTCCCCCAATCCGCTGAGAGCAGCTTCCAGCCTGTGTTTTCAGCAGCCTGCTTTTGGCAGAGAGCTGCTGGGTGTGCGAAACCTGTGCTCGATGAAAAGCTGAAATGCCTGGAGGCATGCTTGTTAAAAATGATCTCCCTCCGTGTTTAGAGGGCAGATCTTTGGCTGGAGGTGCATAAATTTGTGTTTTCAGAGAGCCTGGTCCTAGGGATGCTTTTGGAGGCGTACACCTGCCACTCCAGGGAGAAGCAAAGCGATATTGTTGTCCTGTGTTGTCGTCTTAGCTGCTAGGATGGTCGGATGTCCCTGGAGAGCGGGATGGCTCATGCGGATAAAGTGCTCTGCTGGGGCTGAAAACTGAAATAGCAGTCACTTGGGAGTGCTGGAGAAGATCCTGGCGGCTTCTCGTGGCTCTATGGAGAGGTGTAAACCAGATATACTCGTCATTTTCTGGGGATGTCAAAGGCTCTGTAGGAAGGGCCTTGCGTGTGGCTGCAGCGTGGCAGAGTTGAGCAAAGCATGGAAATTGCTGTTTAAAAGATGCTGATGGAACACGACTGTCTTTTATAGGAAATAAGGGGAATTGACAAATCTGATTTGCTAATGACTGCAGGGCTGCTTCGGATATGCTGGTAAAAACAGAAGAAGAATTGTAAACCCACATTTTTTCCTGCTGCCTCTTGTTGATGCGTTTCTGATAGAAACGCCAGTGCACGGGCCAAAATGCATGAGCCTGGTTCACCTTAAATCCCTGTTGGGATGTTACCTGGCACCTTCCACCCCCAGAGCAGGTGCACCCCAGAAAGAGAAGAGCTCCCTTTAGTAGCAGGGTCTTGAGCCTTTGCTGGAAGGAGGGGGTGATGGGGTAGCTGTGTTTCACCGCCGGTTTTGCAGCTTCTCACAGAGATGTGGCAGCGTCCCCAAGCAAAATGCACATCCTTGGAAAGGGCCTGGCATCCCTCCGAAGGCAATTTTCATTCAGCGGACGGTCGTTTGGAAATAGTCAGTCATCAGGCACTTATGGATCTTTCAAGCCCCTTTCTCTCCCTAATAATCCCACCTCTTGGGAGGTATTGATTCTCCGCTGTTGGCTGCCTCTTGGTATTCCGCGGTCCATTTTTGTCTGTGTAAATCGCTGCGCTGTCATTTTCACGCGGCAATTACCTACTCTTGATTTCTTTCATCCCGAGTCCTTTACCAGAGATCTAAACTCTGTATTGACGAACCGCCCTGGAACAAAGCGAGGGGCTGGGCTTTGGGAAGAAGTTTTGCACAACAAAAACTTTGGGGAGGGTTTCCCCTGGGGTGCGATCATCTCCAAGGTGCTCGGTCTGTCTTTTGGGGTTTTTTTGTCATCCAACGTGAGACAGGTGCTGCGGCTCCCCAGCCTGCAAACGTGACTTTATGCCTTGCTTTTTTCTCATGCTGGAAACGTAGGAAATTCTTCACCTTGCTGCTGTGCAAAGGATCAGCCTGGAGAGCTGGAGGCAGCCGTTTCCCAAGTCATCCTCAATTTTCCGCTGGGGAATGAGCATCCATCTGTGCAAGCTGTGGCCTGCTATAGAGAGGTACCAGGTTGAGTTAGACCACCTCAGATGTCCAAGCAAGCTGTGCTTTGGGTAGACAGAAGCCCAAGGTGCATCATAGCACAGACCAAAATCAGTAGCTCTGCCTACCTGAGGGTTTTTGAGCAAAAGCTTCCCTGTGCTGTTGCTCAATAGAGCTTGGGTCTGCCCATGGTTGCAACAGGGCTGGGGTGCTAATGGAGAAAGCAAGGCGGAAAGCTTAGGAGGTGTCTCTCCTCTGACAGAAGCAGTTAGGATCAGTTGGCATGGAGTTTTGGGTCGCTCGCTGTCTCTTGTGCTCTTAAGCTGGTGCCTCACGTGCGCGGAGGTCGCCCTGGCTGCTCACCCGAGATGGTGGCTCGGCTTCGGGCAACCTGAGAAATCCCACAAGCACCTGGGTGAGATGCCTGGGTGCTCATGGACCGGCAGCGTTACAAGCCAAAAGGACGGGCACCTGCCGATCTTCACGCTCTCTTTACGTTTCCGGTCTGAATTACTAGGAAAAAGGCTAAAAATGCCTCTAAAAAATGAAAGCAGAGATTCATGCTGACATTTCTGGGTCCCAAGAGTCATCAAGGAGAGCAAGCGTCTGCAAACACATGGTTCAGAAGCCTTTTGCACCACAGCAGGTTTTCCTAAAGACGTAGGCACAGCTGTAGACAAAAAAAAAAAAAAAAAAAAAAAAAAAAAAACAGCAACCCACAAACCAAATTACAGACCAAGAAAGGTTCAGCCTCAGGTCCTTGAGCAAAAATTTCATGGTCTTGGGTAGTTTTGATGGTGATTAAGGTATTGGTGCGGCAGCTGTGAGCTTCCTCTCACCCTCTAAGAGGTGGTCCTTTGATTCAGAGTCACAGTTCAGCTATCCGGGGAGGGGGGGAGAATTGAGAATTTGTTTTAGTCCCAGGTGATTCTTATTTTTTTTTTTTTTTTTCTTTCTGGGTGGACAAAAGTCGAAGGAAATGGTGATTTACAGCAGTGGGGTTTCCTGCAGCCTCCTCTGCTGTGGCTCAGGACCTGCAGCCCCCCAGAAGCGGCAGGTGCTGTACTTAACCTGGCACAAAGTCGCACCTCCAAACTTGAAGGCATTTTGTTATTAAAACAGCACGCCTGGCTGGCGAGGGCTCTCACTTGAACAGAATCCCCATCCTAGCAGAGAATAAATTAAAAAGCCAACTGGCCGCGGCTGACTGAGGAGCGCCGGGACCAGAGATAGGGCCAGAAGTCAGATAACAAACAGTGTCCAAAATTGCAGCGCCTGGTGCAAGGCGTGAAATTAAAACCTTTTCTGCCTCCTCCTGCATGCTGTAACAAAACAGCTCCTGCCACAGTCTGCCGGCACCAAGAGTGAAGAGGAGAATAATTAAATACATGGAGATTTTTGCATCTGAGGGGGAAGGTCTTCCCAGGGAAAGGTTAATGTTTCTCTGCAGTGGTCCTTGGTGCTTTGGTCCTGCAGCCGGGCTAAAGCTGGGAGGGTCTGTGGACTGCCCTGCTACCCGCAGGTGGGAGGAATTTCTTTTATTCTGTTGCTGTTGTTGTCATCTTTTCCTCTGATTTTGTTCCCTCCACCTTCCCTTTTGGGCTCCGCAGCAGCTCTGGGATGTGCAAATGTCGTATCGGCTCTTCTCTCCCCAGACCTTGCAGACTTTCCAGACCTCTGGGAAGGACGTTTCTCCAGAGTTACCACCAGGAATGATGAAGAAGGCAGCACTTTTTAATCAAAGTTACATTAGGTGAAGCTTATATTATTCACTCTGCTTTATTGCAGCTATTTTTACACGGGGGTTAGAAGTTAATACTACCCAGTGAGCCTGGTTTTGCTGAATTCTGGCAAGTACCAAAATCCATCAGCACATCCAGACAGGGTAGGAAGGAGCCCAAGCAAAAAATAAACTCGCTAGCTGAACTGAAAAAGCATTCAAAAAACCAAAACCTTTTTTTAAAAAAAAAAAAAAAAAAAGAAAAAGCGAAAAAACAGACCCTTGTTAATAGAGGGTCTGGTCTGGAGGGGCAAAAACCAGCCAGGACCATCAGCTGTAATCAGCAGAAGGACGAGCTGTTGCAATCAGTGCAGAAAGGGGAGTGAGAGCCATAGCAGGAGCGCTCCAGGGGCTGTGGTGCTGCAGGGTTAGTTTTTCCCTGCCCTGGCAAATGAGCCTGGCCCTCTCTCAGTCCTCGTCCGCAGCCCCAGGCGAGATGATCAGGCTTAATCTGATTCTGCCAGAGGGATGTCGGCAGTCGGGAAATGGCTCTTGACTGCAGACAGCATCTCAAAGTGAACAGTTTCAGGAAAGAAGGCTTTGCAGGGTTGTGTGGGTTTTGGGTTGTGTGGTTTGTTGGTTTTTATTTTTTTTTTTTTTTTCCTGCCCGCTGCCTCTCCTGGGTAATGCCAAAGATTTAAGCTGTGTTAATTCCTTGGACCTGGCAAGGACGCTGGCAGAGCTGGGATCTTCTCTGCTGGCTGAAAAAAGACATGGTGAACTGAGAGAGGGGAGGAGGGGGTTGTCCTCGTGTTTTCACAAAAGAAGCCAAAATGCAGGTTTTTTCTTTCTCCTTTCCGTTTTCTCCCTCTGTCTCCTTTTCCACCTTTTCCCTCTGTATTTTAACACAGAGATCCCTTGCTGAAATGTGCTTTCTATGCTGGTGCTTTCTAAGCCTTTTACTGGTGTATTATCCATGCAGGAGATGCTATGACAAGGGTGTAGGACCCAATTGCCTTGGTTCTTGTGATGTTCCCAGGGTTGTTTAGAGATAGTGGCCCCTTTTAAAAAAAAAAAAAAAAAACCAAACAAAAACACACCACCCAATCCTGAGCACTTTTATAACAAAACACCAGGTATTTTTAAAAACCACTTAAGGTATTTTTAAAATCCACTCTGACACAATTGGTGTCACTGATTGATTTCTTTGACCCCTCTTCGGACGTGACTTCACAGTATGCTCAGTCAGTTCTTTGGGCTATATTGCAAAGGCTGGTTCCTTTGGCAACGCTATTAGAAATTAAAGGGAAAAATTGTTTGCCGTAACATGGAGATACGAAGCCTCAGGCAGGTACACAGAGGTGCAGTAAAAAGCATCATCCTTTCCCCAAAAACTGATGAAGTAACAGCAAGAGAGCTGCCAGCCAAAAGGGGTGCAGTCAGAGACTGTTGGTGCTGAGCGTGGCGCTGGGGACTCCCCGAATATTTGAGGCTCGGAATAGTCTTGCTTGGCTGGGAACTGGCTCAGGTTGTGTTGTAACACACGAGTGGAGGACGGTTTGCTTTTGCTCCCATCCCACCCGAAACCGAAGGGAGGGAAGAATTTGGAGGGGAACTTGATGGCTTTACAAGTACTTACAGAGACTTTCTGCTGGCCGGGGGGAGGTTTGGAAGCCCCAAAATGCCAAACGCAGCCCAGGACTGCAGAGTGCAACACTGCTGGGACCAAGGAGCTTGTGAGGGAGGTGGGAGGCTTTAGGAGAGGGATCTCAAGGCTCCATGCAAGGCCCATGATGTTCCCTTGGCTGTTAGCCTTCAAGGATAGCCTCTGGAGCTCTCATGGAGCGTGCTGACAATTTAGGATGATGTTTAATGTAGCGTTACCGAGCTTCGGTATTATAATTACTTGCTTGTATTAAAGTTTATCCACAAAGCTTTTCTGCAAGTGGAGAGGTACCAGTGTGCCCCTGACAAAGGTGTGAACCCTGGCTAGTGCAAAGAGTGTGATGAGCAAGGGTTGAGGGGAGGAGGCTCCTATGAAGAATGATGTGTAAGGGGTAACGAGCTCATGGCCACGTGGCTCAGCCCTTCCCCTGCCACCGGTAGATCTACCCAGCAAAGTCTTTTATGGAAGAGAGCTACACAGAGTGCTCTGGGTGGGACTTTATGCAGCTTCAATCTGGAAATGACTAGTATGAAAGAAAAATTAATGTCTTGGCTTACCCCACCACTCGTCCCTGGCATTGGGGACACGTGTGCTCACTCTTCCACCTGGCAGTGGGGGGCAAGGGAGAGGCCAGGAGGGAAGTGTCTGGGTAGTCTCTGAAAACCTGTGCAAGAGCCTTTGCTCTTCCTGATGTTTCTGGCTGTTTTTCATTGCTCTTGGGAATGAGAGGTTTAAGGAATAAGAGAGAAAATCAAAAAGTTGTTATTTTTAACGTGAGGATGCGTCTAAACCGTGTCCAATGTGATTGCTTTTGTGGGTCTGCTTGATAAACCGAGGTTTTGAAAACTGTCATTGTGCTGTGACTTAACCAATGAGGTGACCAGCCCTGACCGTGTCCCATGCTGATGTTCCTGCTGTACCCCCTGCACCTCGCTCTGTCCCCGCTGCCTCGGCGCAGCCTCAGATATTGCCGAGGCTTGAAAGATCTCTCCACCTCCTGGTCGGGTTGTTCCTGGGGGATTTAGAGGCAAAAATAGCCGATTTCATGGCTTCAGTAGCTCAAAGCTGTTCCTGGTGCCAGGAACAGGTATGTAAAGCCATGGTGTGCAGTTTCTCCAGGGTATGAACCTGGCATCGGTGCCTGCTTGCTTTGGGGCACCTCTTCAAAATCAGCCCCTCCAGCCTTCATTTAAAATCGGGAGAGCAGGTGTCAGAGTGTGAACCAGTGTGCTGTGCTTCAGCGGCAGGGTTTGTAACATCTCAGCCTTGTGAACAAGGGGTGGTAATGTTACTCCCTAAGTACATCCGATGCGGGGATGGTGTAGCTTATCCCCATCTTCAGGCTGTATGAGCAGAGGTATGATGAG
Organism: Tyto alba; assembly: GCF_018691265.1. Classification (NCBI taxonomy): domain Eukaryota; kingdom Metazoa; phylum Chordata; class Aves; order Strigiformes; family Tytonidae; genus Tyto; species Tyto alba. The sequence goes on along the minus strand of NW_024881261.1, from coordinate 37,318,871 downwards.
TTGGGTCCGTGCTGGCTGATGGCATCCCTGGTGTTACAGCATCATGCTGAGTGGAGCACCCTGCCCTTCTCCCCTGGGCACTGCTTTTTGCCAAAATGAGTCACTTGAAGGTCTTCAAGGTCATGCCCGGAGGTTGGGGTGGAGCAGTGCCCATGCTGATATGCCTCATTCAGATTTTCAAGTCAGCTGAAGGAGAGCTTGGGTACGCCTCGGGTGCAGAGCATGCATCTTAGCTTTGGGGATTTTTGCCTTTGCTTTCCTGGGGCTTTTCTAGGGTGAAGGGGATGGAGAGAAAAACTTAATTTGGCTTAGAAACTCAAGCTCACCTAGGACTGACAGGCAATAGGTCCCTGCCAGACATTGGCCATAAGCTTCTAATGGTGATGACAAGGAGGAGAGTGAAGGTGAGAAGCAGTGAAAGAAGAGAGAGCAAACCCTGATTTATTTGTAATTGTTGTGAATTTTCTTTTAGTTTGTAACCTATAAGCCAGTTATGCTAAAGAAGCAAAGTTGGGCAAATAATCCATTTTCTCAGCTGTGAATGAGGGCAGAGCCAAGGGAAGAGGAGAACTGAAGTGACCTGAGTAAAAAGAATAGACTTAACCCCATTCCTCAGGAAAAGTTTGAGGAGATTAAGCTAGATTTGTGCCCATTTCCCACCACACAGATGCTGCTCTGAGCTGAAGGGTTTTGGCCTAGAGTGAATGAAGGGAATTCCAAAGCATTACTCCTTTAATTCACCCAGATGTGCCAGTCAATGCAGCCAGAGAACTGAGTCCTCTGGGAAAAATCCTTTTCATTAGGAATCCTGATAGACGAGGAAACGGCGTGATGTGAGTGCAGTCATCCTAGCTGATGCACCGAGATCCCAGCCTGGATTAAAACCAAGCAAAACCGAAACAAACCAACCCAGAAGTCGAATGAATCAGAGCGCTTTATTACCACAAACGAGCGCTTTACTTTCTAATCACAGCTCAGAAGGCATGTTGCTGACCAGGAGAGCAGAAGCTCATCAGCAGGGTGGCTGTGCAGCTGCATCCGATGGTTTGCATCCCTTCCTCTCACTCCGGGAGCTTGGCTGCATCACTCTCACAGTGCAGGCCCTAACATGGGGTGCTCCTGTAGCAGAGATTTGCCTCTGCAAAGAAATTAGCTGGAGAACTGTGAAACAAGAAGACGGAACGTTGGTAAAACACTTTTCAGAGCTGTCTTTTTCCCATCACCTGCACAGAAACCCTCAGCCTCGCTGAGGGCAGTGCTGATAGCAGATCTGTCCATCCTCAGGATGGGACCTAAAACTTCTAATCTGGTGACATAAAATTACAGCCTCAGTAAAGTTACTAGTTCTGTGATGCTTTATAACTTCCCCCACCTCTAGTCAGAGGCAATGATTACTTGCTTCTCTTCCTGTTCTCAAGAGGCTGATGACACTATCGACCCATTTCATGCTAATATTCCCTTCCCACTTCACAAATAACTGCTGTGTGGGTCTGCATGGTTAGCATAGTCACAGTAAATTCAGAGCATTAGTCCTCAGTCTGTGTGTAGTGTTGAAGGATGCTCTTTTACTGTTCCAGAGCTGAACATCAGCATCTGGTGCTGCTTGCCTTTACAAACCTTGCTGTGCTCCCACTTGCCCCTTTTCCTCTCCTTTTCACGCAGGTTAGCTCCTGATGCTCCCTGCTCAGGCACCTTTTGGGGGACCAGGGGCTTATTTACCATGTATGTTCAAGCTCTTGTGTAATTTTTCCTGCCTTCCTTTGCCTCTTATCTTCCCAGGTGGGAAAACCTTACTGTCATAAGGTGTGGGGAAAAAAAAAAAAAAAAAAAAAAAAGGGCCATGCAGAGTAAGATGAGCATCTTCTGCTCATAGTAGAGGGCAGGCTCTGTCCTCAGGGTGCCTCATCCTCAGTACGGGCAGGTGGCATCGAGCGTGCAATGAGTGAGACAAAGCTGCTCTGCGGGTGGGTGCAGTGAGTAGTGCTAAGCAGGGAGTTTTCAGGTCAAAGCAGGTAAAGCTGGAGTGGTGTGTGTTGATAAACCCTTCTTTCATAGCATGCATGCTAGCAGAGATGAGTTTGGAGCATGTGGCACATATGCCATTCCTTACACTGTCGCATCGGGGTGCCACAGGAACTGGGAGACCTGATGTTTTTCTTCTCATTTCTTCCTCCTTTGGGTTGCTAGGTTTCCTGTCTTTATTATATGTCTTAATTAGCTTGGTCTAGCTCCTTTGCTAGGTTTCCCTGATCTAGCAGTTCAAGGGCGAGTCAGTAAGTCTTCATATATTGTATTTTAAAAAAAAGGATTCCCCACATGTTCCTTTGTCCCAGGTTTGTAGCTGCTCTTTCTGCCTGTGAGCACTGCAGAGGTGGTGGGAAACAGCAAATTGGGGTGCTAGCTGTCATGGGAGAGTGGTATCCACATTGCTGGAGTCCCTCCAGCGGAACCATGTCACGACAGGGCTCAACACAAACACTTCATGCTGGAGTTTGCTTCTTTTAGCACGAGCGTTTTGGTGAGAGCAAAGCCCAATGAGGAGACCTGAGCTGAACTGTTATTGATCCTTCCTCCAGTAATAAAGCCATCCGTGGGAAGACAGGGAAATATTTTTTGAATCAGCACAGCTGTATGGATTTTGCTTTTGCTCATGTTGAGAGCGATACCCTCTCTCAGGCTGCTGCAGAGGCTCTCACAGGAGTTTCTTTCTGATGGATCTTTGGGACTTACAAATCCCAGACTTCAAAGAGAGATTTTATTTTTTTTCCCCTACTTTTCTGACGACAAATTACTTGCTCCACCTATGGTCAGAAGCAAGGCACTCTGTGCTGTGAAAGGTGCTTTTAGCTTCTCTACCAGAACAGGGGATAAACAAGCAGTGAGATAAATAAATAAGGTGGTAAAGCAGGCAGGTTTCTATCTGCCTGGCTAAAATGGTAGTGCGAGAGATGGAAGAAAGGCAGGTGATCCTCTTTACAGGAATACATGTGCTAGATCAGAGGGTCTTTTGAAGACTTGAGGTGGTCGTTGGGTGCGTGTGGGATAAGAGAAGGAGACAGTGAGAAGTCCTGGCCGTGAGTTGATGTGAAATCAAGTCCCAGTTTCTCCTTGTCCAGCTGGGCTGGCCACTGAGTCTTCCTCCAAGGTGGCTCAGGACAGCTCAAGAGCCAGGGAGGAACACACACCGGGCTGGCATGGAGAGGAACGTGTGAATAGATAAGCGTCCACAGATTGCATGTATATACTTGCAGTATGCTGTATAAATGAATGCAATACCTAATGATTCGTGGCTATTATTTGAAGGGCCCCACTGTTACAGATTTATTTGTCATTTCTTGTAATAACACCAATGATAATGAATTCATTTGTATTAATGCGGGTGTCGTGGACTTCCGTTGATATTCCGCATTAATTAATGTACCATTAAAAGAAAGTGTCACCCAATTAATATCAAGTAGAAGCAATACTGCCAGTGCCCTGTCATTAGGGTTTCATTTGTAATGCATTGTATTAATGCTCTGCCTTAATGGAAGTCATTTGCCATCCAGAGCATCACCCAATGGGCTGCCACGGGGGTGCTGGTTTGTGCCTCTTGCAGCAAACGTTACCCAGACAAATCGACGGGGACAGGCTGCTGCTAAAAGTAACCCTTGTTACTACCTGGGCTCGGGCATGGCAGCCCACACCACTCCCGTCCTCCCCAGCTCTGGCACAGACATCTGTGTGCTGCTTCCAGGCATCCTTTGTCCCCAGCTTAAAGGCTGGTGCATTAACGTAACCCACCTTCTTGACCTCTCCCTGGGTTTAGAGAGTGAAAATTGGTTGCAAGTGCACATAAAATGTAATATAAAAAGTAGGATCTGTCCAGTTTATGGCATCGCCCCCGAGCGGAAATCAACAAAGGGACTTCTCTCACCCCACAATGTGTGTTGGCTGGCAGCAGTAAATCACACTGGTGATTTGACTTTTCTACTGGATTTTAATAATGAGGGGAAGGATAGTGGAAAATCTCACTGGCTGCTGCAGGTCAGGGCTGCTTTTGCTTCCCTGGACAAAAGCCTCCTCTGCCAGTGCTGAGAGCTAAGACAGGAGTGGAGACCTTGACTGTGGCCACCTGGATCCACCCGGTCCATGCCCACCATCTCCAGCAAGATTACAGCCGAAGGGGTGCCGGGCCATCTGCGGTGCGTGCCCTTGCTCCGAATGCCCTCTTCCAGCAGAAAAATCACACCAGCAGGAGCAAAGCAGTGCCGTCGAAGCCAGGAGCTCCCTGACTGACAGGTTTTCACATTCTTGGCATTTGCCTCTGACTTTCAAACGTCTTGTTTAGACCATCTTGGGTTCCCATCTGCTGTCTCCGAAATCAGGACTTGACATAATAGCAGCCCAGGAGGGCAGCACAGGCTGCCTCCCTGCCCGACTCGTCGGAGGCTGGAGATGGATAATGGGCAGAAATGGGAGAGAAAAGGGGCTTCTTCAACAGGATTCAGCTGTGGGCACTGAGTTAGTGAAGGTGGTGGTTGTTTCACTGCTCTTTTCTTCTGTCCCCTCCCAGGGCAGTAGGTAACAATCTGTTTTACAGGGCGATCCCCAGTCCTAGGCAGGATGTATTTTTGGTTCAGATATAAGACTCAGCACTTACACATAAAAATGTGTGTATTGGTTCAAACCAGTCACCAGCAATTTGCTCTATGTCGACAGTCTGCGCCCTTTGTTTACCCATCTCCCAATCTCTGTGCTTTCACTCTTCCAGATGATTGGTAAAAATGTCAAGTAATGGTCAAAGACCTGCAGCTTCCCAGCAGGAATCCATTAAAAATACGCTTGCCTAATAATATTCCTTGTTTACAGTTGTATTTTGAGGGCTACGTGCTAGCTGACTGTGTTGATTTTGAATTATTTGGTGTTAATCTCACAGAGCACCAAGTTGTATGGCTTAGAAAAGATGATGTGTGTGACTTTGAATCTGTCGCTGTTTTTGACCAAGACTGTTGTCTGGTAGAAAGACGAGAGAATAGAGCAGAGTCTATAGTCTGTCAGTCTTGTGAGAGGTGTTAATGCTTCTACTTCCCTTTAATTCCCCTATTAGCCAGGAGCTGTGCTGAGGGTTTCTTTGTTTCCCGGGGAGTTGATGTAGTTGAGAGATCTGAAGTAATTTCCATTGAAGGAATCCTGGCAGCGCGTCGGTTGCTCTGCTCGCTCCGCTGCCGCTCCTCAGTGTTTGCAGGGCTGCTGAAAACCATCAGGAACGGTCCAGTGAGCACCGTGGCCATCACCTTCAACGCTCTTTGGCAGGAGTTCTCAGACCCGCTGACCGAGATGTGTCTCACTGGAGGAAGCTGAAAATGTAAAGGTAGACTGCTTTGTCCCTGCCAGAGCTCTCCCCACCTCTTTTCCAGAGATGGACTGATCAGCTCCACCTGAGTTTTTCTGATCTCTCAGTCCGTGCTTCTGTGCTGATGACTTCATGCTCCTGTAGCTGTATGTTCATAGCTGTGTCAGTGGCTTTTTCGTTGCTGGAAAGGTTCCCGCCAAGATTTCCCTGCACAGAATGTGTAAGGCCACTGGCATTAGCCTTGCTTCTCTTCATTACTTCTCGTGGAGCTGCGAGAAGCCGCCTGTGGTCTCCAGAGATCTGGGGCAGCAAACACAAACTCAGGGCACAGTGTAATAGCTTGAGTTACCTCGAAATAGGGGCTGTTGAGGGAAATTAGCTTTGACAGACAAAGCTGGCTGTCTGCTTAAATAACCTGTAACAGCACAGGCAGGGTGGCTTCTTGAAAGCCGGTGTGGAGTTTGCTTTCTTTTCTTTGCTTTGTTTCTCCTGGTGCTTCACCTACCTGGCTACTTTCTGCCTATTTTTTGGCATGCGCAGCGGGTGGTTGTGCTGGGGCAGGGCTGGCTGGGGAAGAGGAGAGACTGAACACCGAGATGAAGGGCAGGCTTGGAGGCAGGGAAAAGAGGAGCAATCCCCTGGCTCTGCTTGTTCAGCTGAGGATGGAGGTCATGGTGCAGCCCCTGTGCAAGCCCAAGCCTTGGGCTTGCTGTGGTCTAGGGCAGGCCCTAGAAACCCCTGAGGCTGCAAATTAAAGCTCTGCAGTATAGTGCTTTTCCTCTCCTTGCTTTCTCTTTTGAATATAACTCCATTCTGGACGAGCTCTTGAGCTGTGCAGCCCCTCTGCTGCTCCTGGGACCAGAGAGCAGGGGGGTGACAGGTCCCACTTATTGTATCACTGCCTGGAAGGGCCAGTGGCCAGGGCCAGTTGGGAAGTTATAAGAGGAGGAATATTGTGGGTTTCTTTATTAGCATTTCCTTCTTCTCCCGTCTGCCCTCTCTTGCCTCTCCTGGGCTTGCCCCTCAAGACCTGCGCTGCAGAAGTGATGGGGACCATGAGGAGAGGTGGCGGAGCTGCCCTGTGCCCAGCTCGGGGGACACCGTGCCATAAACCAGCCATCCGAGCCCCATGCTGGCAAGGACAGTCACCTTTGGTGGGAAACGGGGCAGCTCTGGGCTGGAAAAAAAATGAGCAGTTTTATCCTGCGGGATACCAGAGCATCCCCTCCCCTTTGTGGCGGCTTGCCCTCTGCCTGCTGAACGCTGTTGTCCTGCCAGCGTGGCGAATTCCCCCGTGGGCTTGGTGGTTGCGATGTCCCTTTCTTCGGCGTTGGGCCGGGCCGTGTCTGTCGTGAGTAAGCGCTCTCCGCTCCTTGTGTGGTTATCCAGCCGCTAATTCAGTCTCCAGCTCCTACAATGCATCTATTCCAGCTGTGTTTATGGTGTTTTCAAAAGCCCCTCAATTGAATTATAGCTCTGCGGTGGCCGTTTGCCAGTGTCACCCAATAATGAGGGAGGTCACTTAATAGAGATAGCAACAAGAGATACATATTAACGAGAGCTGATTGAAAGGTGGGGTGGATTTCAACAAAAAAAAAAAATTTAAAAAAGGAAATTATCAGGTTTTAAAATCAAACTTTGAAATTGGAAATTGCTTGGCTCACACTAGCAGTAATGCAATTAATAAATGTAATTAAAAGCGTAATAAAGAATACAGGAATTGGAAGTCTGCGCACATCCATGCGAGCATTTAGAGCTGGCACATGAGTAAGGGACCCAGCCTGGCAGTCAGGCCGCTTCTGAGATGGAGTCTGGGGAGGGAAACCAAAACTTAGGACTGATTTTTCCTCAGCAGAGTCTGGAAGAGGGGCTGGCACTCATTCTGGCTCTGCTTTTGAAGTTATCTCCCACAGCACATGAGACCCGGACAGGAATAGGTCACTTAAATCTGTCCCGGGCAACACAGGGACGAGGGAGCCAGGATTTCAGCTGCAGCAGAAGAGCACTTTGACTTCAGTGCCAGCTCTGTTACGCAGCACCCCTGAGATGCCCTGCCCTGAGCAAGAGGCATCGACCCCTCCTTCCTGCCCTGCGATGAGATGGGGTTGACGGGAGCACCTTTGACTTGAGCGGAGGGATGTCTGAGCCAGCTTTTAGCAGAGCGCAAAGCTCCTTTCATCTGCCCTGCTGCGCTGTGGCAAGAGGCAGGGAGGGAGAAAAGAGCTGCCAGCACCAGCAGCAGGGAATTATTTAAGAGTAATAGGTTGACCTGAGATATAGCAGGAGCGCGAAGCAGCGAAGCATCTCCTGATGGGAGCGGTCAGCTCCTGCCTTGATGCAGGGATGGGGGAAAAAAAGCAGGACCCGAAATAGGGCTGGTGAAACTGTTTCAATGCCGATGTGAAGATCGCAGCGCGGGCAGATCGGTAGGCTTCCTGCTGCTCAAGCCCTCCTGCCCGTTGCCGTGTGCCCCCCTAGTCCGTTTGCGTTGCCTCCTCTCATCGACCTTCAGACAGCTGTTCGGCCAGATTGCCTGCCGTTTTTCCACATTATTTGCATTGGTACAGCATGCGCGCATCTGCATCCTAATCGCTTCTGCTGGGGCACTGCTGGGTGACTTTGCCCTGGGAGGTCCTCTACGTGGCCAGGCGTTGGAGATGGGGAGCAGGCTTGGAGGAATCATCCCCCCAAATCAACCCAAATTAACATTCCTAGTGCCCAGCCTGTCTAGAGGTTGGACAACTGGATGCATTTAAGGGAAGGGTGTATCTCTGAAACTGACTCCCAAATCTCTTCCAATTCATCTCCCACCTTTACTTCTACGTGACGCTGACCCTGCTGTAAAAAAAGTCAGCACCACATCTTCCCCTTCTCAGCCCTTTGCCTTCAGGGTACCTGGTGTCAGGCCAGTTGGACGAGACTGATGGATCAAGGCACGTTCGAGGTGTTGGCGGCCTGTGGCCCGTGAAATGGGTTTGCTATGGTGGAAAGCTCTCAAAGGCACCGTGCAAATCTGCTCCGTTAGCAGGGCAAGCGGCTGTCTGACAGCCAGAGGGTTTTATATGCTCTGGGAGCAGGCGCCGTGGGCCTGGTGAAACGGCATGGATGCTGGCTTTTCTGCAAACAGCCTTTTCATTTTAGCCCCGTGTGAAAGAAGAGCTGAGCCACATAGTTTTACTTATGCCTTAAAAATTGCCCACCCTAAAATTTTCCTTGATTTGAGAGGTTTTTTTCCCTTGGGAGCTTGTTGTGGTTTGGGCCTGGTTGGCAGCCAGCTACAATGAAGCAGCTCTCTCTCCCATCCCCTCTGGCAATGAGAAGGGACAGAGAGCCAGGCTTGGGGTCCGAGATAGGACTGGGATGGGGAGAAAATTCCCCTTTATGGTCACGAGCAAAAGGCAGACTCGTTAGGGGAAGAAAAAAAAGAACATACATTTATTACAGACACTAACAACACGTAACAGAGTAGGACAGTGTTGTGGTTTAGGCCTGGTTGGCAGCCAACCACAGTGCAGCAGCTCTCTCTCCCTTCCCCTCCGGCAATGAGAAGGGACAGAGAGCCAGGCTTGGGGTTCGAGATAGGACTGGGATGGGGGAAAATCCCCCTTTTATGATCACGAGCAAAAGGCAGACTCATTAGGGGAAGAAAAAAAGAACATATATTTATTACAGTCACTAACAACACATAACAGAGTAGGACAGTGAGAAGCATTGCCACATCTTGAGAACACCTTCCCCCCACCCCTCCCTTCTCCCCGGGCTCAGCTCTGCTCCCGATATCTCTGCCTCCTCCCCCAGTGGCGCAGGGGCAGGGAATGGGGGGTGCAGTCAGCACTGCCACTTCCTTCATCTTCAGTGAGGGGAGTGTCCAGAACTTGTTCCTCCTGCTCCATCGTGGTCCCCCTCTCACAGGAGACAGTCCTCCACAAACTTTCTCCGACTTGAATTCCTCCCATGGGCCACAGCGTTCCCCACACTGCTCCGTCATGGGTCACTAACTTCCTCCGACTGGATTCTCTCCCACGGCTGCACCTTGGGTGCCAAAAAAACTGTTGTGGTTTGGGCCTGATCGGCAACCAACCACCGCAGCTAATTACCCTCCCTTCCCCCTCCCCACCTGGGAATGGGGGAGGGGATTAGAGGGGTGAAGGGAGACTCGCAGGCTGAGATAAGAACAGTTTAATAATGGCAATAAAATGAGAACAATAATGATGATGGGGGGAAAACAAAAAGAAATATATAAACAGGCAATGTACACTGTAATTGCTCACCATCCGCTAACCAATATCCAGCCTGTTCCCGGCCAGCGACTCCGAGGTACCAAGATCCCACAATCGCAATCGCGGAAGCGAGAGCTCCTTCCCAACCACCCCTCCTTTATATAGTGAGCATGACGTTCCACGATATGGAATATTTCACTGGCCAGTTTGGGTCAGGTGCTGTGGCCGTGCTCCCTCCCTGCTCCCTGTGCCCTGGCACATGGGCAGGACATGGAGAGTCGGAGAGTCCTTGAAGTCTCAGTAGCAGCTGAAAACATCAGTGTGCTATCAGCATTCTTCTCATACCAAACCCAAAGCTAGATCCAAAACACAGCACTCATCTAGTCCCTGAAAAGGAATATTAACTCTGTTTCAGCCTAAACTAAAACAGACAGTGAGAAGCATTGCCACATCTTGAGAACACCTTCCCCCCACCCCTCCCTTCTCCCCGGGCTCAGCTCTGCTCCCGATATCTCTACCTCCTCCCCCAGTGGCACAGGGGCAGGGAATGGGGGGTGCAGTCAGCGCTGCCACTTCCTTCATCTTCGGTGAGGGGAGTGTCCGGAACTTGTTCCCCCCTGCTCCATCGTGGTCCCCCTCTCACAGGAGACAGTCCTCCACAAACTTTCTCTGACTTGAGTTCCTCCCACGGGCCGCAACGTTCCCCACACTGCTCCATCGTGGGTCACTAACTTCCTCTGACTGGATTCCCTCCCATGGCTGCAGCCCTTCCCGAGCTGCTCCAGCGTGGGACTCCCCCGCATGCTGCAATCCCCCCAGTGCTGAATTACAGCAGCGGGGCTACCTGTTTCCATGAGACCCCGGCCTTCTTTGGGCACAGAACCTTGATCATCTGCGCAGGAGCCACAGGCCATAAATCAATGTCTGCTCCACCGTAGATCTTCATGGGTGGCAGGGGGGGCCGCCCTGCCATCTCCCCACAGGATACAGGGGGGTCCCTGCTCCGGCACACCTCCCTCCTCCTTTCTTCCTCCGTTCCTCCACTGACCTTGGTGTTCATGCAGCTGCCCCAACTCCTCCTCACCAGTCCCACTGCCCGTCACCACGTCCCTTCTTAAATACGTTATCGCAGAGGTGCAGCTGATGGGCTCAATTTCCCAAACAGAAGTGGAGCTGGCTTGGAGCTGGGGGAGCTTCGAGAAGCTTCTCACAGGGGGCCGCCCCGATAGCCCCCTCCCCTGCCACCAAAAAACTCCACCATTCACTCAACCCAGGACAGAGCTCCTCACCCAGCCCAACTCCTGTTGTCATTGGGCTGGCGTGGTCCTGCCACTGCTTTGGTCCCCAGTTCTTCTCCAAATCCAGCCGTCACCCCAGTAAAGCCAGCTCTGCAGCCCTCGGGGAACGTTTGGTGGCAAACAAGAGGAGATTGAGTTCTGACATTTTTAGGGAGTCCTGCCCAGTTCCCCTCGTGTCCAGCTGTGGCCGTGTAATCTGCCTGGTAGGGCACATCGTGCTTCCAGAGGCTGCATGTCCTCCAGGTTGCAATCCGCCTTGTATTGCCGCCTTGCATTGCAGCAGCATCCATCAGAAATTTTACCACTGATGCATTTTATAGCAGGATTCATAATAAGATATTAAGGACTATGGGTGTGGCTACAGAGTGAGGTGTAAATGTTTTAAAAAGACCCTTTTCTGATAACCTTTCCTTCAGCATTAGCTGCCCTTTTGCAGAGAATATTGCGTCAGGCGTTGGTGTCCCGGCTCTCAACATGCCAGGGTTAACACAGGACACGTCTGCGTCTGGTTGCTCGTGCTGGAGGGTTGCACAGGAGGTGACAGCCCAGGCCAGGGGAGGTGATTGCTGTGGTGGGCTATGCTTGGTCCTTACCCAGGAGAGCTTTCGGGTGGAAATACTTCTTTCTGGTCACTTGAGCCACACACATTACCCCATCATACTGCTGTGTTGGTGTGAGAGAGGTAAAGTCTTGATCTCTCCTTTGTCTCCGCCTCATGCAGCAATGTCCTTTTGTGCTTGGACAGGGATTTTACAGTCATTCATTCCTTACTTTAATCAAAGGCTATCCTTGTTATTGTTGATACATTGAAATGGAGCAGTCTCCTACCTCACTGCTTTTCGTTTGGTGGTCTTGGTGCTTTGGGTAGCCATGTGTAACACGCCGTTACCAATCAGTATTTCTTTCCAGCAAACAGGACCCCCAGAGCTTCTTCCTCTAAGATTTTTATACCACTTTGATCCTCTCTTATTCGTTTATTGCAAAATGAGGGATGGCCTTGCTACCTTGCACCCCGGCATCCCCAGCCCAGAGGTGTTGCATCTGGCTCACTGGAGCCCTTTAACTCCTCGGGCTGCTTGGGGGGGGGACCTGGGTGCTGGACCCCCTCTTGCTGAGCTGTCGAATGAAGGATGGGATGCTGGAGACAGGTCAGGAGCAGGTCCCGCTCCCATTTGCCCACCTCCTCCTCGGCAGGAGGCATCTGTCTACGTGTTTATTTTTATCTCACATCTGCTGGTATCGTAACAAAGATTTAATGATACCACGCAGTTTTGTCACCAGTTCTTTTTTCTGTAGTGAGTGAAGCTTCATCGCTGGCTGCTGGAGAGAGCCGAAAGCTTTAAAAATGACAAAATTTGGCGACTCGTGTAGAAAACTCACCTGTTTGCCTCAAGCACCTGTAGGCTCGTCGGCTGTCGGCATTTTTTTTTTTTTTTTTTTTTTCTGGACAGAAAAGATAGAATTTGCTATTTTTGCCTGTCAGTGAGTTAAACATAACCACAATTAATCTTTGCTCAGGAAGAACAGCCACGAGGGACATGCAGAAGGAGTCCTGTAAATGGGCCAAATGCTGAAAATGTAGAAACACGGTCCGTCTTGAGCTGGCCTGGTGCAGGACTTACCAATCGCATCTCCCTGGGATGTGCCCTCTGCCTGTTATTTACCATCAAACACAAGCCCCAGCCAATTCTGTTTATACAGATGTTTTGCTCCATTGTTTAGATGATGGGCCGCATCTTTTGAGAAATAAAGACGTCAGCCTCCCGCTGAGGAATATCTTGAGCCTGTTTGACCCAAAAATGGCAAGAGGATTTTAAAGACATACTTGTGTTTTTTAAGGCAGACGGTCTGAAATTCCTCTGAGTCCTGACTGTGTCTTGCCTGGGCATGAACGTTAAAAATGAGGCCTCTTTTCCTGGAGGACTGTTGATCTGGGATGTCCGCATCCCACAGCTGGTTTTGCTTTGCCAGAGGCTTGGGGTGGGTTTTTTGTTTGAATTTGAGCTGGGGATAAAAACATGCATTGCCAAGAGCACTGGGTAGGTCTGTATCCTTTGACTTGTGTGCTGTTGGAAATAAAGGCATGAATTTGGTAGTGAAATTTCCCCTCTGACCTGGGTGCTTTGGGCAGTATTGGAGATTTCTTCCGCTGCAGCCATGCTGTTCTGCTTCAAGCTCCTTTAATGCTCCTCCTATTGCCTGGGAACCCTTCTGCTCCCCTCCTAAATTCACCCGTGCCGTGATTTGCTTGTGCACCCACCATCACACTTGCAGGTACCCGCTGCCCCCCTCTGAGGTCCTGCCCTGGGGTCCCCTCTCAGCCCCTTGGATGCTTTGGTGTAGATGCCCGTGACCTTTTCCCAGGGCCAGCCAGATCTTTGTCCAGAGCCGATATCCTGCTTGTGTGGCTTTTGCTATCCTGGCCGATAAAGGGACTTGGTCAGCAAAGCTGTAAAATAAGGATAAAAATATGGTAATCGCCAAGTCAGAGCTCAGGCGGTATCTGCAGGGGCTGGAGCTGACAGTGTCAAAGCTGGTGACCTCCGTGTCCCTCCAGGCAGCTTCTCCTTTGGCAGGACAAGGAGATGAACTCTCTTCAAAGCCTGCTTTTGGGCTATTGTATGAAATACAATGCCGGGGAAATCAAGCTCTCCTCTGTCACAGCCGGCCTCCACACAGCCCCATAATCACGGGTGACCAGGGCGGATTTGCATGTTAAAAGGAGTGGCTAGGGGCACTTAAAAAGAAGCGGAAACATATTCATCAAGTCCAGATTTATCCTTATGAATATTACTGTTCCTGGGGACAATATACCCCAGACCTCATCGGTGCAACCCTGCATCTACTCTTTCGCTGCCTTTCCTCTCCTCCCCCTAATAATGGTTAATTTGTAATGCTCTTTGTCCTGATATTGATATCCTGGTGGCTCTGGGGGAGGAATTTGAGAAGGCAGTTGTTGGAGCATGTGGACCGCGGCGGACGAAGCCATGCCCTGGCAGGAGCAAGGGGAGGGCTGTGGGATGCTCTGGGGCTGCTCCCCGCTGCTGACGGCTTGGGGGAGGCAGGGAGCCCAAAGAGGGGCCAGGAGATGCTCTAGTCTCTGTCTGAGAAGGTGTCTTGGGAGTGCTTGGAACGCAAACACCCACCACAGCTCCCCTTGGAGGGCTTCTCCACCCCAACGTGCCTCCCGGGCTGACAGAGTCCTGGTTCCTGAGCAGTCTAAATGCACAAGCCAGGATTAACGTGCTGTGTGCATGGCACGAAGTCGAGGGCTTACGAGGCATCAGCGCAGATTTGGGTTAAGCGTGCCAGAAAACAAGCAGTTGTAAGGCAAAGGGTAGCAAACTGCTGGGTCAAATAGCCTGGGGAGGATGTGGTATCTCTATCACGAGAAGGCTTTAAGGATGGGAATGATTTAGGTGTAGCAAGGGGACAGGTTTCTCTTTTGAGGTCCCTTCTAGCTATATCTTTTATGCTTTTATGATTGCTGATCACAAAGAAACTTGAAGGCGCTTTAAAAAAAATATTCCTCAGGCCATGCCCTGCGAGGCTTTCTTTAGCAGCTTGATTTAGAGGCGGGGAAAAAAAAAGAAAGCAAATGAAAAATCTAGGTGGGAATTGCAACCTCTCATGCCTCGGCAGAAGTGGCACTGAAGTAAGGAGAGTGGAGTTCTGCTGGAGCCCGAGGCAAGCTTAGATGTCGGAGCAACCCCTGCAATGCCTTATGGCTGGATGCAGGGGCAGGGAGGCATGAGGGACACATGTGGGTGAATGTCCAGAGCTCGGGCTTCCGAATGTGAGTTATGGGATGTGCCCTGGCTTCCCCGCTCTGCCAGAGCAAGCTCGCAGCAAATTGTGCCACTCGCCTTGAAGGCAAGTCCCCGCTGGCCTGAGCCTCGCTGGGGGAAATTCAGATGTTCTGGTTCTTTTCTGGTGCCAGCACCCGATATTAAATGGGGTAAATCAGATCTCCAAGCACGGAGCCCTGGTTTCTTATGCTTTTTAGTGGAGGTGGTGGGCTGGGTGAAGCCCTGACTGTGGTTCACTGCAAGCTTTGAGGTTCCCAAAAAACCTGGAAATGGCTCAGTGTGTTGCTCAGCTTTGGCCAAGGATTTGCAGGAGGAGCTCCATCCACTTGGAAGCAGTGCCCCATCTTCTAAGCTCTGCCTCTCCTCAAGTCTCCTTTCCACCTTCTCAGCACTTCATGATGCTTTTCTATGAGCTGAGGACGAATAATTTAATACGAATGAAGTTAACAATAAAACGCAGAGGCTTGGGAAGAGGTTTGCAGAAATAATCCGTCTTATCCCAACTGGCCATAACCAGACGCTGTCACATCTCACTTCTGACCTTTGCTGTCTCCCTTTCAAGTCTGAGCTCTTTGCCAGCCCTTAACGTGGCTGTGAACGTGTTACAAACATACAAACTTGCCTCAGCGGCCGCGATCTGTGCATACCTGCAGTCTGGGTCCCCAGCAAAGCCTTTTTGCTCGCAGTCTGTGCTTCTGCCTTTAGAGAGACAAGAATATGCATTTAAGATTTGCATAGGAACATGCAGCTGTTCCACCAAAAATGGATAATTGTTCTCCCTGCTGTGAAGTTAAACAATAAGAAGTGCCAAACTGCATTTGCCATTGCTGATTTTGTGCACTCAGCTGCATGTTTTATGCATGTAGATTAGTTCCAGATTTATGATGATTTAACTGTTAATGCCTGCTTTAATCGGGCCAGGTTATAGTTGCTGTGGAAACTATAACTTTGAATTTTACGTAAAGTTCTGTGTTGCATTTAATGCCTGTGTTTTTTTCGAGGCTCTCTTATATTTAATGCCTTATGGTGAAAACAAGAGGGAATCAGCGCTGGAAATAAAAGTGCCTTTGGGCAGAAAACAACTTTCAGTAAAGAGAGTAATTTTTCTGGAAAGTTGTGATGTCTGGGAAAATAAGGGTTTGTGATAGAGTGCCATCTTGACCACAGCTGTATAACTATTATTATAAGTGTGTAACAACTATTATAGCTGCTGCAATACTGTAATAAAGAAAACAGCTGTATAACTTATAAATGTCTTGAAAATATAGGACTGAAGTTCTTGGGATTCTAGATATTCCTTCTGGTGGGCAAAAGAAATTGCTGATGTGCATTTGATGGGAAAATAGGCCGATGCACATTTTTACTGAGATACTGTTTTTTGTTTTGTTTTGGTTTGTTTTTTTTATTTCCAGAACACACCAGTGGGCACACCGATTTTCATAGTGAATGCCACGGATCCGGACCTGGGGGCAGGAGGCAGCGTGCTTTACTCCTTCCAGCCTCCTTCCGATTTCTTTGCCATCGACAGTGGCCGTGGCATCGTGACGGTGATACAGGAGCTGGACTATGAAGTGACTCAGGCGTACCAGCTCCAGGTCAACGCGACGGTGAGTCTTGTCCTGGCCTGCTGCAGGGGAGGAGGTGTTTTCTGGAGGGACTGCAATGGGGAAGGAGCTGCTGCTTGCTTATTTTATTGCCCTGATCTGGCATCTTCCCGGACGCATCCGGCATTTTCCACTTAGAAAAGTATTATAGTGATGTGGTTCAAATTTTGAAGCACAGCTGCACCTCTCCAACCGCATCGCACACATGCCAGGGGCTTCTGCATAAAGGCCCTTGGTGAAGAAAGCCAGTACAGGGCATACAGACCATTAAATCCTCCAGTCTCGTTCCTTGTACGTCATGGCTCAGGACAAGTGGATTCACCTGTATTAAGTCCCTTGAGCCTCACTCAGCAAAATCTGAGTTCAGACATCAAGTGTGAAAATTTTGGTGGACAGAGGAGAAACCAAGGTCCTAATTATAGTCAAATACCACTGTACTGGGAGGGGGCCTCTGGGAGATGTACATCCAGGTGGCCACCATGGGAAATTTATGCCCCACCTGGATGGGAAACTTCTTTCCTGGTGTCAAGTCCTAGTGAGAGCTCAAAAGGGAGCATGTGAATGAGGAGCACCACCCAAGCGGGTGCTCTGAATGATGGCTCTTCTCCCATCTCAGACATAACAGAGGAAGGTGAGACTCAGCCCTACAACACGTTTGACCAATTCTGCATTCAGGAGAGTGAGGGGGAAACCATTCCCAACCCCTCCGGGCAGCTGACTAGAACTCTTGAAGCATGTGATTTAATCAAGACCGTTGCCTTGATGCAGAACCACAAATGTCAGGAGGACGTGGAGGGCTGCACAGGGCTGTCTTGCTTTCCCCGGCCGCGGTGGCTGGGCATTCGCAGGCTACAGGGCCACAGGCAAACAGCTCAACCTTTCAGCCCCATCCCCCTGTGTTCAAGGCTGCGGAATTTTCCCTAGAAGTTTATTTCTTCTGAAACATACCTCACCTTATTTTAAATACGCCAGTGATAAGAGGCCTTCTCTGTTATCGGTCTCTGTCACCAACATGCTTTCGCAGGGCATGTTATCGAACTGCCTAGTGGCTTACAAAACATGGGACCAAAACCACAAGCCCTGATGGAAACATGCCTGCCTTTCCCATGTCTGAACCTCCTTTCCCCAAGGACACAAGGATGCCACCTTGGTCCATCCAGCTCCCTCTAGCCCCATATCCCAGGCGCAGTTACCAGCGAAGATAAAATGGGGGCATAACTGGTACTTGCTACATAATACACTCCTGGCTTCTAGTGATTTTCAGTTCAGGGTGTTCAAAGACTTAAATATTAACTCTCTGAACCAGCCTTGATTGCAGCTGTGGGAATATCTCCTCAGCTCAGTTGCAGGACGCTGGTAATTTTTAGCAGAAAGTCAATGAGAAACCCCGGGGCAAAGCTCAGCCCGAGAAAGAGGATGAGAGTTGCACCAGTGTAGCAGGATCTGGAAGGGCAGATGCAGTCTCTCGCCTGCCTGATGAAGAGTTTGCGTGGTCTGGAATGGGAACTGGGGTGATGATGAATTCAGGGTGGCCACAGGGGGGCTGCAAGAAGAGCCTTGGAGCCTCTGTTCAAGGCAGGAGCCATTTGATCCCAGGGATGTAGGCAGCAAGGGTGGAAAGAGACTGGAAAGGGCAACATGAGAGATGGTAGGTGAGGAAACATGAAATGTGCTTGCTTTTTCAGTGCTATCTGTAATACTTTAACCAAAATTTAAGAGGTGAAGAGGAGGGATAAAAAACATTATCTGAAGAAACGAAAGACTTCAACCTAATAATGCTAACAGCAGAGAGTGCAAGTCAGAAATAAGCATCCATCCAGGCCATAAACGCTGAGGCCTGCAGGTTAAGAGGATAATGTACAAGCTGTGTTGTTGAATACGGTTTAAATTAACATTAATCTTCTGGCAATCAGTCCTTGCCACTGTTCAGAGCCATTTTGCAGAAGTGTGCGGTAACCTCTAATGGTCGCCTTTCACCACGGTGGTTGATTAGGGGGTAAGGAGAGATTGATTTCCTTCCCTTTGTGTGTTATCTGCTTTGCTCCTGCCCTTCCAGCAAAGGGCTGTGGGCACTGGGGGTCACTTTTGAGCACCCACGGGACGTGGCTTCAGCAAGAGGAACGGTGGCAGCGGGCCACTGCCAGGACAAGCTGGTGGCAGCGCACACCGCTGTTGGGTTGGCTGCTGGAGAAGGGTCTTGCTCTGGGAAAGCTCTTGCTTCTCCATCCTGATGGGGTGTGAGGGAGGTGATGCTCCTGCTCAGAGCATTGAAATGTTCAAGGGCAGCTGCTGCTCACTGTAAGATGGCTCCGTGCTCGTGACCTGCTCCGCAGGGCAGGGAGGATGGCTCCCCACCTCCCTGCAGCTGTGGCAGCAGCTTGGCTCACACCGAAAGGCAGCTCCTGGTTACCCCGATCCTGCCAGTTCCACATGCAAGTTGGGAGGGAGAGCTTTGCAGTTTATCGGAGCCAAAACCATTAGCCTGGTAGAAAGGAGGTTGCTACTGCAAAGACGTATCGCGCAGCTCAGGTTTTCAGTCTGCCTTCTGTGTTAGAGCTGAGGCATCCTACGAAACCCCCTGCCAAAGATCAGAGCAGCGAATACAGAAAAGAATTAAAGCTGCAACTGCAACGCAGCCCACAAAAAAAAAGTGAGGGAGCTGGTGGGCTTTGTCGTGTTCCAGCCGACGGAGCCCAAGCTGTGCAGAAGCATCGATGCTGGGGGGTATGAGATGCTCTGCTGTGATGTGCCGGTATAAAAGTCTGCTGGCAACCGCACCTGGGTCTCATGGTGCTGAGGTGCCCTAGGGGTGTATCTGCATATAGGAAGGAATTTCTATTTTGAAGTATCTGTTGAATTGTGTTGCTTCTTTTCCACCCAAAATGTGATGAAAGCTAAATCGGTGCTTGCCCTATTTTAAAGGACTAATGCTAGAATGAAATGTGTATTGTATTTCAGCTTAGAGGGTGGTATAGTGGACGATAATTCCAGCAGGTATCTTGAAAAAGAGATGATTACCTGGACTATTTGGAAATTTTGACCCAGCTATGACTGTGAGAGACTTGGTACTGTTGAATAATACTGTTTTTCTGATAGAAATCCTTTCTCTCACCCTCTCCCCCACCCAACCCTTGGTTTTTTTTTTTTTTTTTCAAGGACCAAGATAAACACAGGCCTCTGTCTACTCTGGCCAATCTGGCAATCATCATCACGGATGTGCAGGACATGGACCCCATCTTCATCAACCTGCCCTACAGCACGAACATCTACGAGAACTCGCCTCCGGTAAGGGCTGCTGCTTCACTCCGACGTGCATGGCCGTGGCGTTGCACTGGGGGCCGAGGGAGGATGGAGCAGGGTACGGGACAGAAAGCACAAGATCTCCCAAAAGATCTGGAGGAAAACCTCCTCTTTGCAGAAATATTCATCCATCCTTCCTTCCATCCACTACAGGTTTGCATTGCTCTGCCCTGACATTCGCGGCTTGGGTACAAAGAGGAACCCTGTTTCCATGCTGGAGTGCAAATGCTCTGAATCCTTAAATCCAAATGGCACCCAAAGAGAGGCAAACCTTTTTATTTCTCAAACAACATGTTTCAAGCCAGGTCCGAAGTATTTTGCCTTTTTTTTAAAACAGGGAGCCTAAACAAGAAGGTTTAGGAAGCCTGAAACCCAAATAAAATGTTTTCCTAAAGATCTTTTCTTAAACTTTAAAAAGGCTTTCTGTTGTTCTTAGCACACAGTCACCGTATTCCTCCCCATGGCTTATACACATGCCACTTCTAATAGAAAAGTTGAAGAAAAATGTAAACGTTCCTGAAATGAGGCAGTTTTGAAAATGCCAGAATCATCAGCCATTTCAGCACTTCGAGCATTTTCCCCCAGGTTTTGCCAAATTGATCCAATCATTTTAGTTCTTCTGAAACTCGGTTTGTCAGCAAACTCGCTGTTTGTGGAAAACATCTCCCGGTCTCTAAATACAGCAGAGATTTTTTTTCTTTTTTTTTTTTCCCCCCCACAGCAGACGACAGGGAGCATAGTGGGCAGCTTCAGCAATGGGAGCTGTTTGCTCTGCTCCCAGCAAGGGTGCCCAGGACCATCAGCCTAAGCACCAAGCCTCAGCAGCAGCATCCACCTTCCCAAAGCACAGCTGTGCACCCCCATTGCTTGGTCTATAGGGCAAATATCTTTGTAAATGGATGGAAAAACTTTCTGTCCTAAAATCATGGCGTGGTAAGCATCCATACTACACATGCAAACTGTAATGTCTCTGGTGGACCAGATCTGAAATGCCCGATGACTTAGTTCATGCAGTGGTAGAGGGAACTCCAGCTCACTTCAGTTTATGCCTTCTTTTTCCCTTTGGAGCAAAGTGCTGACTCTGATGGCATGGAGAATCCTGGATCAATAGGGCTGAGTTCTGCTGTCACAAATCCCACAGTCAGACAGCATATTACCTGTCTGCCAGCCCAAAGATGGCCAAAAAATGGCTTCATGAATTACTTTCCTGAAGTGAAAGTTTCAGTGTGTTTCAAACCTGTTGAGATTGAGTATTTCTGTGGTGGGCAGAATGAGCTGCAGGGAATTAAAAACACTACTAAGATCACCCTTAAACGGGGAGAAAAAGTCTTAGGTGAAAATATAGAAATGGAAGTCCCGCAAGTCAAAAATTATAAACTGCATCACCTTCATGGAGTGAGCTGGTATCCAGGAAAGGGAATCGCTCTCAAATTAGTGATATATATTAAGGCTGGATCTCAACAGTCTCTTTGTGTTGATGCACTGACAGGTACCACAGTTATTCCCAGAACATATACTGTTTGCACTAGGCAAAGCAGCAAATAATCTCTGTGTAACCTGCAATAGGAAATGAATGAAGGACTGCTCACCAGACTGTTAGCAGTTTTCTGGTGGGTTTAGGGATTTTAATTTCTCTTGGTCCCACATAACATCTTCAAAGACACTGTGACATCCAAGATGGATAGGTGTCACCAGAGACACAGTGAAGAAGACAACTGCTGAACACCTGTGGTAGTTTGAATGGTATTGCTTTCTGGTTTGGACCCAAAGTCCCATCCTTCCCAGCTGTCATGGTTTGAGCCTGGTTGGCAGCCAACCACCATGCAGCCACTCTCTCTCCTTTTTCTTCCAGCAATAATAAGAGAGCCAGGCTTGGGGTTCAAGATAGGACTGGGATGAGGAAAAAATTCCCCTTAATGGGCACGAGCAAAAGGCAGACTCGTTAGGGGAAGAAAAAAAGAACATATATTTATTACAGACACTAACAACACATAACAGAGTAGGACAGTGAGAAGCATTGCCACATCTTGAGAACACCTTCCCCCCACCCCTCCCTTCTTCCCGGGCTCAGCTCTGCTCCCGATATCTCTACCTCCTCCCCCAGTGGCGCAGGGGCAGGGAATGGGGGGTGCAGTCAGTGCTGCCGCTTCTGCCATCTTCAGTGGGGGGAGCTTCTGGAACTTGTTCCCCCTGCTCCATCGTGGTCCCCCTCTCACAGGAGACAGTCCTCCACAAACTTTCTCCGACATGAGTCCCTCCCATGGGCCGCAGCGTTCCCCACACTGCTCCGTCATGGGTCACTAACTTTCTCCAACTGGATTCTCTCCCACGGCTGCAGCCCTTCCCGAGCTGCTCCGGCGTGGGACTCCCCCGCATGCTGCAATCCTCCCAGCACTGAATTACAGCAGTGGGGCTACCTTTTCCCATGAGACCCCGGCCTTCTTCGGGCACAGCACCTTGATAAACCAGGTGGAAGCCACAGGCCATAAATCAATGTCTGCTCCACCGTAGATCTCCATGGGTGGCAGGGGGGCCGCCCTGCCGTCTCCCCACAGGATACAGGGGGGTCTCTGCTCCGGCACACCTCCCCCCTCCTTTCTTCCTCCATTCCTCCACTGACCTTGGTGTTCATGCAGCTGCAGCAACTCCTCCTCACAAGTCCCACTGCTCCTCACCACGTCCCTTCTTAAATACATTATCGCAGAGGCGCAGCCGATTGGCTCAGTTTCCAAACAGACGTGGAGCTGGCTGGGAGCTGGGGGAGCTTCGAGAAGCTTCTCACAGGGGGCTGCCCCGATAGCCCCCTCCTCTGCCACCAAAAAAACTCCACCACTCACTCAACCCAGGACACCAGGAGAAATCTCCACTGCTGAAACAAGGACATGGTTTGCTATGGCAAGCCTGGGGTTTGACGTGTATTTTCGTCTCTCTTTGAGAAGTCACACGTGCAGAGTGGAAACTGCCATCCTGCAGAATGGCTTGGTTATCAAATGGATAGCAGCAAATTCGGATGAGGAGTCTGGGCTTGGCTCATTCCTGTCCAAAAACTGGCTTCCAGGTCAAGCCAACAGGCTGCAGTGCTTTTTTTGTGGGTGATGTTTGCCCTGCTGTCAGGCTGCGCAGATCAAAATGTGCTCGTGACGTCTCATCCCAGCCCCACATCTATAGAATGGAGACTTGCTGCTGCTCCCCGTGCCCTCTCTCTGTCTTTCTTGACTCTCTTTTTATCTGTGGTGCACAGCATGTCTGTGTTCCTCTATCAGTGTATCAGGCGAGAATACCTCATCTAAAGTGTATACATTACCTAATAAAATCCTTCTTATTTGGGATTATTGCATCAAATTTTAATTTCCTCACTCGAGTAACAGCATGTCAGCCAGCCCGTCAGTGAAGAGCTGATAGAAGGTGAAAAGAGTGGATAAACTGCAGCAAATTACCGCAAACAGATCTCTATCAGCCCTTTGACTGGAATTGACTGGAATTAAGAAGTGAGAAATAGGATTTTTTTTGCCGTGGCAGCTTTCTGAAGCACTCCCCCCTCCTCCTCCTGCTGTAACGCTGGGCTGCGCTTTGCCTTTCAAGTCTCTAATCCTGTAAGAGAAGAAGAAAAAGGGGTGGAGGGGCATGAGAGGGGAGAGAAGTGCCATTGTAGCTCTTATTTTTCCCAGGATGGAATCTGGTATCATAATTGAGAAGCATTTTGGGCACATGCTTTTTTGGACATGGAGAAGAAAGAAATTTCTTATCAGGCAAAGGAAGAGGATGCAGTGGGGAGGGACTTTGCTGTCCCTGAAGGTGTTGTATCTTCTTTCCTGACACTGTTTATCATCCCAGTGTGCCTCAGACATCTCTCCCGGGGCACCCGAATGCACCAACGCTGTCTGCAGCTGTGACAAAGCCTGGCAGCGTTGTATTTTTTATCCTCAGAGTCTTTTTTGGGTGTCTGTCCTCACAGGGTCTGTAGACTGGATAGCACTGTTAATGTTCTCTGGACAAGCTAATGGGGGCTGGAGGAGAGGGGCCATTCCCCCTTGCTGAGATGCTGGTGGTCTGATGAGCCCTGACTTTTGGACCTCAGCTGGTGCACAGTCCAGGCAACATCACAGCTTCACTTTGGGGGTGAAAGAGGAGGAATCTACTCACTTAGAGATAAGCTGAGGCCTATGAAAGTGTGCTTCATCCTGCAGGGAGCCATGCAAAGGCAAGAACGGGGGGTAAACCCCACTGGCACTTGGTCTCAAGACCAACAGTTGTATTTCCTCACAATAGGATGGTAGAGGTATGCGTCAAATATCATTACAACAGTTTTAATTCTTCAGTACCATCCCCCTTCCTCCTCAAAAACTCCTTAGGTTGAAGAAATAATGTAGAATCAGTGCTATTTTTGCCCTGGAGTCTCAATAGCTTCAAGTTAATTCTTCCTTACAATATTTCCAGCCCATCAGTGTGAACACTTTATTAAAAGCTCAGGGTTTTATTAAAAAAGGATTCATTTACCCCTGCCCCTCTTCAAAAAACCCTCAGATTTTGTTTGGATAATGTGCCATTCTTTATTTTCTTTGCCTTTTTTTTTAAGCATAGGCTTTTCCAGATTATTACTTTTCTAAACCTTCTTCCTCCCTTCCCTAGAGGGAGAGAGTTATTCTGTTCTTGTTCTTTGGTCTATACCCACCAGCAGAGTCTTTTCCTTGCAGCCACTGTTGTCAGTGGTAGGTAGGCGAGTTGTTACTTGTTTTAAGAAATGTCAGGAATGTTTGAGATTTTCCAAGAGGCAGAGGTTCATTCCACAAATACCTGAGCTGAGCCCTGGACAGAGCTATTGCCGCTGGAAGTCAGCTAGAGGTTTCCACGAATAAGTGGAAGCCTTCACAGGTGTGTTTGGCTAGAGATGGTGGGAGAATCCCCTCCAATTCTGGGGTGCACTTGGCTGTCTCAGGGAGCCAGGGCACAGCATCTCCTGCCCTTAGCATGCCAAGACATAACGAAAGGAATAGTGTTGTGCTTCGGTAGGATTTTGGAGGAGAAATCGGAAACTGTTGAGAAGTGGTTGGTGAGAGGTCAATCTTTACAATCGTGGTGTGGTCGTGATCAAAGGTTTGTTTTGGTTTGGGTTGTTTTCCCATTTCTAGTCTCTCCTCTCTGACTAGTTATCTCTGCTGGTGAGGTGGGTAAGGCGCTTTACAGCCATCAAAGGTACTAAGAGATGAGTATAGCCTTTGTGTAGCATCATGTTTTGCATCACATCTTCTCACTCCAACACGTGCTAAATGGGAATACTCCTTTCTGTTGACCGTGCTGAGCGATCATGTTCTGAGGCTGTTTTCATCAGTTATTACCACTCACTACAAAACCAATAATTGCCACCAGCATCATGGACAAACATTACGCCTATCATGTGGCACTTCTTCAGCCTCTTCCCCAGAAGGGTCAAGATTGATCCTAAACCCTGTGTGGATGCTCAGGGAGGGATCATCTATCCCCAGGAGCAGGGATCTGCCAGTCTTGTGGATATTGGAAGACTCCTGTGAAGGAACTGGCAGGAAGGATGGTAACCAGGTGGGATACAAAGAGGTGCCCAGATCCTTGCCCTTGCCCTGGTTCCAGGAGATGGCATCCATGAATGTTGGGGATCTCAGCTCCATTCTGGTATGTGTTTCTTGGACACTGAAGAAGTGTGTCTTGTCCCCAGGAGGGGCAGATCGAGAAGGAGGAGACACACAGGGCTGCAAGGAGATGCAGTCTCAAAAACCAGCAGTGTGGAAGCCATCATCATGGACTTGCCAAGGACCAGGGGAAACTTAGCATGCTCTCTAGCAGCCTTTGTTCTTGCGATCAGATGTCTGGAAAATTTCTTTCTTATGGACGTGTCTATGGCACGTGCTGCTGAGATATCCAAGCGAGACTCCCCCTCTTCCCCTCCCAAAATTTCCCTGCTGCAACATCTGCGCTCATCCTTTTATCTCTCCCAACAGCCCTTCCCCTTGGCTCCTACAGGAGGGACCTTTCCCGCAGATAAAGCGGCCGCAGCATCTGCTGGCCGATTGCTATTCCTCGGCCATCGTGGGAGCCCTGCCTTCTCCTGCAGCTGCCTTCCCTTTGAAATGTGCCACACGGCAGGCGACACTTATCATTCTGCACCGCTCCCCCTCGCTATTTGACAGGCGATGAGCGAGCTGTCAGATGGACCAAGTGCCTTCACCCACCATGCCTGCTATGGAGGAGCTCTCGTTTTTCCAGGGAGAAGAAGAGGGCTCACGTCAGCCCTGTGGGGACAGCCAAATAAAGCAGAGTATGCTGGGGGGAGAGCATGCTGGATTGCATGCCTCTCCTTTTTTTTTTTTTTTTTTTCCTCCCTTTTACCTCACCCTTCTTTCCACATTCCTTGTTCTGCTTTCCCACCTGCTCCTTTCCCACTTGTGCTTTTTATCTATCTTTGCTCCTTTGGAAAGCATAGTTATTGTCGGTGATTTAGAGGCTCTCCAGTGGCTGCTGAGCCTCACCAGCCGAGTGCTGCTCAAAGGCCAGTGACCTGGGATTTATGGCTAATGTTCTCGGTTAATAACATGGATTTACTTAAGGAGTCCATTGAAATGCCCTCAGAGATCAGGGGAATGGGCAGTCTGCCTGGCCCTAGGAGCTTTCTTTACGGCCAGCAGCGGCAAAGCATCTCCATCGAGCCCACAGGGGCATGGCTCTGAAAGCGGGGGAAGATGGCAAGTCCCTGCTTTCCACCGGTGATGTTTCTGCAGCAGCTTTCCCTTTGGCCTTCAACTGATGGATTGCAGGGCAAACACAACGCTGCCATCCCACTGTGCTCCCTCGTTAGATATGCAAACGCCTCTGTTGACATTTCCTTTGAGGGCAAAAAAAAAAAAAAAAAAAAAAATTGCTTCTTTTCCCACTCTTAATAAACCAATGAAAACAAGAACAGCTGAGTTGTAAATTTTTTCACACTACATTAATTATGTGCATGTGCATGTGTTTGTATTCACATGGGCTCACTGCAGTGCGGCGGGAGAAGTACAGCTTATGGAGCAGACATAAGCGCACGATGTTTTTATGTAAAGAACTAAACAAGAATTTTGGTTCGCTTTTATGTTCTTCATTGTTTTGGGGGGACTCTTGGCCTCGTGGACCTTTCTGCTGGGCTATAGGAAACAGGTCTGCCCTGCGTGATGGCAGTTGCAGAAGCTCCTGCCTGTGGGCAACCCCCTGTTCCCAACATCTGTCCAACTCTTCTCCTGCTTCAAGGTTTCAATTAAAATCTCTGCAGCTCACTTAGTTATGCAGCTGGATGCCGATGGCCAGCGTGAGCATCCCTCATTGCCTGGGCTGCCTCGTTCAAAGAATGCAGGGCAGGAAAAGGACCAGTTGAAACTGGGAAGCCAGTGGTAGATAAAACTGGTGTAGTGACCAGTGCTGAAGGTCGTGGTGAGAGGGAATTGTTGCCTTTGGTTCTCAAGGGACTGCAGAGTGAAAATCTCGGTGGCAGAGGAGCGTATGCTTTTACCCGTCAGCCAGAGCCTGTGTTGCTGCAGGGAGGCACATCCTGGCTTTGCCTTCAGTTCTTCCTCCCTCTTCTTCCTCGAGCACCGATAGCTGTGTTCACCACACTGACCTTGCCCCAAGCCCTGCTCCTCTGAGCAGGGGATGAGCAGCACGGAGGATGAGGCTGGTGGTGCTCTCTCCAGTCCCTAAGGACACTTGCCCCAGTACAAACCTACCGCGTAGTCAAGCTCAGCCTGCTCGGTGGTTGAGTTAGAGGACGTGTTCTCCTGGACATGCCCTCAGCATCAGCAACTACATCCTGCGGTGGGTTAGCAGAGCTCTGCAGCTTGCACAAAAGCGTTGAGTGGTGAGCCTGAACTACTCCAAGAAGCAGGTGACGGGACGTTTCTGTGACACGCCTTATCCTTGGGCAGGTTTTCCGAAGGATGGGGCCCGCGGTAAGAGGTGCAAGGCCTTGGCAGGGCGCCCTGGGAGCCCCCACAGCACCTGGCCAGGATGGCTGTAACCCGTGTCTCCTCTTCCTCCCCAGGGTACCACCGTGCGGATGATAACGGCAATCGACCAGGACAAGGGCCGTCCCCGCGGCATCGGCTACACCATCGTCTCGGGTAGGTCACAGGGGGATGTGGTGGGGATCCCAGTGGGGAGGGAGGAGCTGGCCCCACAATAAGTTTTTGTACATCTCATGCCTCGGAAATCATATTTGGCTAAGTTTCTCATCGGCTGTGCTGCTTGCTCTTTTGGTTCAGCCTCACTAATTACTGTAACCGACCGCTACGACTGAAAGCTTTTACCTCTCTGAAAAGCTTTCTTTGCCTTCGGCGCAGTCAGAGTGCATCGTTCGTGGCATCTCTCTTTCCTCAAGCAGCGGGCTTTATTTCTAACAAATCTGACAATATCTCGTAGCAAAACCTTTCAGTCTTAATGACAAGTCACTAACAATTCTGCTTCACGCTACACCACGGAGGAGACCTGTAAAGAGGCAGGCGTAAAACTCTTGCTGGCAGCGTGGTGGTTATTGTTTAGGGAGAGAATGGGACTGATTAGGGGCTGAACAGCTCCCGGCGTTTCCCGAAAGCCTCCGTGCCGAGGGCTGGCTTCCCAAAGCATTGCTGGAGCTTTGTAAGTTGGGAGGCAGGTGCCTGGATGCTGCTTTGGTGGGGTGTGCCCCAGGGACAGACAGACTGTGTGGGTTAACCCAGGAGTGAGGGACCAGCTTGGGGGGTCTGGGTTGTAACCCTATTTCTGGCATTGCTTTTGGGGGGTGGGGGGATCATCACTAGCAAGAAATGGCAGCAGTCCCTTCTCTCCCTGCTGTGCCACACACTTCGGGTGCTGGCTGGCAGCTCCTTCGAGCTACGCATGCAGAAATAATTTCCCAGTTTCTCTTCCTCAAAGCCCAGCTGTTTCAAATGCTCTTTTAATCAACCTCTAGGGTCAAGGTAATTTCACCCTAACTTTCAAGTCCACTGATCCTGACTGCAAGTATCCAGGTCAGTCTGCCTTTGAAGATGCAAGGATTATTTATTTCTCTAATTCCCTCTGCAATTTATTCTAATGTTCCCCCGGCATGAATTAAATGAGAGATTCCCCCAGATTGCATGTATCAACTGGCCAAAGTGCAGCAGGGACTTCCTTTTTCCTGATATGGGCCCTTTTCCACTGGAGACTGGGCTGAAACCTCAAACTAGTTTTGTAGAGGTTGCTGAACTACCGTGAGGATGGTGAAAGCCTTCAGCTTACAGATTCCTCACCCGGCACAAAGCGTGAGGGTGGTCAGCAGCTGGGAAATCACCCTCATTCTGTTCGTGCACCCTCTTTTGGGCATCTGCTGTATGGCTATGGACCCTTTTTCTGACTCAGTATGGGTTATGCTGTAGGTATCTAATCTTCACTTGTCAGCACCAGTGCAATACAAACAGCTCTGGGTTTCCAAAAGCCTTTATTTGATGGCTTAATCCTACAGAAACCACGGTGCACTCTATAGAGGGTTAATTTGCTAATTGCACCCATCTCCTCATGGTCATGTCAGGCTCGCTGCTCATCAGATGGTCACGGCTGCTCTGCTGAATCAAAGAAACAAAACCTTGGGCCCTGGATTTTTACCTGGAGTGTTCACGCCTGCTCTTATTTTCATGTCTACCTTGGTTTTTCCTGTGAAATACCCCTCTCGGTGCCAGGGTAGCCATCAGCCTGGCCGGGTAGAGGGATGGTGGAAGGGAGCCAGGCGTGCTCCGGGAACCTGGTTGGCAGTGGGGTGCGGAGTGACGGGCAGGCAGATCAGCGCAAACAGCCTCGCATCTGCTTGCATATGACAAGAGCTTAATTCCTGCCCGCGGTCCCGCCTGGTGGGGGGCAGCTCTCATATCAGAGAATCAGGCAGAACACGTCAAAGAGTGATTAAACTGCTTTGCAATTTTTTTTTTTTTTTTTTTTTTTTTTTCCCCCCAAACGTGAGAATTGAGGAGTGTTTTCATAACTGGCCAGGAGACCTTCTCCTGTCAACACCAGCATCTTGCAGAGCGGCGGTGCTGGGAAGGATCAGCCTGTGGATGGGCTGAGGGACAACTACTGCTATTGCCTCCTCCCCATCCTAGCCCTGCCTTCGACTTAAGGCAGAGGTTTCCAAAATCCCTGAAGCCCGGCTTCAGGACACTCTGCTTCCACTCTGAATTGAGTTTGTTGCCAGAGCCAGAGTTTGCCAGCTCCATTCAGCTGTTGGACTGTGGCTGAAGTGTGTGGCTGAAGGCAAATTTTAAAGAAAACATGGTCGTGGGTCAAACAGTTTTTTTTCTGAAGTCTGTAAGGGTGCACGTGCCTCCCCGGCTCTGCTCAAGGCATTCTCTTATGCTTTCCATGATTTGCTTCTTGCTTTTGAAAGGTGTTACCTTCTGATGTCTGAGATCCCAGGTACAGGAACCGGCAGTTAGTGCGCCTCCAAAATCCTGCTCACCCAAGGCAAGCGATTTTTTTTTGGCAGGCAGGTAAAGCCTAATTAATTTGTCGTTATCCTCAATCACGATGGTAAAGGTCAGTGAGCAGATTTTGTGCCTGAGCCGGTAAATTTTTATGGCGATTTTGCAAAAAAATGGTCTAACATATGGGAATGGGGAAGCAAATTAAATTAGAAACCAACCGTAAGCAAAAGTGAAAATGGCTGGTGAAGGTAGTAATTATACCTGGCTCTTCAGCTCGCTTGCACGAGGGGAGGTGGCGGTGATGCTGTTCCCATTTCATCGCAGGGATGGCCGATGCCAGGTCTTCGGGCACAGGGATCGCACATGGCTGGCCTGATTTTACCAGCTGGCGTTGAATATACAGCAGCGAGAGAGCTCAAAAAGTGACCTAGCCGTTTATCATTCCTTCAGTATTAATATCTAAAGCATTGGTATGATTTGGAGGCGGGGTATAAAAATTAATTTGCAATTGCCGGTGTCCTATCCAGCTCCATCCCTCAGGTAGCTGTGCCTCGGGATATACTGCAGCAGCTCTTATTTATACGGCTATCTCCAGCACAAGGTCCTCCCGTGACAGGAAAACAATAAAACTAAAAGATTAACCATAACCACATAAAATAAGACTTAAGATCTAACTTTATGCCGCCAGCTTACAAAGCTGTTAAGCCTGAAATGATGGAGGAGCGCTGATCTGGCTGTGTCGTGGCTTTGGCTAGCTGTCCTGTCGGGGCAGACGAGCCTGCCTGCTGCCTGTCTGCACTGGGAATCATTTCTGTATCTTATAGGGAAAAGCCATTCAGTCGTTTCTCCCCCTTCCTTCCAATCTGAGTGTTTTAAACCCATGAAAACATGCACTTTTTCACCTCGCCCTGCAAACGACCATCTGAAGAAGAAATCCAACCTGAGACCTTGCAATTCAGGCTGGTCGGTGCTGGGGCTCCCATCACTCCTACGGGTGTTTCTGCTGCTTTTCCCAGGTGAAAAGGAAGGTACGGGCAGCCCGTGGCTGGTGCCCTGCAAAAGCCCTCCCTCCCCAGTTCCCCGGCTGCTTTGACAGGTTGGAGATGCTCAGCCACTGAGGTCAGGACTCTGTTTGAAGGACAGATAATTAATCCAGCAAAGTAATCCACAGTTCCTTTTTGGCAGATTTATGGAGATAGCCTCTGTACTGGGGACTCTGCCTCATCATCTTTCATTTCCCAGGCAAAGCGAGTGACTTGTTGTATAACACGACCTGTTCTAGATAAGGCTTTTCATTTAGGGGAACTCTCTGGTCTAACAGAGATTGATTTTCCCAGTGGAAATCAGAGGGCCCCGGCAGTCTCGGCAGGATCAGGCCTGCAGACGGCAGTGTCTTTTCACATTTGCTGCTGCTGCACATCGCCTGGGGCATGGAGAATCCTTTGGCTCTTTAAGAGAAGGATTTTGGTCGTGAATTAAATGGCAATTTAATTTATAGGCAGGAGGGGACTTTGACCCGCGAGCTCTTGTTAGGAAAACATATTGTATGACCGCAGTCTCGTGCTTCGCTTGCTAGGGGTGAACTTTTGGTTTCATTTATTTCCAGGACAGTCAGGAGACTTCATGTCTCCTGGCATGAAGATGTGAAGGTGACCTGTGCTGCTTGGGCAGGCATCGAAGGGTTAAACCAGGGGCTCTGCAAGATGCCCAAATGTCAGTCCCTGCTTGCCTGGCACATTTCAGGTGCGGTGATGGATGGACAAGGGGAGATTGTGCAAGAACAATCCGTACGTCCTTCCCGGGGCTTGGAAAGTCCTGCAGGAGAGAGGGGAGGAAGCACGGAGCTTTCAGTCAGTGAGCTGGTCCTTAGGGTTCTTCACAAACCCTTAGGGATTTCCCCCCTTCCCATCCCCCCCAAATTGATTGTTTTAGGAGACTAATGCAGTATCTGGCAAAGTGGTCTCTTCCTAAAGCTGGTGCATCCCAAGAGAAACACGAATGAAAAATCATTATTTGCACAATGTAATACAAATGTGAGTTACAAATGCAAGAGGGAGGCATGTCTGAAAAGGATTGTTCTCCGTCTTTCTTCTGGCTTTCCTGCTAAGGAATAAAATATCATATATATATATATATATGTAAAAATCAGTGCAGTAGCTCTCAGAACACATTTCACATGGTCTTAACAGATCTGGAGTCCCTACTGCATTGTTTTTTTGAAAGTGGAGCATGAACCCTTGAGGTAAGGTTAAGTGGCCAAAGAGGTCTCCCAGCCCTCAGCTGCCAACACCTCCCTTTGTATTTTGACCTGACTTAATAAAGAAGGCAGGACAAAGCAAACCACTTCGCTGAGTCACTTAAACTAGACATCAGGGAGGATGTTGGAAATACGACCTGCTAATTTTAATATTCCCTTTGCCTGCTGGCCTACATCGTGCCAGCTTTTTCCCACATTGGGATTGCTCGGTGAACTACTAGGGTGTTAAAGTCCTCATAAATTACACCTGCTGGGAGGGCCTTCCAGTGTGATTTAAAGGCAGTCATCATAGCAGAACATTTCTGTAGGAGGACACGCTGATGGGTGGAAAAGTGCCTCACGCCGAGTTATTCATCAAAGGCTGTTTTCCCACCCTGCCAATGCAAGGGGATGAGACAGCACAAAGGAGAGATGGTGGCTGCGGCCACAGCCCTCTTTTCTTGGCTCAGTTGCTCCCCGTCTTCCTCCCCACTGCTAATGATGCTTTGTCGTCACGTTGGCATCTTGCTTTGGCTCCCTGGCAATCCAGAAATCACTAGAAAGAGATACGGTTGGCATAATGGTCTGCACGGCAGGTGGTCCCCCAGCAAATGGCCTTCGGTAATTAAAACTATACATTCCCATTTATGTGTAAATGTGAAACAAAAGCATATTTTTTGGTTTAATTTCTGGGACTTCCTATTTCACTTGCTGGGATTTAATGTGTATTCAGGATGTTGGCAGCCGCTGGAGAATGATGAACCTGCGCTGTCTCTGTTCATGTTGGGGCTGGAGAAAACAACCAGTTCTGAGATGGTTTTTAATGGAAGATTTTCTGAAAGGTGTTGAGCCTGGAGATGTGGGGTTTGTGTTAAAAGCTGACTCAGACTTGTTACCAGGCATATTACAGTGTACTCCTTTCATGTTCTCCTGATGAGTCTGCCTGCTGCTGTGGGAGAGGTGATTTGTGGGTGTCTCAATCCAGGCACAGTAGCCGTTAAGAAAATGCCAGTTTTACGTGTATGCATCCTTTGGCTGTGGGCTGAGAGTGTGCGAGGGTTAAAGCGTTGCATTTACAGAGATGAGTGAAATAAACATTTACGGCAGTTTTCCCTGCGTTGCTCTGCTGTCCTGACTCACGATCCAGCTGTTGGCTGCTCTCCCGTAGCAGGTTTTAGGGTTAGATTCATGGAAAGATGAAAAGCGGGGGGGGGCAGAAGCTAGGCAGTGCTGGTGATCAGCCTTCCCCTTGAGCCGCCGAGCACATTTTAGATGACATGGGGGAATGGTGATTGTGGTCCAAGACTCAGCATCCTTTTGTGTGACGAATTACACTCAGAGCAGGAAACTTTAAACTCTGCGGGCTCTGTTCTCCTCTCTGATACCCGGCTGTGGCTCCCGGGGGTTTCGGGAGGCGGATTCTACCTCGGGTGATAAATCTCTCCTTTTATTTTCTCGTACTGTACATTCGGTTCCAAAAAAGGGAACCGTGCGAGCATTTAATGCGAGCTTCTTTTGTGGCTCTGCAAGATCAAAAATTCTGCCAGTGTTGCTAGAACGGGCAATTAAATCTTTTGGGGAAGATACTAAAAATGCCTGTTTGCAGTGCAGGCGTGTGTGGAGGAGTGCCGGCACGCATCTTTGGTCTTGAATCCATTGTCCCAGAGAGAGCTGCATCCTCTGGGAAGAAGAACATACCAAAGTCCAGAGCAGACAGAATGGGCACTGTTTTCTAGAGCATCTTGATATCACGCAGAGCGAAGAAATAAAGCTCAGGTTGTAATAACCCCTTTTGTTTTGGCAATCACTTGTTCTCTTTAAATTTAAGCATGGAGCAAGGTATCTGCCCTGGTGTGCTTCCCTGCATATAGCACAGGGGCAAAAACTCAAGGTGAAGAGCAGCGAGGTGGTCACAGCAGCTGAGGGACTATTTATACGATGATAACTGTGTCTGTTGCTGACTCTATGAACCACATCCAACAGCATCTATTTCGGTGCCGAGGAGCCCTGACGGAGCACATTTTGATTAATAAATTATCCGGCTCAAGGTGTGTGATGGGTTCCCCTTTCACATCTCATGAAAGTCATCCGCTCCAAGTTCAGCGGCTCAGCAAGCCTGGTGCCTTTCGAGGAAGCAGCTCCCCAACACAAATGGCCCTTCGTGTAGAGGGGGGTGGGAAAATTCTCCAGCACGAGAGAATCAGCTTCCCCTGGCTGACAGGCAATAGCTGCTTCTCTCCTAGAGATTTGAATGATGCTCAAAGGCCAGAGGAGTAGGGTGGAAGGAGGGGACATCAGTATCTTTTTTTCTTTTCTTTTTTTTTTTTTTTTTTTTCCCTGGGTTTGAGCCAGTACTTTTAATGGCCTTTTTAAACTGTGAGAGCGTTGGCTGAGGGCAATTAAACATTATGGCCCTCATCTATAAAACCCCTCGTTATAGCAGTGTTTCTCCAAAATGATGCCTATGCCACCATCCGTTCCTCAATGAGCCTGGAAAAACACTCCAAATGGGCTACTGCGATCCATCCCGTTGCTCCCAACCCAGCACCACGTTGGTCCCTGCCTTCCCGCTCCCTGCCCTGGCCACGGTGGATGTAGGAGCTGCTCCTGTCCCTGACCCACACACGGACAGAGGGATGGGAAAGTTTTCCTTCTCCTTTTACGCACGTCAAAACAAGAACCTGGGCTTGTATGCCTTGAGTAAGCCTGTTCCTTGCCAGGTGAGAGCAATGGGTCAGCCAGAAATGCATTCATATTGCTGTCCCAAATTTGTTGTTTTGTTTTGTTTTGTTTTGTTTTTTTTCTTTTTTTGTTCTCATCTTTCCTCTCTCTTTTCGGGTCTTTAAAAACATTGTCTGCTAAGATTTTCTTCTCTCTGCAATCTGTTTTGCTGCTCAGCCTTTCCCTTCCCATCATTTAATTTCTGCCCCATCTGATTCCTACCCTGGGTCTCTCTCCCGGTCTCTCCTTCTGTCCCCTGCCTTGCGCTGTGTCCAGCTCCGTAGGTTTGCAGCGATAACAGAGAAAGAAGTGGAGCCTGCCTTCCCACAGGGTGCTTCTCCAGTGGATGCTACCTCCTAGGCAGCCTCACATGTATTTTCTGCTCCCTGCCCTGCTTTTCTTAAGGCTGTCTTTGTTTTCCCAGCACATGAAAGCAGAGCTCCTCCTTTGCTGATGAAAGACCCATTTATTCCTTAGCTTTGCCTGTTCCGTGCAATGAGGAAGGAGGTGAAGGACATATAAGCCTCTTGAGCAGAAACCAGACCACGGTCTTCGGCCCCCTTCTCAAACCAGAGGCATGGAAATGAAGTCTTTGATCTCCATCTAGAAATGCTCTGGTGGTTCAGACCAGATTTCAGGCTAGGCAGTCAGTAGCTCAAGCAGAGACACGTCCAGCAGCTGGTGACTCCTGATCCAAGTCGGAGGAAGGAGGGAAGCAGGGATGAAGGTCACTTGGCTTCCCTGTCAAGTGCGGCCACAACAGTTCCAGTCTGCGTCATGAAAACAGTTTGCACAGTGCAAACTTGGAGGTGGAAAGGTCTGTGCGCCGTTCCGCGTCCTCCGAGAAACAGGATTATCTGGGGTTCTCTGCTGGGTTTGAAATCCCTGTAAAGGTTCTCCATCCCCTCAGTGTTCTCCATCACACCCCTGTGCATCACGGTATCGCTTGAAAACCAGTGATAGCAAACCGTGTTTTGCTCTGTCGACGTGGCCGGCAGGCACCGCTGGCCACTGGCCACGCAAACCATCGGCCAAAGCCTTGGGGCAGCGCGGTGAGGAGCCGGCTTGGCTCATGGCCATCCATCTGCCTCCGAGGCCACCACGGGCACGGACGGCTGCAGGTGGCTGGCCGGGAGCTTGCGACCAGTCCAACCGGGAGCAGGACAGAGCAAGAACTGGGAGAGTGGCGGAGTGGACTAACGGGTTGAAAGCCATCGGCCGGTGTGGCCATCTGCACTGGCAGCCGTGGACTAAGCTGTGCTTAACCCAGTCTTGTTTTTTTCCTAGGTCCTAGATCAGGAAGATGATGGAGAGGTAATAGGAGCACCGGGAGGGGAGGAGAAATTATACAGAGGTGGGGAGAGTGAGAGACTGGGGGGAGGGAAAGACAAAATTGGCTATTTTTCCCCCACATTTTTTTTTTTTTTTTTCCCCTTCCTCTGAGGAAGGCGAAGACATGTGAAGATGATTAGAGAGATTTTTGCAAAGAAAGTGTCTCGGGGGAATGTGCATTGTTCAGCAATGCGGGTACTTCAGCGGGGATCACTGGTCAGAGGAATAATGAAGCGGTGGTTGGAGAGACATTGTAGAGGAAATTATGAAAGGCCTCTGAGGGACAAGTTTGGAGACACCTCTTTCCCTTCTGAGGCTAATTTGCAAAGCCGGCAATTCTTTGCTAGCAGAAAGGCGCCCCGGAGGTCATCAGATACGTATCTGCCATCTGAACGGTGTTGGGGAGGCTGAGCTGGAGAAAAGCCTCTGATGTGTGGCCTGGGAGGGTATTTGGGTCCCTAATTTATTCATCCATTCTTCAAAAAAATGACTGTGGTCAAATATGAAACACTTAACCATTGTTAGGACACAGAGCTCAGTGCTGTGTTCAGTCCTTTGTGTCAAATTCCTGCCCTATTGACCTATTTCCACTAAAATCCATTGGTGTCCGCATTTACAGGTTTGTGTTAGCAGAACAGTATTTTGTGATTAAAAAGGTATTTTATTACACTTTATATTAGGGGGAGTGTATCAAGATTGCCCTGATGCATAAACTTTACCATGGCAACATGGCATCCTGGAACATTTAAACGCCTTGCAGCACAATTCAATACATCTCGTGGCGTGTCCTTCAAAGCTGGTATCAGAAAACGTCTCCTAAAGAGTCAGCCGTAAATTACAGAGCAAAGGTGGGAAGTCAAAATGAAAAGGGGGGAATTATCTGAGGGAGGACACTAGAGATCTTCATGTACGGCAGCGAAAGTTAGATTAAAAAAAAAAAGCAAGGCTGTTGCTAATATTTTAAGTAGCCGCGTATCAGTTCATTAATCTGGCTAGCAGTCAATGGGCCATTTCGGATGGAGAAAAGAGAGGACCAAGGACAGAAATGGGAGGCATTCGGTCCGAGAGGAAGATATAAAGGCTTGGTAATGGGAGAGAAAGGTGTTACAGCATTTAGGGCCCTGGGAAAGAGAGGAGATTCTGGCAGCCAGTGGCTCGTGAAGGCTGGGGTGGCTCCTGGGGCTGGGCGGGAGGGGAGAGCCAGACCTGGAGGTTTGACCATCCCGGGAAAAGTGCAGCCGTGGTTAAACGGGAGATTGGAAGGGAGCAAAGTGGATGCTGAGTGATGGGAAACAACTTTCTGCAGCGGCATATCTGTCTTGCAGCTCCTTTTCAGGGAAATGACAAATGGTGTGTGTGTTTTGTTCACGCTGAGATATATTGAGAAGACAGGGTTGAGTTTTTTTATTATTTTTGACTGGGATTAATACAGCATACTTGCAGGGTTTCCTCACTCCCGTTTGAGGCTGGATCAGGGGTTTCTGCATACTGTGAGACAATGAGGGGAGTGGTGTGGGTGGCCATATGCCCATCTTTCACCTCCTTGGCCATCACTAATTCAGCAGGCTCCTCTGGAATTGTGTTGGGCTGGTGTCAAGTATCCCAGGCTCCACACACCAACTGCTTTCTTTTGTCTGGCTGACAGAGAGAGCACCTGGGACTGTCGCAAGGGCATTCCCAGTGCCGGACGTTTGTCTTTTTAGCATCTGTTGGCTGCGAGACTCAAGTGTTGTCTTAATCCTCTCCGGGTGTCTAATTGCAGAGGAAGAGTCAAGCCAAGGATAGGATGCTCGGAGGAGGCAGCACAGCCCTCCATGGCACCCCGTGTCCTTGCTTGCACGTAAGGACTGGCACAGAGGCCAAATTTGGCTCAAGGAGAGGAAAACAAGGCAGCTGCATGACGTCAACACATCTGGCAAGAGCATAAAGGCAGGGCAAGTGCCTATAGTACTTACT
This sequence comes from Tyto alba, assembly GCF_018691265.1. NCBI lineage: Eukaryota > Metazoa > Chordata > Aves > Strigiformes > Tytonidae > Tyto > Tyto alba. The sequence goes on along the minus strand of NW_024881261.1, from coordinate 37,280,633 downwards.
CTAATACTCTCCTGGGCTCCAAGTATGTCAAGCTAAGAAAATTCCTGAGCTGTATGTGGCTTGTTATTTGATAGAATTTTTTTCTTTCATTACCCTTCCCAGTCTCTCCTTGAATACATGTGGACTTTTATCATCCTCAGCATCCTCTGGCAAGATGCCCCACAGTTAAACTACCTCTTGTTATATGTAGAATTACTTGTGAGCTTGGTCCATCTGCGCCTTCCTCTGATTAACCTGGACTGATGTCCCTTAAGCTCTTGTATTTTAAGAGAGAGGCCATGCCCACCCCAGGGACACTGCCCTGTGAATGCAGGCGATTGTTCAGAGCGGAGCACCTGGATTTGACCCTGGTTTCAGCTGTGCTGTTGCATATTTTAATAACCAAAACCCTTTGAAATTCGTCAGCTGCCTGCAGCATTCACAACTTTATTGGCTGTTGGAAGGAAAGCACTATTTTAAGCCCCTGAGCTGGGGCAGGTGAGAGGAGGAGGGGACCATTACAGCCGTTACATTTTAAAGCACATTGAGATAATGTGCAGGGTTCGCAGAGCCCACTGCTGCCTGTGCCCAGCTCGGAGCTCCCAGTCTGGCAGTGGGCCTGCTCTGTAAAACCTCTCTCAAGCACTGGGACCGGTCATGCGTGGAGACTGGCAGAGGAAGAGGCTTGTGTCCTCCCACTTCCCTCTCTGCGTTACCCCTGGTACCATTTGGCATCGGCTGTACCGGCTGCTTATGCTCACGCTGCTTTTTATTTTTCTCAGGCAACACCAACAGCATCTTTGCACTGGACTACATCAGTGGAGCCTTAACCCTGAATGGGCCACTGGACCGGGAAAACCCCTTGTATAGCTCTGGATTCATCCTCACGGTGAAGGTGAGACCTCCTCCATCCCAGAGGCACATTGGCAGAGCAGGAGACCATCCTGCTTGGGCACAACTCCTTCAAGGTGGAGGCACAAACCTGGAGCATATAGCTCCTGTGAGCATCCAGAGCCCCCTCATATGGTGGCCCAAAATGTGGTTGCCTCTATATGGATGTATAAGGTCATTTTTGGTGCCCTGCCTGGTCTCCAACTAGATCTGCCTGTTGTTGTATCTGCTGGAAGCATGCAGATGTCTTGGGATTGCAAATAGCACAAGACACCTACATTCAGGCACCTGAACTGTGCCTACTTCCCACCTTTCCGCCCCCAAAACCCTGGAAAAACAGCAACGTTTTGTCATGTCAGCGGCCAGCAGTGTAACAGGGCATCATCTGCATCTGCCCGGAGCAGGCACAGGGAGGGGGAGTGATGCTGAAAGTTGCCTCCTCAAGAAAAGGCACTGGAGCGTGGTTTTCCAGCCCCAGCAGCCCCACCTGAGAGCGGCTCCCCAGCTCTGCTCGCAACCCTATAATTAAAATCAATACCAAGCTGGGCAGCTGGTTGGAAACGCATTTAGAAGTATAGATTCTGTTGGGTTGGGGTGGGGAAAAATCAGCATTGTAGGAAGGGTCATTGATCGAGAGGGCAGCAGCCCTCCTTGTTTTGGCAAGTGTAATGGTTTTTCAGGGGGGGAAAGGGACAAGAAATTACCCGCCTCAGTCCCAGGCAGAGGTCGTACTGGGGGGCTTTATGCATGGAGAAGAGATTCGCATCCCTCCCTGGTATCTCTTTGTTTGGGCTTTTATAGTTTAAATTCAGTAGAAATCAAGAGAGGGAGGATTGTCTGGTTTTACTAGGGACAAAAATATCTGTTCAATCTTGGAAAGGTTTGTGAACCTGAAAACTTGCCCGTTTTCCTGCCTGCATGATAATGGAGTTCCAACTATATTCTGTTGATCCGATAGATTTTTATTTCCTCTCTCCACAAACTTTCCATCCTCCCGCAAATGCCAACTCTCTGTGTCCCGCATCCCCGGGACCCAGAATGTTCTCTTCTGCTCTCGTCCTGGAGCACACAGTGAAAATACAGCTGGATTGCTCCCTGTTCGGATCAGCCTGTTCTGCTGTTGTGTGCAGAAGTGGTGAATAGCAATGAGCCGTGTGGGTCGTGTTAGCGTTGCTTTTCTGTGCCCACAGCAAAGCAAGATTTCCAAAGGACGAGAGGAGGGACTTTGCTTGAAAAGGCTGTTTCACAAGTCTGGCTACTCCGGCAATAAAATCTGCACTCTTTCATTTTGGGAAAGCAAAATTAAAGTCCTTCTTGAGACAGAGGTGTGATATGGAGTCATGACTCAGCACTGTAGACACATGTTGCCAAACCTATTTTAAGGTCTAAATCTTGTTTTCCTCTGTTGCCCTAGTTTTCTCTCCCTTCAAAAGTACTACGATGGCTAGCTCCCTGATCCTGGTCCCACCTCAGGAGACAGCAGAGGAGAAAATAGGAGTGCTTTTTGCTCCATTGCAGCTTTCCTTATTTTGAGAACTGTCCCCCACATCTCTCAGTGCATTTTTTTTGGTGTAAATGCTTGTGGTGGAAAAAATCGTCTACTCATCCCCTAGCATGACTCCAAGTCCTGACAACCTGTTGCATGGCAGGGGCAAGTGAGAACTTGTCCACAGGTATCCCAAGGGAAATGTTAAACCCCTGGGTAGGTTTGCAAGAGTGCTGTGGGTCTGGAGCATGGGTGATGGAAGAGCTGGGTCAACATCTGTGTGTGTTAATGGGTCAGCCATGTAGAAAGGTTCTCGAGGTTAAGGGGCAATGGGAGAGCCAAATGAGCATCCTTCCTTGGCAAAGTGGAGGAAGCAAAAGCTGCAGGAGCCTGATCGCAGCACAAACACTTTCTTTTAGGTTTATTCTTTGAAAAATAAAGGCTGCTCTGTTGCTTTCTCTCCTTGCAGGCAACAGAGCTGAACGATGACCGCACACCCTCCGACGCCACTGTCACCACCACCTTCAACATCCTAGTCATTGACATCAATGACAACGCACCCGAGTTCAACAGCTCGGAGTACAGTGTGGCCATCCCAGAGCTGGCCCAGGTGGGCTTTGCCCTGCCCCTCTTCATCCATGTGCAGGACAAAGATGAGGTGAGGTATCCCCTGCCACGGGCGCTTCTGTTTGTAGGGTAGCACTGGTGTGGGTTTGGGGGGTGCAGGGAAGGATAGGTCACTGCTGAACCTGCAGTGAGGTGCATGGTTATGTCCTGATACCCATTTTTTCAGCTCTTACTGTCGTCATTGCTCTGCCTGCTTGGTACCCTGAGTGCAGATGCCCACCCCAAAGCGCCAGGCACGGCATGTGCTTTAGTGCAAGCAGGATTGCACAGCCACAGAGACCCAGAAAATAGGATAGTGTGGGGTGCTGATTCCTGCCCGCTTCCAGGGGCTCTTGTCAGGCAGTCCTTTGCCAGTCTGTTTTAGAAAGGGAGGAGGTTTTCTGCTGGAATCTCAGAGGACTTGCGGGGGGGGCGGGGGAAAGAAAGGACCTCTGGGCTCTCTGCCCCAGTGGGGACAGGTACTGCTGCTATCAGGGAGGAGGTAAGAGATACCTGCCAGCACGGGGCTGGAGGAAGCGTGAGCATGGCCAGGACTGGGATACCGGTTCATCACTGCAAACGAGCCGGGAGCGTTGGAGGCTTGTTCTTCCCTCGTGTTAATGGAGCTCCTATTTGTTACGCACCGGTCCGTGCCACGTAGGGATTGCAGCATGTTTTCCAGCCTTGAGCTCGCAGCCTTCAATTACTCTGATTATTTGACTTGTGAGGTTCACGTCTGGCTGCTTCTGTGTGCCGGTACCCTCCAACCCCACACGCTGCGTGGTGTCTGCTTCAAACAAGTGCTGACACCTCATGGTGAACTTTCTGAAATCCCTCAGAAAGGCTCTGGCTACAGGGTCCTGCCATCCCTATTCCTCTTCAGGCTGAGCGAGGGTTGAGGGGAGAGGGTTTGTCAGAATAAACAGCATCACCAGCACGTTTTCCTGATGCTTCGGTAAATGATGTGATAGCACCGAGGAATACAAAATGGAACATCTCCCCCTGTCCCCTCAAAATCCTGGTGGGTCAGTTAAAATGTGCATCTTCTGAGATGCCTCTGCTGGCTGAAATGATGGATTTGCTTTTCCCCAGCCCTGGGTGGAATTCACCACGTCTCGTAAAGCCACCCAGAAATCCCATTTTTTTTCATGTGAAGTGATTATGACACAGAACTAATAGTCTACTTGTGACGTGATATCACCATCTGAGAGTTATGAGTTCAGCCTGAAGAGGTGCAGATGAGCTATTAAGCAGATAAAGAGACTGTTTTTTCTTGAAAATGTCAATTGCTAATAAAGAAGATATGGGTATGACAGATGCTTAGGATAGTTTCTGAATAAAGCCACTGTCGTGCTTTCTGAGAGATGTCAGCAGATCCGTTCTTGAAGGGCATTGTAACACTTCTGTTTGTGCCAGAAGGATGAAGGATCTGTCATTATTTCTGGTTAAAAGCTCATTTTACTGGAGTGACTCCCATTCAGGAATTCACTTTTCAGCCTTGCTAATTTTAAAATGGGAGAATAAAAAATAGCCTTGCCTTCCCGATCGCGCCAGCAAAAAATAGACTCATTCTTTTGATGTATTTCTTTAACTTTCCGAGATTTCCCCAAAAGAATTGGTTGAGATTTTTAAAACTGCTGAGAGAAGACCTCTTGCGCTAGGGGAGTCCAAAGGAGTTTTACTGTACGTGTCTTCGGAGACTGTCATATTAGCACGGGTTGCTTTTACCATAGCATTATTTTCACTGATAAGAAGTACAGGAGTGCTGATGCCTTGGAATTTCTGGAGGGAGGAAAGTTCTAAGCAATTGGGATCTTTCTTTCTGCATTATCTTACAGTGGATCTTTCTTATTTCCTCTCGTGGATGCTTGAAACTGGATTAACCATCAAGGTAGCACTTTAGAGGAAAAAAAAAATGGGGAGAGGATACCCAGGTCATGAAAAAGTTATATGTGAGATAGAAGTGAAACTGCATCTGCAGCCAGGCTTGTTCTAGCACTGGTTCCCTGGCAGTGTATTTATAGATGTCCCAAGACCCCCAAACTTTCAGCAAAAAACTTACATAAAGGGAAGATAGTTGCCTGGCAGTGGTATTTTGGATGCTCAAATACCTCACGAGAATTGTGAGGCTTTTACAAACCATCTGGATTTGAGGTAGCCAAGATGGTGCCAGGCTCTCAGCTCTGTGGGTGCAGGGATGGAGGAATGGGATGGTGAAGATGGAGGTCTACAGGCAAGGATGTGACTGAGGATGTGGCTGACAGAAGCTATTTTGCCAACACAGCCTTCATGCTGGAGATGACACGATTCATTTGTGTAAAGGGCAAAGGAAAACAAGAAGAGAATTATACACGTCTCTGGGGATGGCAGCTAAATAAATAAATGAGAGCAGATGGATAGAGACACATGAAATCAAAGCTAGAGTCTTTGGGAAGATCGTTTTGCTTGAGTTTTGTCTCCTGCCTCCCAGTCGATGTTGTTAAGTCCTAGGAGAGTCTCTTGGCAGATTGGTTTCTTTCTTGAGCCAAGCCCTCCAGCAGCGAGTTTGGATGCTGTTCCTTCAGCCCTCACACTTGTTGAGGTCCTTCTCAGACGGAGCAGCCCACTCCTGAACCTTGCCCCAAGCAAGAGTTGGGTGACTTTGGGTAACCTGCCTTCCATCACACCCCAGTTGTTTCTTTGTGGAGCTGGGGAAATGGGTGTTGCATGGGTCTGGCCCTTAAAACACACTACGTGGGCTGCCAAGGCCGTTAAACAAGTAGGTGTTTTGTAGCCAGGCCCACGCGGCCTTTTTAAATGGTGAGGGTTTGGTCTTTCTTCTGGTGTGTTTTGCACAAACTTAAATGATTGCTTTTTGAAGGAGTTAGATTAAACGATTCAGCAAAGTACTTAAAAATGTATTTACGTTGCACACAAGACTGCGCTTGAAAGCATGCGCTTGAATTTACCACTGTGTTTAAGTGCCTTTCTGGAGCTCGGCTGGCATTAACACCTCAGATGAGGTACCCAAGCAGGGTGCCTCCAAGGAGAAACCTGTTCCTCTGAGTCTTTCCCTTGCAAACTCCCAGCTGCTGTCTCTCAAACGTGGTCGTGGTCTTGCTGCGGGAGGAGCTGGCTTGGGATGCGAGGTGGGACGAGGAGCATCTCAAGAGGATGCGCCCTAGTTGAGCTGAGAACACCCCAGGCGTGAATTTGGGGTGCAGGCAAACGGTGTTCAACCGGGTGGGCTGGCTTTTCTTTTTGCATTCTCTATGGCTTATCACAAACACTTGAATGCAGGAGAAATCAGGTGTTTGCACAGGGTTTTGGACCCGTCCTCCTATGAACCAAGAAAAAAGTATAACCTCTGTGCAGCTGAGTTTCCCTCTCTGCCAGATAGAATGCAAACCATCTGAATACCTTTCCAAAGCTATTTGAGGGCTGTTTATGAAAATCTGTGAAAGTTTCCCAGTATTTAGACCGAGCTTATACTCAAATGGACACCACAGGAGGCCGGTATGTATATACACTCCCCAGCTGGGGTTGGATTCTCTGCTCCTTCATGTCACAATAAATCAGCAGGGACAAATAACTCCTGTGTATGAGACGGAAGATCAGAGCCTTGAGTTATCCACTTTTGCAGCAAGGTTTGCTTCCAGGTTGAGAGCAAGATCCTTGAGCTATGGAATAAGTTCACATTAATTTGGAGGCCTGGTTAGCTCAGGCTCATCTGCTCCAGGGCTGGCTGAGGCGGGGGCACGTGGATATCCTTTCTGGATATGTTGGTGGTTTACAGCCTGGTGACTTGATGCAGTATTTTAGGGAGAAGGCAAGGGTTTGGCCATGCAGGAGAAGGAGCCGGGCATCCTTCAGGGCATCCCTCATTTGAGCTTCCTATTGCTGCAAGATCCACAGAGGTATATTAAAAGAAATGGCAGCGTACTTTCCCAGGGCACGCCAGAGAAACCAGCTCTTCTACCGTGGCTTATACTTGATTTTCCTTGATGCGGTTGACTGAAGAGGAAGAAAAGGGCAGAGGCTGTATAAAGCACGAGCTTGATGGTCTGACATTTTAAAATAATTTTGAAACAATTCTCCAAAATAAGCATATTGAGGAAGATAAATGGGGAATTTAAAAGAAGAAAATCTAGGCCATGGGAATACACGGTATTTGTTGCATAAAGCTACATCAGAGACTCGCATAGGGACATCGTATGTGCCCATGCGTGTGCAGGTGCAATATATGAATCATCCATAGCATATATATGCATATGACAGACACGCGCACTATAAATATGATCTACACAGCAAGGAACTGTGAGGGGAATTGACGGCGCTCGAGTATTCTCTCCCAAAAGTGCCAGCTGCCAGTCGGGCTGAATTAGATTTCACAGGGGTTTTTGCAATACATGGAATTCACCAGCAAATTACCCTTAAAGAGGGAAAATCAATCATTTGGAGCAGAGATAAGCTGAAGGCGAGGCAGCCTCGGATTGATCCCGTCTGTGCAGGCGTGTGTGGAATTCAGCAGATAACCTGGGGAGAGCGGGGAAGGAGAAAACTCCTCCAGGAGGGGGGACGCGGGCAAGGACTGACACTTAGGACGGACAGAAAGATGGGAGAAAAGGGCTACCAGCGTGGGGAGGAGGGTCCGAAAAGCTGGGGAACATGTTGCTCCAGGCATCCTGCATCACTCGTGACACCAGTGAGGTCCTTAAGGATGCAGGGGCCAAGCACCCATGCCCAGCGAGCCCTCAGAAGGGTTATTGATGCTGTCGTGCTGGGGTGCCTGGTGGTGGGCAGTGGGTGCCAGGCAAGCAATGGGCACTGGGAGCCCGAGCTGGCGGGATGGACAGTGTGGGAGAGGCAGGCAACTCTGGAGAGGCTATTCAGAGCACTCAAGTTAAATGCCTTGAAGTGGGTGGAGAGAATAACCCTCTTTATGCTTTGTGTTTTCAAAGGAAGGATTACGCATTATTTGTCTCTGACTAGCTAGAACCAAGCATAAAGTATCCAAGCTGTAGAAAGAGGCACTAATTGCTTTCTTAAAAAAAAAAAAAAAAGCAAACCCACACCTCCTTTTTTTCCCTTCTTCCTCCACCACTCCTGAACTCTTAGCGCTTTCCTTTCTTTGCAAACTTGCCAGAATGAGGGATATCAAACACTCCTTAGTTTTTTGTAGGTAATAACCTGTGCCTAGAAAGTGGCTGGGAGGAAAGCTGGAGTTACACTGGATTTTGTGCTTCAGAAAGGCAGGGCTCTCCATTTTGGAAAAGTGAGCTGCAGCTGAGCTAGGGTAGAGGGAACCAAAGGCAGCCCTGCACTGAGGCAGCATGAAGAGAAGAAGACTGAGGATCCCAGGCTGTTTTTCCCAAATCTACCTCACTTTGTGCTGAAAACGATTGCAGGCCAAGCCACCAACTTACCTGTGTACCTCGGTGATTGCAGGGAGCGTGGTTGAAAAAGGGTTGTTTGCTTCTCTAGGTGTTTGGTCCTGTTTTTTTTGTTTGGTTTTTTTTTTTTTTTTACTTTGGGTTTTTTTTACTTTGGGTTTTTGTGTAGCCATTGGTAAGTGATGCTAAATACTTGCTTTGACTGGGGGGGGGTTGAATAATTTCTGAAGCGTTTCCGTGTGCACTCCCATGAGGAAGGGGCTGGGTGGGAGTGGGAGTGATGGATGAAGCCAGTGGGCAATATTAGATGGAAAAGCAGGGATAAAGCTTTCGATCCATCCTCAGTCAAAGCTGGAACAGCTGATGTGGCTGCTCCTGGCCTCCTGATGTGAGAAGGGCTTCCCTGTTGAACCATGCCCTGTGAGCACGTCTTGTGGGTTGGGAGAGCAGACTTTTGGCCGTGATTCATAGCAGGTGCGTGAGCAGGTCCCACATGGCGCCTGGGACCTCTGGAGGGGACACACGTACCCACCTCCTGGCATCTCACAGCCTCACGCCTGAGCTTCTGCCCTTGCCTGCCAGTCCAGGCTGTGCTGACTGTGCCGAGGGATGGTCTCCCCTCTGCTCCAGCCCCCTGGAATTTAAGAAGGCCGTTGGGCACGTGGGGCTGGCAAACAGGTCCGTCACAAATTGTTCGAGTGTGAAGCATTGGGGGTGGATCAGTCAGCGGTCACTTTTTTGGAAGTTGGGTATCGGCATGAGGTTGATGCTGGCATCGTGGCAGCAGGGACACGACGCGGCTCCTATTACACGCTCCAAGTAATACACACGCGAAGAACAAAGTAATAATTATGCCCAACTGCAGCTACGATTGTCTTTTAGCTGAATTGACATGAAATTTCCATCCGTTGCGGCGCCGGCTACGACTGGGAGGAGGTTTGATTGCCGGGAAGGAGGCAGCGGGCAGCAGCCTCGAGCCACAGCGAGCGCTGGCCCCGCGCACTGGCACGGGAGGAGATGAGCTGGGAAACGTGCGGCCATGTCCCGGCTTTGTGCAATAGCAAACTTCCCTCCGAAGCCTGTTTATGGCTCCATTTGTTTTGGATGGAGGGTGCGTGCAGACGGGTTTATTATTGTGGGGTTGCTAAGCTTTGGCAGGCTGCTCGTTAATTTATGCCTCTAAAGGAAGGCAAAGGAGCCAATTTGTTTTCAGCGATGGGGAAAAAAACCTCGAGCGGCGCGGGAGCTGGTAGGTAAGGGGTTGAAGCAGGGAAACGAGCAGGTAAAGCAGGTTGTGCACCGATAGTACACCTGTGCAGCCCATCCTCATCCTCGGCACTGCAAAGAGATGATGCTCGGCTATGGGCCCGCCACTGCACCCCAGGACCTTTGCGAGCCCGAGGAGACAGTGCTTGTTTTTCTTCTTCACGAACACATTTCAGATCCGTTGTTTGCTCTGGGTGGCAGGAGCAGGTAAGGAAGGGGTGAGGAAAATGTAAGCAGCTCCCCGTGGCTTCCTCCAAAGCGGGGGGTACTAGCTGTGAGCCGGGCTGAGCCAGCCCCTTCTGCTGGGCAGCTGATAACAATTTGAATATTCAGATTTGCTTTCAGCCATCCACAGGGGGCTCGCAGGCTCCGGGAACTAGGAGCAAGGAAAGCAGCATGGGGGCAGAAACAAAAAACTAAATAGCTGAATAAATATATAAATGGCAACTCGCAGCAGCCCTCCCGAGAGGCAGATGTATTCCCCTTCTCCAGACCTCAAATGGGGAGACTGAGGCACTCAAGGGGCTGCTAATTAGGGATGGTGGGTATCTAGAGGCTGATCTCCTTCCCCAGCTGGAGGGGAATTAATCCACCCAGCTCTCTTCCCACAAATACTTGGGTTTCTTTTGATGTTTCAACTTTTATCTCATGCCTCCAACAAACTCACTCCTCCCCGGCTTCCAAGAAAATCCCTCGCATCTCACCGCCACGAAAGGTGCTTTTGTGTACTACAGGGAGGGCACCAGGCCCTGGGAGAGGCACCAAGGGCTCAGCAGCAGAGCTGGGCAGAAATTCCTCAATGAAATGGCTTTTTGTTGCTGGTGGAAAATGGTTGTTTGTTATAAATTGGCATCTTAAGTATAGGGTTGGGGAGTGATGCTTCCTCCCGCCATCCTCCGTATCCCCTGCTCCCTCCCTCCTAGGCTCTGTATCGGCATCAGGGAGCATCCCTCACTCGTGCCGGGCTTGGCACATCCCAGTTTGCCAGCAAAACAGCTTTTGGAAGGAGCTAAGACTGCATCAAGATGGGTCCCTTTTGTTTCCTCCGGCCATCGTCCACCAGCTGAGCGATGCTGGGCCCCTGGGGTGGTGGGTGCCCTCAGGGTTTGCTTGTGCTGCTCTTTGGGTGCCCTCGGGGCTCTCTGCTGCTGCGTGGCTCCGCTGGAGATCGAGGGCTCCTGGGGGGGCGCAGGGAGAAGGGCAAGCAGGGATTCTGCTCGTGTCGCCAGCTCTCGGCGGTCACGCTTAGCCAGCTTTTGCTATTAGTGCCCCTTTGTGCATTTAATTGGTCCCTTTTTCTGATAGGAGGGAGGTCATTCGGGGAAAATTGGAAACTCGTCTCTGGCAGCTTCTGAGCTTGATTTTCATGTGCTCTGCTGGGCCGTGCTTTGGGAAGGGGTGCTGTGCCTGGAGCGAGAGTCCTAAAGTGCTGCTGTCAGTACGTCGGTGGTCCTGCTGCTTTGCCAGCCAGGTCTTGGGAGAGTTGGAGTTTTCCAGTTCACAGTTTGAGCTGTCTTACTGGAAAGAGCCCTCTGCGTGGGAGAGGCAGCCATGCTGTGCCCTGCAGCACAAGGCAATGAAATCCTGGTGTGCGATAGCCTGTGCGGTGCATGGATCTTGAAACAGCAAAACGGATTTTCCCTCCAGTTGTGTGCTGTGCAGGTTCATCCCCAGGACGCGTCCTTTTCATGTGCATATGGATTTTGTATAAAATGAGTGCATATGAAAAGAAGGTTTACAGAAATCACACGCGTTGTACACCCAGTAAGCATAATAAAACGCAGCAAAGGGTGCTCACGGTCGGTGCCTAACCCTGTGACTCAGTTAACCAAACCCAAGCAGAGAAACACTCCCCTGCATCTACAGTAATTGCATTTTTACATGTCTGAAGGCAAGGGGCTGTGCCCAAGCTGCTGGCACTGACACCTTTGTGCCCAATGCACAGGCTTTGCAGTCGGGTCGGTGCTTTCATCCTGCACTTGCCTGCAGCCTTACCCCACGGCTGCACCGGGTCCTTCCTCCTTTGCCGCTGTCAACCTTCCTTTCTCCTTTTCCCAGGGACCCAACAGTGTTTTTGAGGTTTACTTGGTGGGCAACAACTCCAACCACTTCATCATCTCACCGACCTCCGTCCAGGGGAAGGCAGACATCCGCATCCGCGTGGCAGTGCCGCTGGACTTTGAGACCATTCCTCGCTACGAATTTTCGGTAAGGCTGCACCCCTGTGCTTTACATCTGTATTTTTAAGAGTGACCTAAGAGTGACCTTTAATCAGGCTTCTCTCTTCCTCTCTCTAGTCCACACTGTGAAACTCCAGAGCATTACTAAAGGGCCAAAAAACTGAAATAGTAATAAAGAAAAAGGAAGAAGTGGGGAAGAGATTTGCTCTGTGCCTTCTCTCTCTTTTCAAAATCCAAAGGCTCAGCTGCAAGAGCTTAAGCAGAGCGTATTCCCGCTTGCTATGTCACAAGGCTGTAAAAGCTTTATAGAGCATAAAACTTTGTTTTAAGTGCACCTATCAGGCAGCAAAACTCTCCCCAGGCTCCTGCTCCAGCTTTGTCCTGCTCTCCGCATGAGCTGTAAATTCTCAAGGAAGGCAAAGCAGGCTCATACCACACTAGCAGTGTTGGTCCTGGCAGAGAGGCTTTCATGCGTTAGTGGAGAAAGATGAGTAAAACTCTTCCTACCCTTGCTCCAGGCTGTGGTGGGGTGGCTGGTCCTGGTTCCCCAAGAAGATGCTGGGGCTGCTGAGGCCAAGTGGGGCAGGGTTTTTGGCTTGCCCAAGGGCTGAGGTCACCCAGAGCTGAGCAGCTGCCAGGGGAGAGAGAAAGGGTCTCTTTTCTCATTTTTTTTGAGCATATCTGCTTTGGTGGCTAGCACTGATCTGGCTCATCTGGTGAGGGAGCTCAGGAGAGCATTGTTCCCTCTGTTAAAGAAGAACAGATCACTCCCCCAAGCTTCCCAGACAGTGTCTCCAACCTTCCCCTTCGTTTCCCGTCTCTGCCCAGCTCTTTGCAAACGAGAGTGTCCCAGACCACGTCGGCTTTGCGCGCGTGAAGATTAACCTCATCAACGAGAACGACAACCGCCCCATTTTCAGCAAGGCCCTGTACAACGTAAGCCTCTTCGAGAACACCACCGTGGGGACCACTGTCCTCCAGGTCCATGTGAGTAGGAGCATCGTGGCTCTCTTTGCCAAGTCCTTGGCACGCGTGTGGCTCTGCAGTGCCCATCACCGAGGGGTGGGCTGGGGCACGTGGTAAGGGAGCAGTGGGAGATGCACGTGGTAAGGGAGCAGTGGGGTGGGGTGTAGCCCTCCTATGGGCTTTTGGAGCAGATACCTTAACCTTTCTTGGTCTCTGGGAGACACGTGTGTGTGGTTCCCACCATACGGGGAACTCAAGGAGAACCCTACCCTGAAAGCTCTCATCTGCAGACAGCAGCTTCTTCTGCAGGTATTGATCCCAGAGGTCACGATTTTGCTTCTCCCTCCTCCTCACTGCATGGGATCCACCGAGTACGATAGTTGTGTATATGGCTTGTGTCCCATCGCATATTCACCGCCTCTCTCTTACCTTACTTCTTATGAGAAAAGATGCCCTGGTACTTACTGGACATGGTCACTTAATCAGTGAGAGTGAACACCTGACATTTATCTTTCAGGGTGGGTTTTCTCACAGCCCTGTTTGGAAGCATCATCTTCTTCAACTAAACTGAGGTCAGCTGAGCCAGTAAGAGGGTGAAAGGTGGAAAAAGAGGGAAATGATTGTATTCAGCAGAGCGTGGTATTAAATGGCTGGCAGCAGAACGGTGGTGCAGCAGAGGTGGTGACGGTAGCGGGACATTTCCATAGGGCCCATCCATCCCATGTGGGGTGGTGGGAGCACCCAAAATCCCTGGCAAGAAGCTACCTCTCCTGGAGAGCAAGGGCGATATCAGTTGATGTCAGTGCCAGTGTGGGACACAGCAAGAACCAGAACAAAACCCTGTGCTGGAAAACAATCAAAATAGGAAGCAAAACTCCTCTGGGACAGGAAATATCAAAGAGGGGAGCATCAAAACCCCTGCTAGACTTTGGGTGCATTACGACTGCTGTCGTTAGTTGCAGATGAATTTGCTGCCCTCCCAGCCCCCCCCTTGCCTCTGCTCTCCCAGGACAGAGCTGCTGGTCGCCCACCCTCACAGACGTGCTGGTCCAGAGAATAAAAGCCCTGACAAAAGGGTTGGGTGTATGCGCCTGTGCGTAAGTGTGTTTACTCTACAAACAGATGGTGTGAAACTGTATAGAGCCCCTGAGCTGTTCCCATCTGACAGTTATTAATATTTCAAGCAGATGTTTAGCTAGTCAGGCCATCAGACACTAAACAATGAGATTGTTACTGCGTCTCCTCTTCCCCCAACTTCCAGCTATGCCAGCATTTCGGAGGGAACGCAAAATGCCAGGAGTTGAATCTTCTATGATAAATCAGAATGGTTGTAATTAGTGCTGAAATCCAGATTGCCCTCCCAGCTGATCCCAAACTTTTAACAACACTCATAAAGTACCAGCTCCTCCTGCTGCTGCCGCTCGCCTTTCGAGATGCTGCCCTCTGCTCGCTTCCACGGCGCTGCCCGTCTGTGCCGTGCCTCTCCAACTGTCCCACGTGCCACAGACAAAAAGTCTGCTTTCCTTGCTAATAAATTCTACCTTTTCTTCCTTCATCTCCGCTTGCCTGGGAGCTCTCTATGCGTATTACCCCACAGGGGTTAGAGGTTGCTTTTTGAAGAAAGTCTGGCCAGCCACATGGAGTGCCCGCTTCTTTGGTGGCCACTGAATGACGTCTTCGTGGAAGGGGACTTTTGTTGGCTCCCTCCTTGCTCAGTGCTGCAAAATGCCCCTTTGTGCAAACAAGTGCGGGTTTTGTGCCACGCATTTGGAGGGGCGATGGCTTTCCAGGGTGCTAAGGACAAATCAAGAGGTTTATGAGATCGAGATGAACGGGGGAGCGTGTGGGCTGGGCGAGCAGTCGCCGAAGGACAACGGATGGCTTCCCACCAGCCGTTGCTGGTGATGGTCGAGCCCAGCTGGCAGGGCAGAGCAGTGCCTGCAGCTCCTTCCCAGCGGGGAGACGAGCAGCTAAAACCACAGGGGCCGAGGCAATGGGAGAACACTGGTATTCTGCCCAGCTCGATGTCCTGGGGAAGGAGGAGAAGTTATGCCCAGCAGCCCAGAAGACCCTGGGCTGGTTGCCCATCTTCCAGCAAGCCGTTTCCCTGCTAGCCCCCTTGGCTGTGCGTGGCCAGGTGGGTGTAGGCAAGGGGAAAGGGTTTCCTTCACGACCCAGAAAGAGCAGTGAGCCTACCCTGCCGAGCAGGCGCCCTCCTGGCTGCCTCCCTTTCCCCACTGCCCTCTGCTTGGCCAGCCAAAAATGGCAAGGCAAAAAAAAAAAAAAAAAAAAAAGAGCAAGCAGACTTCATTTGCGGTGACAAATGGCCATTCGTCTCTGCAGCATTTCAGCTCCTAATGTCAGTGACAGCAGAGAAACATTGCCTGTTACACGTATAAATCAACTGTAAAACAACCCGAAGTGCGGGCAGCCAGCAGGGACCCAGAGCCACTGCCTGCTTTCCGCTCTCTGCCTCTTTCCCTTTGCCCAGAGATGCGTGGGCTCGGATATGCGCCCCTGTGGCTGCCTGGGCAAATCTCTGTTACTTCCCTGGCATGGCACAGCCTTGTCCACCCTCTAAAATTTTGTTTTTCTGCCCTGTATTCTCTACTTTGTGTTCCCTCTGTCTCCCTGTCCGTACATTCATCCATCCATCTGTTTAATTCTGTTCATTTAAGGTATTTATCATATAGATTTGGGTAGTCATTTGCTTGCACGAGAACATCTGGAGAGTCCAGGCTTCACAGGAATGGCTCCTGCCGTGTGCAGGGAGCCTGCAGTATGCCCAAAGGCAGCCTTCTCTACTGCCTCCATGCTCTTTACCCGTGTGATAAGCCCCTTAAGCCAGAGATGGCTTGTGTATTTGTTTTTGCAGAGACCGGCGTGAAGGGATCCTTACTCCAGTCAAATGTCCCATGTTGCCCTGGAACATAAACCCCTGCAGTTTGGAGTTACGTGTGTGTCGCAACCCAACAGAGGAGTGAGCAGGCTGTCTGGGCCTCTGCAGTTGTTGGTGGCCTCTCCCCGTGCAAACTTCTCTTTTTCCCTGCCCCAGGCCCTGCCTTGCAGGGGAAAGACAGGCTGGAGAGTCTCAGAGGTCCCATACATGCTCCTTCTGCGAGGCTGGAGCGAAGCAGGGACGTGAGAGCTCAGCCTGAAGATATAACCAAGTTCTGCCCCAGCTACCAACAGATATTGAAATTTTTTTTTTTTTTTTCTGAAACAACTGGCCATGAAGCCTTTTAATAACATAACAGAAAAGGTCAAAGAAAGAATTTCACACTTCTTGAGCAAGCAGGCAGCCAGTATAACTTCATGCCTTCCAGGAACGGAAGGCAGCGAGAACATATACTGCACCCTAAATTAAGTGGGGCTCTGACACCCCCAGCCTAGTGCTGCCTGGGCAGTTGGTGGTTTTCGGTGGGCACTGGCTTTCCTACTAGCAGGGAGCTGGAAAGCTGTGCCCTGGAGAGGTGCAATGAGCAGGGGATCCAGCTCCAGCACGGGGCACAGGGCTCAGGGCTGGGGGAAGCCGTGGGGAAGGACGGTGCTAGGGTGGATGAATGGCCATGTTCAGCTGTAGCCATGATCAGTGCTTGTGATGGGTTTAGCAAACATCTTCCAAAGCAGGTGTCAACAACTGGTTTTCTCCTGCGGTGAGATGAGCAGGAGAGAAGAGAGTATCTCCAGCCCTGTCTCTCCCAGCTGAGCAGGAGGAGAGGATGAGTAGAGACACATCTGTGGATCTCAGACCAGATAGAGGATCAGTGTGTTGCCGAGGGGGACGAATCAACAGGCAGATGAAGGAGGGACAGATAAAAGGGCATGGTCCAACATCCACACCACTGTCTAACAGTATCAGGACAAGCTTTGAGTGAAGCAAGGTCTGTCCTAAATGGTGACGTTCCCAGGGCAAATCCCCTCTGCAGGAGAAGAGCAGTTGTGTGGGAGCAGGCAGTGAGGGGAGAGACCCAGAAGGAATGCCCTCTGCTTTGAGACAGAGCACCGGGAGGCAGGGGGTGAGATCCAGGACTGGGAAGGACCTGGTGGGGCCAGTCCATTAGTCCTGCCCGAGCCCAGAAGCAGCAGAAGCCCTCGGGTCTGTGTCTCCATGCTGCTGCTGCTCTCCGTCCTGCTCCGCGCTGCCTCACTGCCGGCAGCAGGGAGTAGCATCGCTGCTTTGCAAGCCCTCGTGTAGCACATCAGCTGAGACAGGAGCAGAAAGAAAAGCCTCGGGCCCCCCATGCCAGACGGTTGTGAAGAGGACTGACGCTGGGCAGGCATCAGGCCTGGGTGCTCAGGTCTCTGCTCCTTCCTTTCCCAGGCATGGAAGGTTTGAAAACAGACCCCTGGGCTCTCATCCAGTTAGCTGCCATGAGGAGCTCTTCTGAGACCTGGGGAGGGGGAGAGGCATTGGCACAGCATGGAGCTTTCAGCTGGGAAACTTTCTGGGCTGGAAGAAACTATGAAAACTGTCTTGCTTCTGGGGTCACCAAGACTCAGACGAGCATCCAGTGAGCTCTCCCCAACAGGGAGAGGAGCAGGGAGGGGTTCAGTCCAGCATCCCCCCTCCGGTCCTTTCGGTGATGCTCTGGGGCTCAGGCACCAGCCGTGCCCTTCACACGCGGTGGAGGATGCTTGGCTGGGAAGAGCAGGGAAGGTGCAAGCGTCTGTTGGCGCCTGTCACGCTGAGCCGGTAGCGTGCCCGGGTCCTGCTGCCTCACAAGGCTGCAGGGTCTGAGTGCAGAGAGCACCGTGCCCCTCCAAACCTGCCTTTGGACACTGCTGCTTTGACAGCAGCTGCCGTGAGCTGGGGTCAGCGTGGTGCCGGCTTCCCAAAAGCCAGGGACCTGCGTGGGAGCGCAGGCACATGCCTCGCTCTCCGTGGTTGTGTTTTTGCTAGACCTGGAGGAATGGGGAAGGGGCCTAAGACGACCCAGCGGGAGGTAAGAATTAAGGGGTGGGAGGTCTCCTTAAGCTCCTCATACACTACAGATCTGCACGGCGAAGTCCTCCTGAAAAGCTCTGATAACCAAAATCATTAAAGCCCAAACAAACCAAGAGTAACTTGTTTTTAACACAACAATGCATTTGATTTGCCTTGAAGGGTCTGGAGAAAAATGGTTCTCCAGGGAAGTGTGGAAAGTAATCCTAGCTCTGTGATCCCTCCTCTCCGCTTTATTTGCCCGGGTCTGGCTTGGCTGCACAGACTGGGATCGGTGGCCGTGGGCTTCATCAGCTGGCTGGCAAGCAGGAGCGAGCTGGGGAGCCTGCGGCGTGGCCCCCTCCCAGCCCCTGCTCCCTGGCACGTGGCTGGGATGAAGAGGAGGGAGGCAGAGGGGTCTGCAGGGAGGGGATAAATCTGGCTGCTCACCTTCAGCCCCCACACAAGCCTCTCCCAGCAGAGGCATTAACCCCTGCAGCTCCTGATGCTCTCCTGCTGGCTTTTCCTTACTCAGGTCAGGTCGGACGAGCCAGCTGCCCGTTCAGGCACCTCTCTCAGGCCAGCCATACTTTAAAAATAGCATCAATGTCTCCCCAGGGTGGTTGTGTAGAGATTTGTCCCGCATCCTTGCTGAGTCAGTGACTGCCTTCTCCCTGGGACCTTATCCTCCCGCATCCTTGTGAGGTTATGCTCATTGCCTTGCCTTGGGGTCCTCCTTACTCAGAAATACTTCTGGGCTGGGATGGTGCTGGGTTTCTCCCCAGGAAAACCACCCTCAAGAAGTCTGGAGGGGCTGCTGAGACTTTTCAGAGCTTTGTTAGATGTCCCACACGCACACGACTGGTGTGCTTTCCAGTTATCTTTTGCAGACCCTCAGGAATAGTCTGAGTATCTCCAGCAGTCCACAGACCTCAGACTATAAACTACGGCACCTGATTCAACCATCAGGCATCGATTTCAGCATGGGAATGATTTTTTGTAGCTTGTGGTATGCAGCAAGGCAGGTAAAATAAGCACCATGTTCCCTCGGGGGTTTGATAATCTGAATCCGTAAAACAGTCTTGTGCTTTAAAAAACACTGCTTTTCCTTTTTTTTCCCGGGTTTCAGATTATATTTTTTTGATTACTTTACGGAGGGGGTAAGGAGAAGGTCCCTCTGTCTTTTTTTTGCAAATGCATTTGCCTATATATTCTTTTAGATATATATCTATGTGTGTGCATGTATATATTATTTTAGATGTATATATATTCTAGTTCACATTCCTGAATAGTCCTTTTCTTCTGCCCTCCGTGGGTTGTCCCCTCCCTGATGATCATCCCCGACACATCCATTCACCTGGATTCTCATCTTCCCCTCCCCGCCACTGCAATTCCTTGGGAGAAGCCTTGTTAGTAAGAGCCTAATGAAGTAAATGCACTAATTAACCTTCCATTACTCTCCTCATTAAGGCAACCTTTAATTTGGTTGGCAAAGTTTCTCTCCTTTACCACCCAGCTGTCAGTTTTCTTCTGCTTCTTCGATCTCTCTTTGGCCTCGCATCACGGACGGGAAAATCGATCCCAGCCTGATTTTCTTTCCCATTCTTTCTAGCCAGCTGTAAACGCCAGTCAACAAGAAAGTAATAATGTAGTTTTCCCACCCTGGGAAGGAGAGTTGCAGACATCAATAAGCACCTATTTAAAATGCAAATCGCTTTCTCAATCAGCCGTCAGCCTGCCTCTGGTGCGACTTCAGCGGGGGCATGGGGATGCCGTGGCCCCTGGGCTCCTGCATCCTGGCCCGGAGCTCTGCAGAGATCCTGGGGCAGCTTTGGGGTGCCCAGGAGGGTTGCATCCCTTGGGTTTGGCCCACTCCCAAGTGCACGTGGCCAACATGGGTGGGAGGGGGCTTTGCTAGCAAACCTGGGGTGTTTCCTCCAGTTGCTTGTGCAGCCTTGAGGTCTCACCCTGCCCTGCATTCCTCCATCCCTTTGGCCAAGGGCACACGCTCTCCAAAACTTTTCTTTCCCCTCCTTTTTCTTGGAGAAAAAGTGAACGCAGTGGCAGAAATAGCTTTGAGCTGCTGGTTGGCGAGGTGCTGTGCCAAGGGGCTCCCCCCACACTGTGTTTCTCTCTCACGTGGTGATGGTGACTGTGTGGATCAGCCTTGAGGGACAGCCTACGTCACCCCCAGTTTTGAGAAGGTTGCACAGAGTAAGGAAGGTAGCCAGTCAGAGCAGGGAGTGAGGTGGGGAAATACCTTTGAAAACAATGAATGGATGAAAAGGATTCCAGGAATGAGCATACTTTCAGCTTCTGGAGGCAATCAGGTAGGAGATAAACCATCCCCTGCCCCATCCATGGCACCTGGGGTGCTCTCCCAGTATTAGGACCGGAGAATGGTGCAGCCTACCCTCTCCCGGGGCATCAGTGGTCAGTAGGACAGCATTCCCCGATGCTGCCATGAGGATAGCCCAGGGCATGTCAATCTTTCCCAGTTGGCTGACCCTCTAAATTTTGACAGGGGGTTGAGTCTGTCTCCTGCTCAGCAGAGTCACCTACCAAAATTAGCAGTAGCTTGCGCCTCCTCTGCCTCCCCACATGGGTTTGGGGAGTACAGGATGGTCAAACACTGGCAGAAAAGGACTCCCGGGTCAGCCTCCATCCTTTCTGCTCAAAGTGAATGGAAAATGTATCGGAAAGCCCTTGCTGGAGAGGGTGAACACCAGGGAGGGGGTAATGGGGGACTGCCAGTCAAGCATCCAGGGTGAGCTGGGTGTTATGGAGGATGGGCTCAGGCATGAGGAGAGGACATTTAGGAAAGGAGGGAGTTCACAGGACACTAGTAGGAATATGAAAGCATGGCTCAGCAGCAGCTCGAGGAGGCTGGGGAAGGAGCAGGACTCCCAGTTGGACATTTCTGATGTCCTCCAAGCCTGGACTTCATCCCTCCTTCCAGCCCTTCTCCCCTCCCCTGGCCCACACAGCTTGCCCTCCCTGTTTAGCATCTTAATTGATCTTGTTGTTCTCAATCCCCCCGGGTGCTCTGACTCCAGCTATGCTTAAACAGAACAAAATCTCTTTCAATTTCCTCACCGCTTAAAAGAAAATTGAATCCTTTATCTGCAAGAGGAGAGGAAAAGTGCAAATACAAGAAACAGTAAATAGTTAAATAATCAAAGCAGACAATTCCAAATTGCCTGGAAAGTTAAACATGAATGGCTTGTCTTCCTCCTGCGTGCTTCTCTTTTTTTTTTTTTTTTTTAAAAAAAAAAAAAAAATATATATATATATATATATATACTTGCACTCCTTGTTCCTGTTAAATATTCTTATCAATCCAGCTCTATAAATAAAGGGAAGGAGAGGAGGGAGTTACCAGGTAGCAGCATGATTGACGGATCTGAAGTCCTCGTCTTTCTGTCAGGGCCCAGTGCTCTTTGGCTGTGTTTATCTCTTTAATCTAAATATCAATCCGTAAGACTGAAATGGGGTGGAATAGGAATCATGACAGCCTGAGCGCTGAGGAGAGAGACACTTATTGCAGCTTTTGCAGACGCTCCCTGTCCTGATGGAGCTGTCAGGATAAATGCACAGCTAAAGTGCAGAGGTGTGGGGGGGAGGGTGGAAAAAACAATCACAACACACACAAATACACGCACATCCACCCCCCCCCCCAAAAAAAAAAAATAGCCAATCCAGCCTGTGAGATGAGAAGGAAAACCATGGAGCAAATGCAGACCTGTTCCTGTCCAAATTACATCCTGCAAAGCACAAGCTGGGCAGCAGGATACCCCCACGCTTCCCAGTGTTCCCAGTAGGAGACAGGGTTGGGTGGTTTTCCCTTGCTGCTGGCTTTGGCTGGTGATTTGGGAGATGAAGGGAGAAGAATGTTTCCCAAGGTGGCACTTGCTGCCGTGCAAACAGCCTGCTTTCACACGTCCTTCTCAACAGTCCCGCCGGGGCAATTGCCGTCTTCACCTCGATATGTCCTTCCCCCAGGCTCGGCACCTCTGAGCCAGGAGCAGCTCCCTCATGCTTTCCTACCCGCAAAGCTCCAACAGAGCCACTGCTCCTGGGATTTTAAGGTGGTTTCCAAGCTGTGCCCCTATCACCCGCATCTCTCCCAAAGCAGCCGGGGCTCTGTTTCTCGAGCAAAGAGCTCCCGTGCGAATCGGCACCCAGTGGGTGCCGTTAGCTGAAGCGGCGCCGTGACAGCGGCAATGTCACCCGGTGGGCAGGTGGCCCTGTGCAGCCCCTCACGCTGCTGGCGAGCTGCTGTCGGGGTGTTTAAGGGGAGGCTAATTTACTTAAAGTGGGCATTTCAGAGCTATGAGATGTGTAAATTAACCTCCCAAGACTGGTCACACCATCTTGAGGCCACTTCTCCCTCGAGCCATAGGCTCTGCTTCATCTTCCCATGGCTGGCTGCTCTGTCCTGTAGCCAAAACTCTTTCGGTATCTCCAGTCACAGGACTAAAGCTAAGGCTCCCCAGCCCCTAAAACACCCTCGAGAAGTGGCTGCTTGCTCTCTGTGACTCAGGTGTAGTTTCCAGCTTCTGGGGAGCGAGAATGTTGCCTTGCTAGAGCTCAGCCTATGGCTTCTGGACTACAGTTTTCCTTGAGCTGAACAATTAGCACCCCGTTGCTCTCTCTGGGAATGCCTCTGCCTGGAAGGGATGTGTTTTGGGCTTGCTACCCCTTGCTGACAAACTGAAAAGCCTGCTCGCCAGCTGGGTTTGCTTCACACTTGGAGCAACCACGGGCTGCATCCAGTTTCAGGGGGAATTTTCTTCATTCTTGCTGGACAAAGGTTGGGCATTGCCATTCCCTTTCTCCGGGCCGGGATGCAATATATTCGTGTCCATCTCCAGGCAAGGACCAGTTCAGTTCTTCCCTCCCTCTTTGCTTTTGTCCCCCCTCTCCCTGCTGTGCCCCAGATGATGCTCGTCACCTGGATGAAATGGAGTTGCAGAGGTGGGAGGCGTGACTGGCTTCCAGGAGCTCTTGCGAATACTTCAGAGATCATTGGGGATTTATATTTCCTCCATCGGACTTTGACCTTAATTTCTTCCATTTTGCTGGGCTGTAAAATTCATTAGAGACCCAACAGCAAAGTGATTGAGATGTCAAGCCAGGCAATTGTGTGGTTATTTAATCTATCAGATGTGCCGCTTGCCATTTAGGTGGACAACAGGAGAATATGAAACCAATACGGTTCATTAGTGGAGTACTTGTGCCCAGCTCCAGCACAGAGCTCCAGTAAAACCCACCGAGGTGGGCGTCTGTACGGTCTTGGTGTCACCTTGTGCAGTGGAAATGAGCGCTCAAGATGTCTGTGTCTCTCGCTCAAGGGTTGTCTACCGTCGGCTCGCATTTTAAACCCCAGCCTCCAGCCACTGCAACAGCCCGGCTACAGTAAATAACTTCCCGCTAAATCAAGGCTGCCCAGGCAAGTGTTAACCTCGCTCACAAGGAGCTGATGTTGCAGGGCCTGCTGTTATAAAACACAATCAAGGAGGCTGTTGTTTTTCCCCCGGTTGGCTGGCAGAAGAGGTGGGGGGAAAGCTCTGCAATTCCCAGGGGGGTTGATTGGCTATTTTTCCACCCCCACCCCCCCACCCCCCCCCACCACACACACCCCCCAGCCAGGTTCAGCGCAGCCCTCTGGGGTCCTTAGCGGGGATTGAGCTCCGGCTCGGCGCGGGGTCTGGAGCTGCTGGGGAAGGCGGCGGTACCCCAGCATCACTCCGGTTCCCACCCCCCGCCTCCCTCCTTCCCGGCTAATCACGCCGCTGGGCTCCGGTGCCGGCCAGCCGCCAGCTCCGCTCACCCCTGATTGCTGCCTCCCGCCGGGCAGCTGCCCTTTAAAGGCCTGGGAAAGAGCTGTTTTCTGTCTGGGAAGGGTCTAATGCCTTTAAGTAGGTTTTCCACTGGCTTTCTTGATGCGGTTTTGCAGCCCGGCGATTGCTTCTCGTGGAAGCTCTTGGCCCTTCGTGTTTCTCTCCCCCAAATCGCAAATCAAATCCCAATACGGGTGGATACCACAGGTTTGCTGATAATCCCCCGGGACCTGAAGATTGCAATAGGTTGCATTTAAGAAGGGGTGATTGCTGTTTAAAACATGCAGATTTAAGTGGCTCAGAAAATTGATTTGATGACAGGGCATGGCTCCTTACCCTGCGTTGAAAAGCCCGTGGCTGCCCAATCTGCCCCAAGGGGCAACTGCCTCTGCCTCATTTTCCTAGAAAACTGGAAAAAAAGTAGGAAGCAGATCCGAATCCTCCTTCCGTTTGCTTTCTCCCATGGTCCAAGCCCTGGGTCTTGCTGGAGTGGCGGTGGCTTGGTGTCCCTGCTGCCCACCCAGCATGGCCAGGGGAGCAGCAGGACAAGACTCACAGCCGGTCACTCCAGTACCCTGACAGCTTTTTGACATTTGATAATTGCTTTCCTCCTACAACTCTTTTAAGCAGAGAGCTTCTGGCCAAAGCAATTTGCTCCCCATCAATTTTTATTTCCTGGTTTCTGCATGTAAGGTAGGGGAGGGAAAACAAAGAGGGTGAATGAGAGCAAACCAAGCTGGGACCCGCTCCAGCAGCCCTGCACAGATGGAAAGGTGGGGAGGATTTGGCTCCCTTGGTGCTGGCCAAGCCAACTGCAGGCAGGCAGGACATGGTAGCCCACCTCATCCAGACAGCAAGGAGTCATCCTTCCAACGCACTTCGCTCACCCCTGCGATCAACCTTTAGCTCATCCCTATTCACCAGGTTTGGGGGGACGACTGCCATCCCAGGGGCTCCACAGGGGATCCACGCTGCCCTGAAAGGCTCTTCTTGGCTCTTTAAACTCTTCCCCACTCCTCCTCCCTTGCTCCCTGAAGCTGCTGTGAGTAGAGTTAATCTCGGGCAGTTTAAGGCGTCATTGAGTGGGGCTCAGCGGATGATGGATGTCGAAACCATTACCGGCGAAGCTCCGTGGAGCTGTTTAAAACTGAATTCTCCCATGTAAATTTCTGCTCCATCAATCCTGATGACATGTCAAACATTGCTATTGTTTCCCGAACAAATTGGACGACATGCCCTTTCCTGCAGATTTGCCCACAAGAGCAGAACCGCTCGCCGGCTCCTCACTTTTGCCTCTGGCTCTGCTGGCCTGTGAGCTGGTGGGCAAGGATGGATGTGATGGCCCTTGGTGGGACGAAAGGGAGATGTCTGAAATATTTGTGCTTGGGGCATGGAGACGGATGGAGAGCTGGGCTGTGGGTATTTTTGTGCACCTGTGATTCACATGCTGGGTGCCCACATCGTGCTGCAGCTCAGTAAATTAATCCTGTGGGTTATCCAGCCTTCCTCTTCTTGCCGCTCTCTCCGAGTTTAGCTGTGCAAATGGGGTTTTTTTTAGAAATGGGCTGCACCGGTGACAGCTCATAAAAGTACAGATGTGGACCCGTGTTTTCATCCTGCCCTTTTGCAGGCTCTAGTGGGCAAATCCCGCTTTAATATTCTGGGCAGGAGAGGAGCAGCTGTGAAAGCCATTTGATTGCTTCTCCAGGTGGAACCCCGGGAAACTTCCAGCCAGATGCCTTCCTCCCCCGGCTGCAGGGATGGATGCGTGCATGCTGAGGGGTTGGGGGGGACCAGTGGGTGAGGGGGGCGAGCTGCAGGAAAACAGCTGGTACCCAGGGGTTGCGAAAAGCGCTGCAAAGGCATCGGCTCAGTGGGATTTGGGGTATTCTGCTCCCTGGGTGCCCTTGGGATTGCTTTGCAAAGGGGGTGCATGTCGCCTCCACAGGGGTTTGAGCATCTGAGCATCTTTTTTACTCTCAGAGAGAAAACATTTGGTAATGCATAAATGAGCGTAGAGCGAAAATTAAATATGCTGAACGTGAAGGGTTTTGCTTTTTGCATATTCCCTGTCACGTTCAAGTAACCTGCTCCGTTGCCCTGCATTATGTCCATGATGTTCAGTTGCCAGGAAAGCCATTAAGCAGGCATCACCTTCCACCTCCCCTGGTGTAAATCAGGGTAATTAATTAGCCCGGCTGATGAGGTGGTATACGGGGCAGAGTTAGGCTGCCCGGCCTCCTGGCTCCTCATGAGTGGGTCACTTTGCCTTGCTGGCAGTTTTGGCTGGCCCAGCATCACCACAGCTCAGGGTCCAGCCCACCCTTCTGGCTCAGCTCCCCAGGGCCCCACCACTTCCCATGCCAAGCAGCTCTGTGCTAACCTTCTTCTAACCTTCGTCCTTCCCTATATTTTTTTTTCCCCGGCAGAAGAAAATTACACTTCCCCAGTGTTGTCTGTCACCACAGTAAGCACTTACAAGTGCAATTGTATGGGGCCAAATGAAGGGAATTAGTTTTGCCTGCACTTTGTGGCACTGTCAGGCCCCCTGTAAATCATTGTCTCATCACCAGCCAATCCAGGTACATGGAAAATGTCTTTCTGGGATCTGCACTCACACCAGGCACTTAGGGATTAATGGGTCCTAGGGGTTCAGAGGTCGTGGGCACAGAAGTAATAGCTGGGAGGTTGAGGACCATCTTGTACCAGGTGACGCAGAGGATGCTCAAAGCACTCATGGATTTTGGGGAAAGAGGACCCAGGGCTCTTGTTGGCCAGCCCTGGCTGCTCTTTGGGGGTTTGCCGCTGCAACTCGCAGCCACCCGGGCTGGTAGCAGGTGTTAGGATGGGGAACTAATACCATTATTAATTTCCTGAGGGAAGCTGGGGTGGGCAGGCAGTAGATTAACCCACCTCCTCGCCAGATGTTTCCATTCAGAAGAGCAGCCAGGCTCTGGCTAGGATGGGGCACCTTCATAGATGTCATCCCTGGTGTCCTATAAGGAGTAAGATGCACTGCAGAGGGGGCTTGGCCCTCCAGGAGCAGGTACCATTCACTCAGCAGGCATCTCTCCTGGCAGATTTTGGTAGGTTTGTTCCATTTTGCTGAACGCAATTGCAATGCGTATGAAGAGTAAATTGCAACTTAGCAGTGGAGAGGAAAACTGGGAAAATTAGTAGGTCTGAAAGGCTGGCTCCACCAGTGCACCCTTCGGCTGGTGTAAAGCAGCAGGAATTGGTGTTGGTACCAGCGCTGTTTAACATCTTTGATGGTGACACGGACAGTGGGATCGATGCACCCTCAGCAAGTTCACTGACAACCCCGAGCTGTGTGGTGGGGGACACGCGGGAGGGCAGGGATGGCACCCAGAGGGACCTGGGCAGGCTGGAGAGGGGGGCCCGGGCAAACCTCATGGAGTTCAACAAGGCCAAGGGCAAGGTCCTGCCCGTGGGTCGGGGCAATCCCCAGCACAAACCCAGGCTGGGCCCTCGAGGAGTGGCTGGAGAGCAGCCCCAAGGAGAGGGGCTGGGGGGGTTGGTGGGGGGAAAACTGCCCGTGAGGCAGCCCTGTGCGCTGGCAGCCCAGAACCCACCCGTGCCCTGGGCTGCAGCCAGAGCAGGGGGGGCAGCAGGGCCAGGGGGGGGATTCTCCCCCTCTGCTCCGCTCTGGGGAGACCCCCCTGCAGTGCTGGGGCCAGCTCGGGGGCCCCCAACAGCAGAAGGACCCGGAGCTGCTCGAGCGGGGCCAGAGGAGGCCACGGAGATGCTGGGGGGGCTGGAGCAGCTCCCCTGGGGGGCCGGGCTGAGAGAGTTGGGGGGGGTCAGCCTGGAGAAGAGAAGGCTCCGGGGAGCCCTTCGAGCGGCCTCCCAGGGCTTAAAGGGGGGACAGGAGAGGGGGGGAGGGACTCTTTTTTAGGGAGTTAAGTGGTAGGATGAGGGGTAACGGTTTTAAACTGAAAGAGGGCAGATTTAGATTAGAAGAAACATAAGGAAGAAATTGTTCCCTGTGCAGGTGGTGAGGCGCTGGCCCAGGGTGCCCAGAGCAGCTGTGGCTGCCCCCTCCCTGGAAGGGTTCAAGGCCAGGTTGGACAGGGCTGGGAGCCCCCTGGGCTGGGGGAAAGGGGTCCCTGCCCATGACGGGGAGGTGGGAACTAGATGGGCTTTAAGGTCCCTTCCAACCCAAATCTAGCTGTGATTCTATAAATTACCACTTGAGCTGGGGAAGCCTTTGGGGAGAAAAAAAATTAATTAAACCTCGTTAGTTTTCATGCCTTTTTCTCTCTGCCACCCCATGGTGTGTCAGGTAAGCAGCACACAGGGGTAAAGTGGTTTGATGTGCTCAAGCTCCTACTCTGCTGTCAAGGGTAATCAAGGCCATCGATAAATCAGGGAGGTTTCAGGAATGGGTTGTGTTCCGTGCCAGTCCTAAAATACAGCCTTTTGATGGTATCTGGACATAAAATGTGTCTTTGACCCTGCTTTTTCACAGGCCTGTTGGTGTCTAAGTAATCCAGACAGGACTCAATTTAGAAAATATACTGGGGGTGAAGAAGGATATTTTGGGGCTTGCATTCCACTTTCCTCACCTAAAAATAAAATTTTCTGCTCCTTTTTCCTGCTGCCGCTCATGCATATTTTATATATTCATTAGAGGAAAGACTTTAAAACATGCATAAATCTTGCCTTGCTCATCCAGAGCTGACACGCTGCGTTTCGCGCACCTTCCCCGGAAGGTGCTGGTTGCTCACCCGTGACCAGCCCACCCCAGCCCACTCGGCAGCTGGCGGTGGTGGACGTGCGTCCAGCCCAGCAGCTTGGCTGGGAGCCGGCACCGCTGCATCCCGAGAGGCAGCAGCCCATCCATGGGGTTGCACCCTCAGAAGGGCTATCCAGCAGGAGCTGCTGGCAGAAAGCAAGGTCTAAATCCCTTTTCTTGCTTTCCCAGGTCTGTTTTTTAGCCTGGGGAGGGGAGTTTTGAAGCAGGATAGGTTTTTATTTCTCTCCCCGCAGCCCCGGGTGTACTGTCAGCCTTGAATGTGCAACGAACGGTAAGGGCTGTGCGTGCAGAGTCCTGGCTCTTGGGCTTCACAGGGGCTGCAAGAATTGTCCGTGAAGACCTTGTAAGGAACTGAAGGAATTAATGCTTCAAACATGCGTCGACACGGAAAACTTGTGACAAGCTGTGGCCTTTGTGATTAGTCTAAGGAACCCTGTCCAAGGAAGCGTGGAGTGTATCAAAGGATGCACGGCTTCACTCCCTTGCCGTTGTATTGCCAAATTCCTTAGATAAGACCCAAAGGAGGGAAAGGTGGACTGAGTGAAACCATATGTTCGGGTTAAAGGACAAATAAGAGAGATAAATAACCAGTACCAGATGGACCTAAGCAAAAACTGAGGAAAAAATAAGGTTGGGAGGACAAGCATGACCACTGACTCCATCGGCAAGGGGGTCGGTGCACCCCATTCCCCTTCAATGCACGTGCAGAACCTGTGTTCCACCTTTTCCTCATCTCTCATGGGAATGAGCTCGTGGAATACCTGCCTCTCTGTCTACTATGCTAATCAGCTGATAAAGATGAACTTAAAAGGTGACAGAAAACTTTACTGGGGGTGCACCCACCACTCAAGATAACGGGACCTGAGAAAGTGCTGGAAACTGGGTGGTGAACTGGACTCTTTTACTCTCTCTCTTTCTCTCCTTTCCTTTCCTTTATTTTCTTTCTTATAGATTTATCAATAAGAGACCACATTACTTACTACCCTTTTCCAAGTTTAAATTGCTTCTACCGCAAGTAAAACATTTTAACCTGTCATTTGGTGTCGTTTCACTTTAATTTAACCCAAGGGGTTCACAAAACCTTTACGACTTCCTGGGTTCCCGGTCTGGGTCGGAACAGACCTTTATTTCACATGTGCTTCCCAGATTAGTTTAGTATGTCAGGGAAAGTATGTGCACATAAAATTTTCCATGCCAAAGTTTTTGGAAGTGCTGCTGAGAGATGTCGATGGAGGGCTGTGACCCAGAGTGGTCTGCGAGTTGGGGATGCACAGGATAACCCAGGCGAGCACAGACAGCCCCAGCCCCGCATCTCCCGGGGGGATAAAAGGCAGCACATAAGGTCTGCACTCCTGCTAGCCCACTGGCACCTGAGTAGGAGGAGGTAAAGAGGATGTAATGGATTCACCAGTGTGTGTAATGCAATTTTCTCATAAATACCTTCATTTATTAATTAACTTTTTTTTTTTTTTCAGGCAACTGACAATGATGTGGGCACGTATGGGAAAGTCAATTATTTTTTCAGCGATGACCCTGACCAGTAAGTGTGACTGAACCACCAGCATGAGTTTGATTCTTCAAAATCCTCTTCTAACCTCACTACAAAGGCAATTAAGGGCATTTATTACATCCTATGTGCAAGATACCCTATGAAAATCCCACTACGCTGTCTCCCAAAGAGGGGAGTTAACTTTACCACATGCCTGATGCTCAGCGTGTTTAATCGCTTTGCTAAATCAGGACCTACAGGCACCAGCGTTGCTTGGGACCGATAAATGTTTTTGCCAGAGAGTTGCTGGCCCTGGAGCATTGCATGCAACCCACTCGTGGTGTGTGGTTGGGGGAGGCATGGGGGCTGCCCAGCAGAAGGGATCTGGGAGCCTCTGAGCCCACTTTCTCTGCCTGTAGAGCAACACTGAGGGCTTCTACCCCACCACCTGCACCGAGCTCTTAAAGATGTTCTGGGACCTAATACCCCTCAGAAGAAAGCCATGAACTTTACACACCGCGGTGCTAGCTGTCAGGCTGCTGCCACCCCATCTCTCCATCTCCAGCGTGTGGTCACCAGGGCTTTCCCCCTCCTTTCTTGTCCCCTCAGTTTCTCTCTGGACAAGGACACGGGTGTAATCATCCTGACAGCTCGTCTGGACTTCGAAATCATGCAGCGCTACACCCTGACCGTCATCGCCCGGGACGGCGGCGGGGAGGAGACGACGGGGCGCGTCAGGATCAACATCCTCGACGTCAATGACAACGTCCCCACCTTCCAGAAGGAGGCATACCTGGGGGCCCTGCGGGAGAACGAGCCCTCCGTCTCCCAGGTGGTCCGGCTCCGGGTGAGGGACCGGAGCTGCTCCTCCGCTCGGGATGCGTGGTGGGGACATGCGAGCGGGTTAGGTTCCTGTCCACCCCTGCTGCCGTCCTCCTGAGAAATCCTTCGTGCTTTACCGCAAAGTGCAACTGGGTGGTGCTGCAGCCGTGGGCTGCCTCCCTCCTCCTCTCCTCTCCTATACATCCCACGCCTATACAGCACCCCCAGGTCCTGGGGCTTCTCCCAGGGCAGAGGCGCTGCCTCCGTGTCGCCTTGCCCTTCTCAATAAAGTCAGCAGGCACCGAGTGGAAGGTGCTCTGTTGATGGAGCTCTACGCCTCTGCTGTGGAGGGAAGGCAGATAGGGGAGATTGTTCGCTCCTTCAGCACAAGAATAAACTTTGCTATGATGCAAAAACACTACTTTCCCTCTGTGGGGCCAGGCTGGGTGAGTGCTGCAGGGAGGCAGGAGTGGGGGACCCAGTGAGTCCTTCCTGGGAGGCCGGATTTGGAGGAGAGGCTGGTTTACAAGCCTCCTCGGGACCCCTGAGGAGTGCATCTTCCTCCATCACTTTTCCACTCTCCCTGCGCCCAGCCTGCACCTCCCGTCCCCTCGGCTCTCTCCCGCTGCACGACGCCAGCACAGCTCCCCTGCTCATTTACTCCCTCTGATCACGCTCTAGGCAACTGACGAGGACTCCCCTCCAAACAACCAGATCACGTACAGCATCGTGGAGGCGTCTGCCTTCCGCGAGTACTTTGACATCACGGTGTCAGAAGGGTACGGAGGTAAGCACTTGTCCTGGGATCGTGGTGCCCCTGGCAAGCAGCAGCAGCTCGGGCTGCACTCGCACTCCTGCAAGCGACCATGTCAGCAAGCTTTAAAAAGCTGTTCCAGCATCTCCTCTGCTTGTCCGGACCTCCCCAGCAGCATGCTCCTTTGCAGCAGGGCTTGAGCCGAGCTGCTGCAGAGCTGTGTTTCTGTGGGCGTGTGGCTCGCTTTGGGTTACGCCTGTGCAAGGAGCTCAGTAATGCCCTGTGCTTGTGTTTTCGGGGCGCTGCCACCTCGAGCAGGCACTGTTGGCCCTGGGGAGGTGGTGTGGATGGGCCACCTGGGTCCTCCTTGGTGTGTGAACGTTCCCCTGACCGCCCCGCTTTGCATCCTTTCAGTGATCAGCGTGAACCACCCCCTGGACTACGAGCAGCTGGACAACGGGGTCATTTACCTAACTGTGATGGCCAAGGATGCCGGCAACCCACCGCTCAACAGCACCGTCCCCGTCACCATCGAGGTGTTTGTAAGTACAGCACCCAGTGATCCTGTGGTGGTTTCCCTGCAGTTACTCCATAGCAGTGACATTAATTCCCCAATAACTCAGCTAGACTGTCCCACCCGGGGATTGCAATTACATGTGTCTCATAGATAAATATGTCATATATGTCTCACGTACATATGTGTCATACATATTGGTTAAAGAAACACTGTCCCTGACGTTTGGTAAAGTCTGAGTGATGGAGGGTGAGTGAGAGTGTCTCTGAGGGGGGTGTCACCACGCACAGACGGGCTGTCCTGACCCCACGCACCTCCTCCCTGTCCGCAGCCGTGCACCACGCACAGGGAAGCCACTGGAAGTGGCGTGGTAGGAGCCACAGCTAACCAGGGGGTGAGGAGCAGAGCTGGGGACAGGGTGGAGAACGACCCCCTGCCCTTGTTTTTGCCTGGGGAGGTTCACTGAGCACCTGGTGAGCCCTTCTCTCCGCTCACAGGGACCTCCTGGCTGGGATGCTCTCCATGCCTGTAGCCAGAGGCACTCGCTGCAGCTCAGATGCAGAGGAGAGAGCTTGGCTATGCGTTAGCACATGTAGTGTCAGAAATTATCAGTCCTTGAATGAATCATAGACACTTGCTTCTTTATCTCCCCAACACCGGCTGTCCTGGCTGGGCTATGGGCTTTGCCATGCATCTCACGCACCGGCATAGGTGCAAACCCCCTCGAGGAGGGGTAGCTGCTGGGAGAAGTAAAGCATCGCAGCATTCCCTGGGCAGATTAGATCGGACTGTCACTTTGAGGCACGTTGTGGTTTGAAGACGTCTGTTGGGAGGTATCAGCAGTGGAGACAGTTTGCTTGATAACCCGTCAGTCTCGCAGTGATGGGATCTAAGCCAGGCTGGTGGCAGTGTCAGTCTGGGAAGGCGAAGATGATGAAGTCCACGGTGCCATAGGATGGGAATGAAGTCTTATGAGCAGGCCTCTCCTCCAGCTCCCTCACTGTGCTCAGGAGAGGGGGAATAAGGCAGTGCTGAGGGGGGTTAGTAGTGGCTAAATACATCTTTCCCACACTGTGCTATAGACAGCATAAACACCTCTTTCCAAAGACCACACTTCAGTGGGTCATCTCCTCCGGGTTGAGTCTGCACACTGGTGGGTTTTAAGTAGCTGTCACTTTTCCCACTCTCAGCCAAAGGGCTTTTCTCTCAACTGGAAAAAGACAGGGAAAAAAAAAAGGCAGAAAATAGGAAGAAAATGAGGAGGAGAAAATTTCACGACAGCACTTGAGGAACAAGAGCCGTGCAAAGGCAGAATGAGAGCGAGTGTGGAGGGAGGTAATTTTTTTTCATCCTTTGGTTGTTGGTTTTTAATAAAGAAGTCAAACTCGCCTTGTAGATTTCCCATTAGGGGACAATACGCTTTTGTAGAGGGAGCTGCCGAATCAGAACTAATAGCGCGCGCGCGCGCGTGCCATGCCAGGATCCGGGGAAATATCACCGCTAATAAGTTTCTGCCTCGCTCCCTGCCACTGACGCCCCGATCGGGGCGACGAGCCAGCGACTTATAGCATGCGTCTGTCTGGAAGAAAAGGGGGGGTTGTGTGCTTAGTGCGAGCAGCTGTGGTTCTCGGCACCCCTGCAGGTGATATGGTAGCTGTCTGAGGGTGAGGATGTAGGGAGGAAGGCTGAGGGTCAGGGGAACGTGGGGAGCTGTTTGCTTAGCTGGATGGCCTCTCCCATGGGAGGGGAGGAAGCGGTGCCAGCTCCTGCCTGGCATCGCTGCGGGTGCCGCGGGAGGCACGCGGGGAGGTTTGCAGCAGGGAGCTTTGGGGTGGGAAATGTCCTTCTCAAGTAGAAAAGCCACATGCCGCCCGGCGGGCAGGTGGATGCCAGCTCCAGCCAGATGGAAAGCCGGCCAGGAGCATGGCCCTGCAGCCCCGAGAGCTGGCTTGCCGGGCCGTGGCGGTGCTGAGCATGGCCTGATGAACTCAGGACCACTAACGGAACGGCGTGACGTCTGCTCCGGCTTGCGTCCATCCAGCCTGAACCACGGCGCAGCTTGCCCAGGTCCAGCTGCAGGTGGCATGTGGATGCGTGCTCGGCCTCTCCACTTCCTTTGCCTTTAACCTGCCCAGACCTCCAGGGTTTGCCCTGGGGTGATGTCCCCAACCCGGCTCTGTGAGGAGGAGGAGGGATGGTGAGGACAGCACCCCGGGGCATCCGGCAATTTCCTTACTACCCTCGGAGGAGGTGTGATGAAAGCTGAGTGATGCAAAGGCTGATTAAAGACCACCTGCTTCCAGCAACAAGAGCAGAGGAGGGTAATTTAATTGCAGTACGATGGGCATCGTTGGCATGTGAAATTGCCTCAAATATCAAGTTCAGTGGCAGCAGGAGCAGCTGAGCCTGCAGGTCCATCAGCAGCCTCCAGGTAGAAAACATCTGCAGAGCAGCCCCAGGGAAGCAGCGAAGTCCATAACGGTGTTTTAATGTCCTGGTAGCTCCCTCCTTCCCTCCATGAGCGGTTGGGTTTGGTTCATTTAAGGCAGATTCTTAACAATGTTTAAACAGTATTTAAAGCCCCCCTGGGGGAGCTTTAAACTTGTCCGAAATCTGTTTGGAGGGATGTTTCGAGCAATTGCTCCTGCCTGGTTTCACCAGGCTGGCCGTAGTCGCTGGCAGAGACAGTCTTGGAGGGAACATGTTATGCAAACCAGCTTCCTCCCCTGAAAATGCTGTAGCTGCTTGGTCTGCAAACACCTCCAGCATTCCTCCACTTAAGCAAAGGCAGCAAAAGCTGAGCAGCTGCCCTGGCCAGCCCAGTTTGCCTGGTGGCATCATGGCCGAGGTGACCTGGAGTGCTGAGCCACTGGACAATGGGACGATGAGATAGTCAGTATTGTCCTCACTGTCTGGCTCAGCAAAATCACTGGCAGCTGACTTACTTTAACTTCAGCTGTTTCTGCAGTGAATCTGGGTACTCACACCTCCGGTGCCTTGCCCATAAGGCCAGCTTCCCCACGCTGATGCCTTGAGCTGGTCACGTTTTTGAGATGCAGTTGGGCAGGAGCATGCCAGTACCAGGCTTTTGTGGCTGCTTGACCATCTTGCCTTTCTCCCAACCAGCCTTTCAACCTTCTCTTTGTTTCAGGATGAAAACGACAACCCCCCCACGTTCAGCAAGCCCTCCTATATGATAACTGTCGTGGAGGACATTATGGCAGGTACGGAGCATGCCCCTGTTCCTTCTTCAGGCTATCAGAAGGGCCCGGGGTGGGGTCTCACAGGCAGAACTGGGTTGGTGATGGCTTTTGGGGGAGGCAAAAGCCATAGACCTAACAGAGTTTCATAGTCATGGGACCTGGAGACTTGGCCCCGTGCAGGTGAGGGGACCCTTTGTCCAGGTGCCCCGTTTGGGGTGGGTGCAGGAGCGGTGGGTTAGGGGACAGGGCAGCTGGGGACACCCACTTTGGGCTGCAAATGCCTCATCACAGCCCTCGGTTCTGCTTCCCTCCAAGGAGCCACGGTGCTGTTTCTCAATGCCACGGACTTGGACCGATCCAGGGAGTACGGGCAGGAGTCAATCATCTACTCCCTGGAGGGCTCCTCACATTTTCGGATCAATGCTCGCTCAGGTTAGCTTCTGTACACGCTCTTCCTTTCAGTTCCCTCTCCTGAATTTCCCCTGCTTTTCTCCCCCATCGTTTTTCCTCTTTCACCCTCACTCCTTCCCCCGTCCTTCCCTCCTCTCCCCCAAGCAGCCTGCTTAGGAGATACCGAGTTTAAGGGATTTGCCAGATTTCAGCCACCAGCACTCGCTCAGTCACCATGAGAGCTTTGGCAAAGGCATCGGTGGAAGCTTGGCTCCTGGTGGGACTGACACCTGAGAAAAGGCTTTGGCTGGAAGGGCTTACACTAGCTAAGGAGCTGCTGCCTGCCTTCCCTTGCCAGCATCTTTTTCAGTTCGTTACGGGCAGGAGCAAGCAAAAGGGATCACAGGCAGTCATTTCACAGGCTCCCGTGGGAAGACACAGCATGGAGTTTGCAGGAGCTTGCTGGCAAGCTGACCCTTTCCAGCATCCATCTGTTTGAAACTGCATCAGAGGAAAGGGCCCCTTCACGAAGGATCCTGTCTCTTAAGTTTTAAGTGTCCCTTTTTTGCACCGGTGCCCCTATTCGCCATACAGCCTCTCTAATCCCTCTCATCTCCTGGGGCTACAGGAGAAATCACCACGACGACTTTGCTGGACCGAGAGACCAAAGCCGAATACATCCTCATCGTCCGGGCAGTGGATGGAGGCGTGGGCCACCACCAGAAGACAGGCATTGCTATGGTGAGTGTGGGATGGAACGACTCCCATCTTCTTGAGCCGCCGGTGCCCGCC
The DNA here is from genome assembly GCF_018691265.1 of Tyto alba. NCBI lineage: Eukaryota > Metazoa > Chordata > Aves > Strigiformes > Tytonidae > Tyto > Tyto alba. Next base: position 37,244,379 of record NW_024881261.1, on the reverse strand, counting down.
TGGGGCTGGTACTGGGGAGGGCTGCCCAGGCACCGACGCTTCAGTTCCCCATGCTAGCAGCGTTTAATTTTAGCTGTGTGAATGGGTAAAGAGCATACGGTCGTGTCTGCCCTCTGAGCTGCCCCCACCGCTGCTCACAGCCCTTGCTGAATGACTGTCTGGGCTGTGTAGATCTTGAAATCAGGCTCCCTTTCCTGGTAAGCCATTCACCCAGGAGCCACTTGACCTTCTAGAGCTTTACATGTCCAGTTCTCCGTGCAAAGGCAGTAACGGGTGCCTATTCCACCTGCACTATGGCTCCCTTTGTTCATGCCTCTTGAGAAAATGCTTAGTTGGAGACCCTGCAGGTGCCCTTAGTTGTTCCTGATGACTACTATTCACATACTGCCTGGGTCAACGGTTTCCAACTGGTTTGTGATCTCTGGGCTCCTCAGAAGGTTCTGGTGGCCATTGTACGGCAGATCAAAACCTACTCCTTTGCCTTGCCTTTGCAGATGTCAGGGAGGGAGACCCATTGTTTGCAAAGGGTTTGTAGAAGTCTTTGGAAACATCAGGAGGTCAAAAGCCAGGGATCCATCTCTCACTAGTCATGGCACCGTGTTGGTTTGAACATTCCATAATATTTGGGTGCTCTTGTTCCTGGGACACTCGGTTGGGTTGCAGGAGAGGTGTTTCACGCAACAGCGGGCGATGCAGAGAAATATTGTGGTTGTGCTGGGGAAATTCTTAAAATAATTGTCACTAATGCTGAGGGCCGTCAGGACGTGGATGATCCAGGTAGCAGACTAGAAGCTCCCTGTGGAACCTCCCAGAGGCACATGACGGCCTTGGCCGGGCGGCAGCATGGCCTGCCAGATGTTGGGTTTCCCTTTGGGGCTCCAGGTGAGATTATGTTCTCCTAGTAGCTTTATTGAAAGGCAAAACAAGTTTTTTGCAACACAGATTGCAATTAGGAAAAAAAAAAAAAAAAAAGCATCGTGGTTCTTAAAAAGTTAAAGAATATTAAAACTCAGGGAGAAGTAGATGGCCAGTTAAGTTTATCTGCTGTCATTAACAAGGTTATACACCCAGGACTCAAAGCTGTTCCCTATAATCATTTTTGATGTGGGAATAAGGGTCCATTCAGGGGCTTTGCAAGGTCCCCAGGTGATGGACAAGCACCTGGGGTGCTTGGAGCAGAGGTGGGTCACCGACCTGCCCCAGGGACCACGGCGGTGCCTTAGCTTGTGCCCTGGGCACATCCCTGGAGACTGCGGTGTCCAGATTCACCTCTTCTACCACGGGGTGTCACCAGCAGCTCAGCCTGGTCCGGCGGCAGGACCCCATCACTTGGGAGCAGAGAAGACCCCCAGAGAACCTCCACTGAGACACCCTGCGTGGGGGTGGCAAGCGCCGGGGCTCCCTCCTGCCTCTCCATCCCCTTCCCTCAAACCGCAGCTCTTCCCTCGGGCGCCTTTATAGACTCACAGGCTGGATTGAAATGGGTGATGTGGGGAGGTGAGAGACTCACAGACAACAGGATGCATCCGACAGGCTCTCTGCTGTCACTTAGATGCTGTTTCTGGAGATAGGTAACACTTCAGGGCACCGTCCTCTCCCGTGCTCTCTTGTCTTTGCACCTCCCATTCCCTGTTATCATACCCTCTCTCAATTTCTCATTTATTCCTTTGGGGTTTTTTGCCTTTTACCAGTCACTCAGCTTTTTCCTTCCTTTCCTGCCATGTTCCCACCGCACCCTCTCCCCCACCACCGTGACCAATTTGCATCCCCCCCCCCCCCTCCCCACAGTGCAGTGGCTGCTTGAAAACACACCTTGTGCCCCTGCGGTTGTTTTAACTGCAGGGTAATAAGTACACCTGAGCCCAACCAAGATCAGATATGCCAAGGAGCCTTGGCTGTGAAGATGCAGGAGGTTGTTTTCCTGCAGGTTTTCCCTCCAGAGGGTGAACACGCGTTCAGTACCTGGTGCTGCTGTACACCCACGGGGGACGCATCCTGATGCAGCCTTGCTTGCTTGCTCCCCCGCAGGTCAACATCACGCTGCTGGACATCAATGACAATTATCCCACATGGAAGGATGAGCCATACTTCATTAACCTGGTGGAAATGACCCCCCCCAACTCAGACGTCACCACGGTATGTGCGAGGGAAGGCAGCTGTTGTGCTAAAAGCCTCTTCCTTTCACCCAACGAGGTCGTCACCCACTTGGCTGGAGCAGGGAGTCACCTCCGAACCGGTGTCACCTCCAGTCAAGCACCATCTTGCAGAAGTCCATTTAAAAGGCTACTCCTGAGCCTCCTTGCTGCTGCCCATCCCGTGTGTTTCTCCTCTCCGCTGGGAAATTTTTTTTTTTCTCTCCAAATTGCATGGGTTTTGGCCAAATTCTCCTTTTCTTAGCCTTGCCTGTGACCTCCTTCAAGGACCTCTCTGAAAGACATTGATTTACAGCCTTTCAAGTCCCTCTGGTGAAATAAAAGAGAAGGAGAGAGGGAGGCTTGTACTCCATCACGCCAGGAGAAAAATGACGGGCATGAAACGGAAAATAAATGAGGGAAAAGTGAAGAGAATCCACAAACTCATATAAGGAGGAAGGCTGCAAAAGAAAAGGGCTTGGGAGGGGGAAGAAGGGTCTGGCAGCACAGCCCAAGCTAGAGCATGGTGGTTTTCTCTCTTCCGTGCAACACCAACCCTGCTGCTCGGTGCCTGCTTGAAGTCATCTTGCCTTTGACATCCCAATTAGTTGCTGGGGAAATAATTATTGTGTCACCGATACGATGTAAATTCAGCTGTGGGACAAGCAGCAGGGGCTGGGGAAGTTACATGTGTAATGAAGTTGGGGGTTTTTTAATGTAAATGTCCTCTGTAATTAAAAATGTCACAGGGAGAACAATAAAGCACAGAATGTCTGGCGTGGAGGAGAGCTCCACCAGTGAATTATTTCCAGCTTTTCCAATGTGGCAGCCCAAGTTCCTCAGCGTGCCTCTTTCTCCCGTTTATTTTAGCTTTTCTGAAGGGTGTTTGTTTTCTAGCTGGTTTTGTTTAAAAGGTGAAAAGCCCGTTTGCTTGCTGCATGCTCATGTCTCTCTTGCCATGCCATTACCTCCAGGGCTTGCAGGCCAATTTTAGTGAGATTTAACACCACAGTAGAGGTCTTGAGGGTACAAAATCCCTGCAAGCATCATGAAAATATACAGCTGTGTGGAGGAAGGAGGACTTCTTGCTGCTGCTGGCGGCTCAGCCTCATTATTAGACACCGGTGAATATACATGGGGACGCACTGTGAGAGCTAATTCCCCTCGCCCCGCTTTAAGTTTTGCTGTTTCTCTGTGGCAGGTGGTGGCTGTCGACCCGGACCTGGGCGAGAACGGCACGGTGGTGTACAGCATCCGACCCCCCAACAAATTCTACACCCTCAACAGCACCACGGGCAAGATCCGCACCAGCGGGGTTCTGCTGGACCGCGAGAACCCCAACCCCCAGGAGGCCCAGCTCATGCGCCGGATCGTGGTGTCGGTCACTGACTGTAAGCCCCGCTCCTCTTTGCCGCCGTGGTTTGTCCGGCTCGGCCGTAGCTAGGAATCGCTGGGGCTCGGGTCGTGCAGGCGTCGCCCTCCTCACCCCCTCCCTGCTTTTCCCTCCCTGATGGTTTCCGCGTGTTGAGTTGAGCTTTTCTCAGCCGGATTTTTTTTTTCCTTGGTGATGAAGTTGGGTTTTTTTTCCCTGTTTTGAGCATAAGTTGCAAAGATGTTTTGGAGGTTACAGGATGAGAGGAGGTTAAAACCTGCTGCTAAAACAAACCAGAAGCCTTCAAAGTGCGAGCGCAGCCATTTCTGTAGAAGCCCTGACAATGAGCCTGGGAGGCAGAAACTCCCCCTCTTCTCAGCCTGGCTCTCTCAGTATCAAGGAAAGTCGAATGAGCAGTGCGGGGAAAAGAGCCGATCAAGTGGTGAAATGTATTTTTCTCTAGATAGAGTATCTTAGGGAAACTTTTTTAGGACAAAAGGGTAGAGCTATGAAGATAATTTTCTATTATCCAGCCTGTTTCCAAGAGCAAAGGAGGTACATAAACCTTACCTCTGCCCCTTTCTAATTTTGCATCACCCCTGCCCTGTGCTAAAGCCATTGCCTCATCTGTGCTGCCAGAAAGACAGAGATAACCACAGACTGGTGTTGCTCTTAATTTTCAGCTGCACGCACAGGTAGCCATCGGTCTGCCTTGTGTGCCTGCTGCCAGGGAGAGTTTTCCCCTGCCCGGGGACTGTGCTGTTAGTCCGACGGGCTGGGGTGCAAGGGCTAACACGGACAGGTCAGTGCCTCGAGGGGCCAGCCCCACCCTGCCCTCCTGTCTGCATAGGGAGCGAGGGCTTCTTTTTAGGGGGAAAGGAGTGGAAACAGCTCAAGGCATTAACCTCGAGACCCCATTCCCGGCCCCCCCACAGGCGGGAGGCCACCCCTGCGAGCTACCAGCAGCGCCACGGTTTTCGTCAACCTGCTGGACCTGAACGACAACGACCCCACTTTCCAAAACCTGCCCTCCGTTGCCGAGATCTCCGAGGGCCTTCCCGCAGGCTCCTTTGTCTTCCAGGTGAGCACGTCCCGTTGCCTCCGTGCCCCACGTCCCGTCGCTGCCGTCGCTTCTGCAAAGCAAGCTAGCAATACGTCCTCTCCATCCTCTAGCCATGCAAACGGGGAGGGGGGGTGGGAATGCAGAAGGAGTTGTGGCATCCCACCCCCCTGTGCTTGCTCCCAGCACGGGGAGGGGGGGATGCTCTGAGGTCCCTTTGTTTGAGCCCAGCATCCCCGGGGGGCAAAGAAACGCGGAAGGTTTAAGTACTGTGATTTTTATCGTCGGGGGACGAGGGGGCTCCCCCCATGCTCACCCCTTCCCTCCACTCTCCCTGCCAGGTAGTGGCCATCGACCTGGACGAGGGTCCGAACGGGCAGGTGACGTACCGCATGCAGGTGGGGATGCCCCGCATGGATTTTGTCATCAACAGCACCAGCGGGCTCATCACCACCACCACCGTGCTGGACAGGGAGAGCATCGCCGAGTACTACTTGCGGGTGGTGGCCAGCGATGCCGGCGTCCCCTCCAAGAGCTCCACCAACACCCTGACCGTCAAAGGTGGGTGCTCTGACACCCCTCCCAAGCCCTTCCCAGCTGCAGACCCTGCTCTGGTCCCAAAAAGATGACAAGAACACCAGGGGGGAGATGTGGTTTATATAGGAAATGCACTAAGACTCTTATTATGTGGCCTGCCTTTAATTTCATGCATTTCTATTTACTGGCTTCACACAAGCCTAGGGCTGAGGATAAGCATCATCTGGGGAAAAAAAAATGAGCCTGGATTCTCCTCAGTCCTGGGTTTGGAAAAGGAAGTTTCTAGTCCTGTAATCCCAGAGCCCTCTACCATATGCCCAGGAAATACTGAGCTTATATTTAAGACCCAGATTTTCCTCTGAATGGGGATGGAAATGAGCCTGTGATTAAAGTTAGTGTTCACGCCAGTTCTGTAGGGTTTCTTCACACACGGGGTGTGATGGGTATGTATCGGAGGGCAGCAAATACAGCCTGGAGCTGTGGGGATCAGTCCTTACAGCTGGTCTGCAGGCACCCAGAGGGCAGGGAGCAGCAGGCAGAGTGTTCCCCGGGATGCTGGGAGCAGTAGGCAGGTGTTTTTTGGGAGCATGGTGTAGACATCAGCCTGGCATCCGCAGGAGGGGCAGCCCTGGGCAGGCACTCAGCTCTTGCTCCTCCTTTCAGTTCTGGACGTGAACGACGAGAACCCCACCTTCTTCCCAGCCGTCTACAACGTGTCACTGCTTGAAGACGTGGCCCGGGATTTCAAAGTGGTCCGGCTCAACTGCACGGATGCTGACATTGGGCTGAATGCTGAGCTCAGCTACTTCATCACCGGTACGAACCCTTCGCAAAGCGCTGCGAAGGGGAGCTTCAGTTGTGGAAAGGAGTGGGTTGCCCCAGACCTTGGCCGGGGTGTTCTGCACGTCAGCGCTGCCTTTTCCAGCCCCTCCAAACCTTAGGCGGTATCGCCCTCTGCCGAACAGCCCCACTTGGCTCCCCGCCTTGCTGACCGCCCCGTTGCTCTTCCTTGCCCTTCTCGCGGTGGACCCTCACCCCCAGGGCATCCCCCCCTGCCCTCTCACACCTCTGGGATGCAGCCAGGAAAAACACAAGGATGGGCTTGACACCACCGGGGAGCGAGGGCCAGGGCGGCGTCTGCATAATGTGCATTTATGGGTGGAAGCCCCTCTGGAGTTTTAGGGCGTCTCGTAGCAGGGCGGGCGGGTGGGTTGGGGTGGGCAGGGAGCAGGCGGGCAGTGATGCTGCCCTGGCAATGCCTGGCTGGCACCGCAGCTGCGGCACCTGCAGCCGGAGGCCGGGGAAGCCCCTTGGCCACGCTTTGACTTGCAAACCGCAGAGGCGGCATTTAGCCCTCAGGAAGAGGGCAAAAATAGAAGCGTCACCGGAGAGACGTTTTTCTCACAACAACAGCAGCCTCACGTTTCACCTCACGGCCCATCCAGCCTCCCCCCTTGCAAGAGAAAAGGTGTGTGTTGTCCCACAGGTACAGCAGGCCGCATGCAAAGTGACCTCAGTTTGCTTCCGAAGCATTGAGGAAACGACCTGGCATTTCTATGATTCATCTTTTCCTATAACCGTCGCCCCTTGCCTGCGCTGTGAACCAGGCACGGCATTTGATGTGGCGGAGAGAAAGCTCTCTGCCCACTTGTGCTTTAGAGAAGCTCTGCCTAGGAAGAGATACAAGCTTGCCCTGCACTTGCCTTGCTCAAAACCCTGTAAAACGCAGCCCTTCAGGAGGGCAGGCGGAGCGCTTGTGATTTCCATGGCCGGGCTGACCCCACGCCCAGGCTGCAGCATCCCCGGCAGCCTGGGCTCTGCTCCCTGCGTCCAGGAGAGGGGTAACCCGGTCCCCATCCTGTGCTGCAGGTGGGAACCAGGACGGCAAATTCAGCGTCGGCTTCCGGGATGGGGTGGTCAGGACAGTCGTGAGCCTGGACAGGGAGACCGTGGCGTCGTACACGCTGATCGTGGAGGCCATCGGTAAGGATTTCCCACCGTTCCCGTGGGGCCGCTGACACGCGGGGTGGCCGTGCAACGTGCCGAGCTGCCTCGGGCACCCACCAGAGAGACGGCAACCTCTGAGGTTGCTCTATAAACCAGGGCCCGCGTTCGGTGTTAGCATTTCACAACCCACGTGCATTAGCATGTCCCGCTTCCACCACGACTTTTGCAGACGGTAAATTCACCCCGCAGGCTCACCCAGCCCCAGGGCTTTCCTCTTCCCCTGGGGAAGGCAAGCCCACCCCCCTGCCATTCCCAAGGGGCTCCATGCTGCCTGGGGTCGACCTCCACCCAGAAAGGCCAGTGCCACAGCATCGTTCCCCTAATACCCTGCCAGCCCTTGGCTCAGTGGATGACAATTAATCCAGAGCCACCTGGCACGGGCAGAGGGCCCGCACGCCAAACGCATCTTGGCCGTCATCCCCGGGGTTTTATAATGATGTGCCTGTTTACAGAAGACTTGGACGTCCCTTTTGAAAGGAGAAATAAGTGGCCTGGTCAGAAATCTCGGGGGCACGGCATTGCAGGTGTCACAGGGTCTGCAGTGGGGATGCTGCACTGGCTGGGCACGCAGAACCGGATCCCAAGCAGTAAAGGGACCGTTCTGCCCCTCCGGTGGGTACCAGGCTGCCCGTGTTTCCCCAGTCACCAGATCCCAGCTGGGTGGGTTTAGCGCTCCCTTGCATCGGGTGTGTTGGAAAAACCAAACCCAACCTATGCTCCCCATTGCCCCATCCTTCATGGCAAAACCAAGAGGAGCAGCACCGCTGTGTCCTTCTCCACTGAACACCAGCCCATCCCGGTGCTGTTTGGTTGCGAGCTGATCTGGGTCCACAGAAAACTCAGCAGACCCCTGCCCGTCTTCACCTCCCAAATCCCTGAGCTCCAGCAGCCCCTTCCAGCATACATCACCCTCTTTATCTATGGAGTTGCAAACCCTCTTTAACGACCGGCTGCCTTTCCAGCCTTGCTGGGCAGTGGCTCCATGGCAGAGCTTGGGAGTGGTTTGACTTTTTCTTTCAGGATAGGCAGAAAAAAACTATCGCGGTTCAGTGTGAGATTTGGAAGCTGCAGAAAAGACGGAGGACTTTAGTTCAGAAATTCTAGTTGTGAGATTTGGAAGCTGCAGAAAAGACGGAGGATTTTAGTTTAGAAATTCTAGTCCTGTTATTTGCAGCAGCCAAAGGCTGAGCACCACCTGTGCAAGGAGGAGATGAAGGTGACCAAACCTCCCCTTGACTTTCTCTCCCATACAGACAACGGCCCCACAGGGAACCGCCGTACCGGGACTGCCACCGTGTACGTGACCGTCCTGGATGTCAATGACAACCGACCCATCTTCCTTCAGAGCAGCTATGAAGTCAGCGTCCCCGAGGACATCCCGGCCGCCAGCAGTATCGTGCAGGCACGTGGCTCCCTTCCACCGGGACCCTTGGGTGGGCAAGGGGGGGTCCCCCACTCTCCGTGCCCTGACACCGTGGCTGTGACCTGCAGGAAGCCCAAGGCAGATTTTTTTCTCCCCATTGGTGGTCTGTTCCCCCGGGACAGGGCAAGATGTGTTCTTGCTTGTGAGCTCTTCTGCTCCTTTGCTCACCCAGGCTGTGAGCACTGGGGAGAAGACGGCAAAGCGCAAGGGAACGATTAGAAATTCACCCCAATTCTGCAGGGGGTGAGAGGAGCAAAACCCAAGCTGTGTGTTGGCGAGGCCCCTTTGCCTGGCTGCATCCTTGCTTTCTCCCTCCTCCCAGCAGAAAAGGGGCCAAGAGCGGAGATCTCAAGGGGGAGGGAGAAGAGTGCATAGATGCTTGGGGGGGGGGGGCGGGGGGGAGGTTGGAACTGAGGGAGAAAATCATTTGGACTTTGCTTTCATTTTTGTTCCTCTTTGAGGGAGCGGTGGGCAGAGCTGAATGGCTCAGTGAGCGCTGAATGAATGCAGGCATTCACTCAGCCTCCGAGGGCTTCCAGCATCCCTTCAAACCCAGGGCTCTTCTGGAGCGGGCACCAAAGGCTCTTTGCAGAGGGCCCTGGGAAGGCTCCTCCTGCCTTGAATACCTCTCCCATCACAGGGAAAGGGGTAGCTTTGTCCCTGGCTCTCGATGGCAGGGTGAGTCACCGGGAGAGAAGAAAGGAGCCTTTTGCCTCTCGCAACAAAGCTTTGCTGGGAGCCGTGCGTGGTGCTCGGGGCAGCCTGTCCCCAAGCGCAAGCCCCGCGGCTCCTTGTCACCTGTTGTGCCACGGGTACAGTGTACACGATGCCTGTAGCACCGCGCCTGTCTCTGGGGTCAGGCATCTGCAGCCAGGGCAGAGCTGTGCAGGCAGAGAGGAGCCCAGCCATGTCCTAAAACGCAGCCTTTTTTTCAAGTTGAGAGACTGTGAATGAAGGAAACACGAGTCTGACATCAACGTTCTTCTTCTCAGAGCACGCTTCCCAAAAGAGGGAGATGCCCTTGGAAGCCCATGGCAAAAGAGAGCCAGTATTTGTGGGAAGTTTGTTTTCCACAGAACAAAAACAGAGGGAAATGGAAACGGGCAGTCACCTGGGTTTAGTTGAATTTACACCTTCAGTGCAAACCATTTGTACCAAAGTTCTCCCCCCTTCAAATACATCCCCACATCCTCATGGCAACAAAAGAGTTTTGGAAGGTTTCCCCCATCCCGTTCTCTGAAAGCCAGGCAGCCCAGGGCTGGAGGAGAGCAGGAATGTCCCAGGCAGCCTGGGGAGGTCCTCATGCAGAGCTGCACCTCGCAAGGGTCAGAAACCACGTGAAATCCAGAGAGATGGGGTTTGGTGTTCACCACAGGGCCTCTCCGGGCCTGGAGACTTCACCCAAAGGGGTGAACATGATGGCTGAATGCAGTGTGAGCTGCAGACCTGGAAGATTTAAACCGCTTCTTCTTCTTCCTACTGATTTCTTCAAGCACATCAGATTACCTGCTGGCTGTTGTACCCTTTCCCAGCAGAAATGAGCAGCTCAGCCTTGCATGGTGGCTTTCCAAGCTGGCAGCGGCTGTGAGCTTCAAAAGGCCTCTTTAATGTATTTACAGGCGTGTTTACCTGCTCCTGCTGCTCATTTATTGAAGCAGGTTTCCAGCAGACAGCTGTAGCGTGCATCCTTCCGAGCATCAACCGCAGCAACTCACGGCTCGTTGCATGGGGAGGGGGGAGACAGGGACTAGCAGGGGGCACGAGCCTTCCTCCATCTGCTCAGGGGGACATCTCAGGGGGCAATCTCAGCCGAGGATTGCTTTTTGTGGAGCACTTTTGCACCGGGATGCCTCTCTTTAAGGCCGTATTTGTTAGGCAGCCAGGTTGCTTTGCTCTCACCCAGGCTGTTTGTTCAGGTGTCTCGCAACTTGCACGATGTTTTCCAAAAGAAATTAAGCAGCAATATTTTTTGAACTGCCCAGTGATAGCTGTGTGTGGGTGGAGTTCGGATGCCTCCACCTTTCCTGCCAGGAAACAGTAACCTGGAAAGCATTCAGGAACTTGAAACAGCAAAATCTGCTGTCACCTTGCAGAGCTGCTGCTTGGAAATGAGCTGCTCAGAGGGACACTGCCGGGATGCCCAGGATACTGTGGGCTGTTGGAAGAGGGAACTGAGCCTGAACCAAAAGCTTGAGCAAGAATAGCGGGGTGGGGTGGTTTAGTTCCCACAGAGCAGGATCACATTTTGGTGGACTCCACGGTGGCCCAGTCCTGGCTAGCGAGGGAGCTCCTGGGGCAGGTGAGCTGGATTTGGGACACCGGCCGACTCCTCCTGAAGGTGTTGATGGAGCGTCGCAGGGAGCCCAGCCGCTTCCAGAGCCTCAGCCGGGGCTCGCTGGCATCCGCCGGGTGATGGGGCATGCACTCCCGGGGCCCGGAGCCGAACTGGTCCAGCGCCGCTGGCTTGCAGAGAGTGACAAAGATGAGGAAGGTTGCCAGGAGGAGGAAGATGCAGACGAGCGCGACGATGATGGGCAGCGGGTCTGCCTTCTCGGGGGATGCGGGACTGGGCAGGACCAGCTCGGTGGTTGAAACCAGAAGCCCGAGGAGAGGGGAGGTGGCAGAGGTCCCGTTGCCAGCGTCCCCCGTGCTCATCTTCCCTGCAGTGCATAAGGTGACACAGAGAAGCGACACGGGTGATTATCACCTGGAAACTGGACAGACAGCCACCCTCTGTCCAACCTGATGGATTTTTGTCTTGCCTTGATGTCCGAGGTCCTCCTGAACGTGTTTTCTCCGACACAGGGGGGACAGGAGGAGTCTGTCTGCTTTGCCAGCAGGCAAAGCACAGAGGTGGAATTTATACCTGCAAAGTACTGCCCTGAACTGATGTGGAAAACCATCTGACAGAGAAATCTAGCACAGGTAGTACTACATACATGTGGTACCACAGCCCCGGTGATGACACCTGTAGGGAACGTGCACGCACGTTGCACGAAGCTTTTCTGGAAGCAATAAATAACTATACACTAAAGAAAGTCCAAAATCTTGCCCTTCAAGCTGCTGGGGTTTGGTTCTTCTCTGTTCCCCAGAAATGTGTGTTTGTTGAATTGACTGTCATTTGGCGTTTTTTGATTATTTCCTCTCCCCCCAAAGAAAATCGATAGTTGGTTGGGCCTCCACCTAGATAAGTCCCCATTGAGCTGCAGTATTGCACCAGCATTGCCTTTTTTTTTTTTTTTTTTTTTTCAGGGGTGAAGTGTAACGCCCTCACCCTGCTTGTGCCGAAAATCTTCTTGTGTTAGGTGTTTTGCTGACCTGGTTTCAGGTTCAGACACGTTGTGGGTTTCTCAGTTCTGCAAACAGTGATGCAAACCAACTTCCCAAAGCCTCACTGGTGAGAGCTCTTACCGAACACCTGATGGCAACCGTCCTCTCTTTTCCCCACCGACTCGGATTGACCCCAGCTCACATCCCCAGCGCAGTTTGCACCCACTGGTTTGCTTCCATGCACCCCCCTGAGTCCATTCCCAGCCCCCGATGGGTTGTGCCTGGGGCAGGCATCTCCCCAGCTCAGAGATGAGAGCTGGGGAAATATTGCTGTGCCGACTCTCTGCAATGCGACAGTTTGGCTTGGCCCATGGTGCTCTAGCCTGTATGCTGGAGGTAAAACTTTATTACACTGACTTTCCTACAGAGATGTGGGAGTTAGAAGAGTGATGGAGAGCTGTTAGAGTGGTCCATGGGCGGGCAGCCTCCTGGCAAGTACGGATTTGGATTGAGCCAATTTAAAATTTAGACCTGAGCGGGGGAAAGGCAGGGCTGCAGGGGCTGCCAGGGTCTCTGGGTCTGCTCTTGCAGCTGCCATCCCAAAGCCACGCAGGTTTGCGTAGGCAGCATCCAGACATTCACCGGCAAAACATTCAAAAAAGGAGAGAGGAGACATCAAAGAACTGGAAACTATGAAACGCCCCGGCAGAAAGCAAGATGCTACGTCAGAAGAGACAAGCATCGCTCACCGTCCAAATTACGCAGGAGGAAACAACCTTAAGCAAACCCGGTGAGAGCTGCAAGGCTGAGCACTCAGAGGTTAAGGAGCCCTTGAACTCGGGCTGTCTGTGCCCCAGCCGTACCCTCTGTATGTGAGTTCACACTTAGGTAGGTGAGCTCCCAGCTCCGGTTTGCTGGGACCCTGCCTCATCCCAGAGGGGACAGATCTATCCTGCAGGATCCGTGCTTCTCCCCTTGCAGGCAATGAGCTGAGATATGGAGGGAATAAGGTGAGAGGTTTCCACTAGGGCTGGGAGATGTGATTTGTTTCTGGAATGCTTTGCATCACCTGGGCTGGAGAATTCAAAGCTGCGATGCTGGCAGCCTCAGGGCAAGGACTGTATCAGCCTGGTCAGAGCTCGGAGGCTCTGGGGAGATGTGGCCGTTTCCATGGGTCAGAGACAGGTCTGCCCTAAAGAAAATGGGAAATGCAAAAATTAATGGGTTGGCATCTGAGAGCGCCTTAGCTCAGGCGAATCCCCGTGCATATTGCAAGCAGGCTCAGGGGCCAGGACTCTCATCCCCTCTTCCAAAGTAATGTTTTTACCTCTCTTCACCCCAAAAAGTGTTTCTTTATCACACGGCCTCTCCTTGCCTGGCTCAGCCCTTTCCCTTCCAGTTTGGGGAGCAGAACAGCCCCTGGCAGCCGCAGCCATCCCCAGGACCCCCCCTGCTCCGCGGGCAGGCTGCTCCTGCGCGCTGCCCGGGGCCAGGGCATGCAAACCAGCAGGCAAGGCTGCTGCTTACCACGCACGCCAAAGGCAGCCTAAATCAGGGTTACCACGGCTACCTTCACTGGCATTTACTAACCGCACGTGGGTTGGCTTGGTGAACTTATATTGTTCATTAAAAGCAAGCCAGGAGGCATGGGCAATTTCTCTGGGTTGTCTTTTTTTTTTTTTTTTTGCTCCGTTGGTGGTGGCTGTAGGGTTTTTATTTGAAATCCAGCTGACAGCATCCCTTAGAGACCTATCAGGAGGGAACACACTGATGTTTTCCCAGGCTTTACCAGCCATGCTCTCTTCTCCTCTTGCTTCCCATCCATCCTCTCCTCACACTCAGCTCGACTGGCAGAGCTGCGTGTTCAGGGAAGGTCTGGGCTGCCCCTTGCCTGATCTCTAAATCCTTCCAGAAAAAGTGCCGTGAAAGATCTGAGGAACCTTTGTAGGGTACATGTGAGTGGTGACTTTTTTTAGGGCAAATAAGTCTTCAACGTACTAACGTGGACAAAGGGGATTTCCCCCCTCACCTCCTGCCTGAGACAGAGTTGCAGCCATTTCAACAGAATTTCAGCAAAAAGCCACCAAAATTGGAGTCCTATCAATGGAAAGGTCAGGGCATGGTAAAAGCAGCCCTCCCCATGCCCACGGCATGCACGGGGACGAGGGCTTCCCTCCCACGGGGTGGGAGCTCAGTGCCTTTCCTGAAGCGTGGCAACGAACCGCTTGCCCACAGCATTTCGTACCCACTGCCCGAGCTGCTGCCTGCATCCTTGTTCGTAGCATGGTCCCCTCCCAGCATCGTCCCACCCCAGCCCCACACTGTGCAATCCAGCTGGGTTACTAACAGGCTGTGCTGGGTTTATGTGTGTGGTGGGGGCGGTTTTGGAAACAGGGGAGGAGGCTGCAGCAGTGGCCCTCTGTGAGAAGCTTCTTGAAGCTCCCCCAGCTCCAAGTTGGACCCAGCCCTGGCCGAGGCCAAGTCAATTAGCAACAGTGCTTGCACCTCTGTGATAATGTATTTAAGAAGGGGAACCTGGGAGGAGGAGTTGGAGATGTGGAGAAGAGTTGCGTGGAGGACACCTATGTGAACACCAAGGTCAGTGGAAGAGAGGAGGAAGGCAGGGAGGTGTGCCAGAGCAGAGACCCCCTCCGCCGCAGCCTGTGGTGAGAGGGCAGGCTGTGCCCTTCCCTATAGAGGTCCACGGTGGAGCAGAGGCCAACCATGTAGTCCATGGAGGACCCCACACTGGATCAGGGGTCTGCCGCCAAAGGAAGCCGGGACTCTGAGGGAAGAAGAAGCCCCCGCTGTTGTAGTTTGGTGCTGGGAAGACTGCAACGTGCCCAGAGGGACCCACGCCAGAGCAGCTTGGGAAGGGCTGCAGCCCATGGGAAGGACTCTATATCGGAGAAAGTCAGTGAAGGACTGTTTTCCATAAGAGGGATGCCAGGCTGGAGTGGGGGTAGAGTGTGAGGAGCCCTGTCCCTGCAGAGGAAAGAGCAGCGGAACAGACCGCACTCCCCACCCCCCAATTCCCTGCCTCCTACACCACTGTGGGGGACAAGGTAGAGAAATCAGGAACAAAGCTGAGCCTGGGAAGAAGGGAAGGGTGGGGGGAAGGTGTTTTTGAGATGTGGTAACGCTCCTCACTGTCCTACTCTGTCTTTTGCCGATGGTGGTAACCAGTGATTCATCCTTCCCTGTCCTTATCTCAATTCCTGAGCCTTTTGTTGTATTTTTTCCTTCAAGTGCTGGCGGGGAAGGAGGGAGCAAGCGGCTGTGTGGTGCTCAGTTGCCCCCTGGGCTCAAACCACGGCACAGGCTTGCTGAGAGGCAAACCTCCCCAGAAGGGTCATCAGCTCTAACATGAGATGTCCCCAAGAGTGCTTGGGACCCAGCACTGGCCATGAGGCAGCCAAGGATCAGAGGAGAAAAAAGAGAAATTGCAAAAAGCAAAATGATCCCGAGGAAGGTGGAGAGGAAAAAGAAATTAGCCTTGTGCATGAGCAGAAGACGGCATTATTCTCCCCCACACCAGGCGCTGCTTCCCTGGCCTGGCACAGCTGCCTGGTTTGGCAGGAGTTTTTCCATATGCTCTCCCCCCCTTTTCTCAAACTCCTTCAAATTAAAGGCTGTCTTCAGGCACTTCCGTGCCTGTAATACAGCTCAGATGAAAAGCAGCTCTTTCCCCTCCCCGTCTTGCTTAGCAACGCTTTTCTGGAGCTTCCCAGCTTTTTCCAATGCACTAAGTATTTCCACTTGCTTGCAGGAGGAGGTAATGCTGGAGGGTACCAAACACCTGGCTTGGCGACACCGATAGTTGGGTAACCAAAAGCAAAGGGCTCTAAGTGATGCTGTACCCCATCACCCCCACTGTTAACCAGCAGCGCTGCCTCCGCAGGACTTTTTCCCCTCTCCCATCACCAGGACAGACAAAACAACGCGACGGGGAAGGGAGGAGGGATGCCTGACTTCAACCCCACCCCAAACTTTGCATCTCCCCACCCTGTTTGCAGCCCTTTCCCAGGGCTGAGGGCAGGAGCTCTGCAACCGGGGGCAGCGGCACATCCCCGCTCTGCCTCGCTCGCCCCTCGGGGTTCACGTGTGTGGCTGGGGGTGGGTTTGCCGCAGGGAACTGGGCTCCCTACCTCTCACTGGCCGGCCGAGCCCGGGCTTTGCCTCCCGCACGCCTGCCTTGCCGCCTCTCGCACTCGCTCTGCCGGCTGCCAGCCCCCCTCCTCCCTTCTGGAGGGCAACGGAGGGGTGGGAGAGAGATGACAGCCAGGCTGGGGACAGCCCGAGCATGCAAAGCCAAGGGGGCCCCTGGGCCCCTTCCCAGAATTTGCCAGCACAGCAGTGCCCCGGGGCTGTGTCCCAGTGGGGCGAGGGCTCAAGCCCCCCTGAGCCATGTTTCCCTGGGCTTTGCCCCTGCGGGAAGGCTGAATGGTACAGTCGTGGGCTGAGCCCCTCCACACGCTCCCCCTTTTCCCAGCAACTACGCCAAGCCGCCTGCTTCTTTCCCATCCTTTTATTCCCCCTCCCCGCCTCCTTCCTCCTCCTTTTCTGACCCCTTTCCAGTTGCTGGGGGTTTTTGAAAGGTGGCCTGCAAAAGGCTGGCTCTGCCTGCAGCCCGCTCGCTCTAGCAAAGGGATGAAGCCAGCTGAAGGCACCCAGCACTCGGCTGAACAAAGGTGCCTTGCTCCTGCAGCAGAAAAGGCTTTTCTCCCACCTCTTGCACTCAAGTGCAATCGTTTCCCCAAGTTTGGGAGAGTCTGTCAAAGTACGGCACCTGGGTCAAACCAGCAGCAGCTGCAGGCTGGCAGGAGCATGCACTGATTTAATTAATGCAAGCTGCTTTTCTTTTAATAAAAATCCAGTACCTGGGCTGACACATTTCGCCTGGTTTATGTGCTGGAGCTGCCTGCAGCAAATGCTTGGGGAGAAGGATGGCTAAGGAGATGTTTGCAGGGTGCGGTTTGTTCACTGTGTTGAAAAACCTTCCCCTTTCCTCGCCTTGAAATGCTTTTTCCTGGGCGCAGAGGGGCAGGGAATGGCACAAAAAGCTGGAAAGGTTTGTCTCTGGTCCTTCAGGCTTCCCTCCCACGGTGTTTGGGCTGACGTGACAGCTTTTCCCGGGAGGGAGCCAGTGCCGTGCCAAGGCAGCTGGTCTGCCTGGCCATCGCTCGCCTGCTGCTGTGGGGCTCATTCCTCGCGTGGGAGAGGAGAGAGCCCAGCTCCCGCCCAGAAATGGCCTTGGGGAGCCCTGAGGGTGGGAGAGCTCTCTTCAGTGAAAGGAAGGTGCTGGGTCCACGGTGAAACACAGAGCAAGGCACAGGGCGGGTCGTGTCTGGCCATAAGCAAGACGTGAACTGGTCTGGGACACAGGAAAACAGCGTGCATGGCACAGGAGTGGGAAATCAGATAGTTTGCAAGTGCAGGGGTCAGCATTTCCTAAGGTTTCTGCTGATGCGGGCTGATTTGGTGGAAAAGAGCAAGAGCAGTTCAAGGCATCTCAAAACTGCATTTCAGAGAAGCATCTCTGACTCCTGCAGGCATTGTATGGGGCTGTGGATGAAAGCCAGCCCAGGGCTTTAAAGCTGAGCCCCAGTAAATGGCCTCGCTGTCCCCACTGCACGTGCATCCTTTGCAGCAACCCTTCCTCTTTTCAGCGCAAGTCTGGGCGCAAACCCCTCCACCTGCCTGGTAAAAGGAAACTTCTGGGTAGTATTTGCAGGGAGAAGATGCCTTGCTGGGGGAAGCAGGCAGAGAATAAAAGCTAAGGCATTCCCCATGTCCTCGCCTCGGCAATTTGCAAGCAGCCGCCGCTGCAGTCGTGGTTGGGATGCTTTGTGGGAAGTGGTTTCTGTGGAGGGGAGATGCAGCAGCTCGATGCCAGCCGGGGAGGAAGCCCAGGCCCTGCTGCCCCTCGCTGGGTCCCACTTTCCAGCTGCTGGGGCCAGCAGGCTGCTTGCTGGCTGGGGTTGGCAGGGAAAGCAGTGCAGTGTTGTTCAGAGACACCAGAGGGGACCCGTGTCTTGGGTTTCCCGGGGTGGACCACTTATTCGGCACATTCATGGGCTGTGCAGTGCATCAGAGCTAAGGGGTGCTCCCACCCACTGCTTGGGGTCTTGCGAGGACTCAGACCCGTTTCCAGACCACCAGCATGCTCTAAGCTAGTTGCATTCCTGTTTATTTTGGTAATTTTTACATATAGGACTGCTGGGGTGACTTGCCTTGATGCCGTGGGCTGTGTGCAACTCACCCTGCCCAGCTCAAGCCAGCTCTGGGGGCAGGGAGGCTCTGTCCCCAGTGGCATCTCCAGCAGGACAAATATTGGCACGTGGGGCAGGACTGACAGGGGCACACTGACCCGTGGGCATCGTGACACGGTCCTCAGGCTCAGCTCTCATCCTGAGCCCACCCTGCAGCCAGTCTGGCAGCCGAGGGCTCCAGAGCCCGCTATCCCTGCTGTCCGGTGACGAGGGGAGGGTAACTTATTTTGCTTTGCAGTTGATAAGCTTGCAGGCTCAGGTGGAGGAGCAGGATGTCCAGCCTCAGCAGGGTAGGAGGGCTTGTCACGATCTGGAAATCCCTGCCCTTCACCATCGCTGCTTTTCTTTTCTCTTGAAGGTGGAAGCCACAGATGCAGATGAAGGCATTAACGGGAGAGTGTGGTACAGGATTGTCAAGGGTAAGTCCAGGTGGCCCTTTGTGCACCGGTGGGTTTGCACCAGACTCTGACCCGCCTCAGGAGGTTACACACCCCCTGCAGCCCACAGAAACATTTCCCCCAACCCTGAGCAAAACTTCAGCATTAGGGTGAATTGCCAGGGGATGATTTGTCTTGGATGGACACTTAGATGTCGTAGCTCCTGGCTTGACCGGGGCCAAACCTTGGTGTAGCTGGAGGTGATGGGGCTTGGGTTTTGTTCAATAACCTTCATCCAAGATAGGGGAGGGCTCGGCGTGTCCCCAGGATTGATGCAGTGGCAGTGGGCAGCATCCATCTCGTTTTTTCCTCCCCCCCCCCCCCCCGCCAGGAAACGAGCACAACCACTTCCGCATCAATCCCAGCACCGGGCTGGTGATGCGAGGTGTGCGGCACCTCGACAGGGAGCAAAATTCCTCCCACATCCTGGAGGTGGAGGCCTACAACACGGAGCAGGGACCCATGAGGAGCTCCGTACGGGTAAGGGCCTCGTGGCTGCCGAGGGGTGAGCAGCAGGGCTGGCCGGCGGACGAGTTAATGCAAAATATTCGGGATGCTTCATCAGAGGGCGGTCATTTCCAGCCCTTGGAGGCGTGCAGGAAGTTTGAGAGATCAGACATGGCAATGCTGACAGAAAGTCTCCAGGGGCTGCCTGTGGGTGGAGAAGAGCTTGTTGGAGCGGGGTGGAAGGGGGGGTGTTGTTTTTTTTTGCTTTTTTCTTGTGACATTTCAGCGCGATGAGGCTGCTAAGCGGTGCAGCAGTTGCTGTCGGAGGGAGTCCCGCTCGCCTGGTGAGACGTGGCTCAGCTGCTGGGATTTGAACACCGTGCCTCCTGGCCAGGCATCTATGTAAATAAGCCAGGACCCAGTGGCAATAATCTTTAGCAGTGACACACCAGCTTCCCACAGTTCCCACGAACCCAGCCCTCTGGTTGCATCTATTTTTAAACCCACTGGTGGGGTGGGCTCTGGCCGAGTGGAACCGTGTCGGCAGTGCCTGCAGCACCAGCAGCAAGCAGAAAACGAGGAGGAGAAAGGATGTTCCCTGGGGAAGCAGCAGCTCGACCCGCTGAACTCTGAGCAAAATTTCCCATCGAGTCATCAGCGTTTCTACATTGCAGGGTCTCTAACTGCAAAGTTTCGAGCAGGGGATCCCAAAGCACGGAGGAATTAATACACAAATTGTACCTCCCTCCAGCCAGGGAAGGACTGAGTCACTCTGGCCATGGGGCTTGTTTAAATGTATGATGTTAAACTCTGTGTGTTCACTCTCCATCACGTGGTGTTTGTAGCAGAGATAACGTTTCTCCTCTGCAGCAGATAAGTGCCGTGAATATTTCCCCTCACGAGTGTAAGCAGCTGGTGAGGGTTCACGAGCCTGCCTGGCTCACCCGTGATTTCTCCGGGGGGTTTCACAGGTGATCGTCTACGTGGAAGATGTCAACGATGAGGTGCCGGTGTTCACCCAGAGTCAGTACAGCCGCCTGGGGCTGCGGGAGACGGCGGGGATAGGGACTTCAGTGGCGGTGGTCCGGGCCACCGACCGAGACACAGGTAGGAAGCTGGGGGTGAGAAACACCCGTCTTGAGGGGGCAAGTGGGGAAATCGGCCATTGCGTGGATCCTGGCACGGCTGGGTTGAAAACCCCACGTGGGATGGGCTCTGCTCCGTGGTCAGGGTTGGCATCAGTGGTGCCTGCCTCTTCGGGGTTGCTTGGTCCAACGGGCACCGTGGTTCCTGCTCCTGTCCTAGGGAAAGGCGGTCTGGTGAGCTACAAAATCCTGTCGGGTGCCGAAGGGAAGTTTGAGATCGACGAGAGCACGGGCCTCATCACGACAATCGACTACCTGGACTACGAGACCAAAACCAGCTACCTGATGAACGTCTCTGCCACGGACCAGGCACCCCCCTACAACCAGGGCTTCTGCAGCGTGTACGTCAGCCTGCTGAATGAACTGGACGAGGCCGTGGAGTTCTCCAACACCAGCTACGAGGCTGTGATCATGGAGAACATCCCCCTGGGCTCCGAGGTGCTCCGGGTCCAGGCCCGCTCCATCGACAACCTCAACCAAATCACCTACAAGTTTGACCCCAACAGCAACGCCCAGGCACTCTCCCTTTTTAAAATCAATGGGATCACTGTAAGTAGCCACAGTGTGGTCCCTCCTGGCTTCCTTGTCCACCAAAGTGTTGGTGGCCACCAGGGCTCTTGTTCATCCTTGGCAGGGTGTCATCACGGTCAAAGGCCACGTGGATCGAGAGAAAGGGGATTTCTACACCTTGACGGTGGTGGCTGATGATGGAGGGCCTAAGACTGACTCCACGGCAGTGAGTAGCTTCTACCCATTTCCCCACCAGCCTCTGTGTGGGCAGAGCTGCCCTCAGGTCAGCTCCTTCTTCCTCTGGCATGGGACAGCATGTCCTAGTTGTCCTCTCTGCTCCCACCACCGGGGTCTTGGGGGAAACCCTGCATTTGCAGAAGTATGGACCAGTACTTTTTAGCTTATGCGTGTCGTAGGGTGGGATTTCTCAGGGGAAAACAAAAAAATTAAAAAAAAAAAAATTAAAGGAAAAACACCTCCAACTAGAGTTTGCAGATCGCTCACCAAGCTCAAACAGTCTTGAGGGAGGTAAATTTGGGGACCTTGAAATACTTCACGGTGGTTTATGTTTAAGAGGGTTATATTTGGCAGTTTCAAAGGCAGCTGAGCAGGGGGATGATTTGCATTTCTTTGCTGGGGCAGGAGGCATGCCGGGTGCAGGGCCAGCCTGGTCCCCATGCTGCGGGCAGGGGCAGCTCAGCTGGCACGACCCAAATTCTGCTGGTTTGGCCCAGCTGGAGGAGCAAGGCTTCAGGGGGGGGGCGGGTGGTTTGAAACTGGAGGCTGGGCTGCCGCGGTCTCGTGTCTTGGTGCATCCTCCAGAAAGGATGCTGGATGGCAAAGGCAGTGAGGCTGCAAGCCCTGCCTGTCCGCACCCATGGGTGCCAGCGGCTCTGCTCTCCGCACACTGCCGTGCTCTGGTCTGAGCCTCTCCCAAGGCAAGGGGCAAACCTGCCAAGCTTCTCTGGAAAAAAGGGATGCACCATCAGAGAGGCCTCTGAATCACTGCAGGGGGGTACCCGCAGCCCCCAGCACTGCTACGGTGGGATGCAGGGCTAGCCCACTGCCCCTCGCGTGTGCCCACACCTCTTCATCCCCCACTAACTCTTGGTTCTTTTCTTTTCTCTGCTTCCCCCTCCTCTGCTCTCCTCCAACAGAAGGTAAGCGTGTCTGTCGTGCTGGCATCATCTTGGGGGGCAGGATCCATCCTGAACCCCACACTGAGCTGTGGGGAGGGACTGGGGTGGAGGTCTCCAGCCCCATCCCACAAGCACCAGCCTCCGTGACACCCTGTGGGACGTGGTGCCAGCACCCGCGGGCCGCCCTGTTGCTGGCGAGCAGAAATCCCAACGCTTGGGACAGCAGCTGCCGGATCCACCGCAGCAGCTGAATGGGCTCTCCCCACTCCTGGCTCTCTGTTTTTAATTCAACAGCAACAATAACCGAATCACCCCGAGGCGCACGACTCACTCCCCAGCTTCCTCCGGGATGTTGTCGCATTCAGCCTGGCCGCACCTGGGGGCTCAGGGCACCCATAAATAGAGCCCCGGGAACATAAAGGCTCTTCCTCTCTCATTTCTGTGTCGCGTTGCAGCTCTTTGATTACAAACGCGGTGAGAGCATTTCCTCTGGCTAATTGTAGCCGAGGTAGCCCACTCCTCAGTCGCCTGCGGTGGAGTGCCCATCCAAGCATGTCCTCTGTCACTCGCCCGTGTGCCTTTTCCCAGACGGGAGCCCAGGTCTTCTCTATGCCAAGCTCACCCTGGTTTAGTTAAATATACGCAACTCTGTCTTCTCTGTGCCCGCCTAGCTTTAAAGCAAACCCTGCCCAACCTCCGGTGCTGTGAGCACGAAGGAAATCACTGCTTGTGAAAAGCTTAGCAGGAAAGGGTCACCCTGCAGCAGTGTGAGTTGCTCCGTGCCCAGCTATTTGGAGGATTAAAAAAATGCTCCATAGAAAAATCCACCACTTGAGAGCTGCAGCAGCCTTGTGCTCTTTCTCCAGCCTCTAAGCATCCTTCCTCCTCCTCCGCAGACAGGGATGTAGCTTCAGCTCCTGGGCTCAAATACCTGCGCCCATTCCCACGTGGGATGGGCAACAACACTCACGCTGTTGGCACCTCGGAGGGTTGAGAGTTTGCCGGGGGGGTGTCAGCGTGGCTGCTGCTGCTGGGTGGGCAGGGGGCCAGCTCCTGCCTGAGCCCCGTGCCCTTGCCCGCAGGTGACCATCACGGTGCTGGACGAGAACGACAACAGCCCCCAGTTCGACATCACCTCCGACTCCTTCGTCAGCATCGCGGAGGACATCCCCGTCGGCAAGCGAGTGGCCATGGTCCTGGCCCGCGACCCAGACGCAGGCAGCAATGGGCAGGTTAGGGAACCCAGCACGGCAGGTTTGGGGGTGCCCGTGAGGCTGGGGATACAGAAATGCCTCCATCAGCACCTTCCCGACCCTTTCCCCTCCTCTGCATCCCTGCGAGAGCAAACTCTGGGCATTGATGCCAGCAGTTCAGGGGGTGGCTGTGCAGTGGGTACCAGCGCTCCCCAGTCGAGGCGTGCAACAGGAGAGGAAAAACATCATCCTTGGGTTGTAGGGGGCAAAGAGCTCTGCGGGACACGTGTCAAAAGGAGCCTGGCAAGCTGAAAACCAGCTGTGGCCTCTCCCGCTATGAGGAATGGCAGCGAGGCCCTTGGCAGGCTGAGCAGGAAACTCTCTGACATTTGTTATTCTCTTTACCACAGACACAGGCCTTAAGGGGGTCCCATCACCCTTAGTACCAAAAATTGCACCATAGGAGGGCTGTGGACGAGACCAGGGTTGGCCCATGGGTGTTTGCTTTGGGGTGGCTGCAATAAGGCAGCACACCCGTGGACCCCAACACATCGGACCTTTTCAAATGCTCAGAGACTCCCAAGGCGGTGCTGGGTTTATTATTGTAGGGTCTCCTTTCTCTCCTTCCTCCTCACAGCACCACACTGCTTGCCCTGTTTTTCTTTCCCCCTGCTGTTTCCAGGTGACTTTCTCACTGACGTCGGGGAACATCGGCCAGGCTTTTGAGATCCGTACCACCAACGACACCTACGGTGAGGTGTTTGTGGCACGGCCTCTGGACCGGGAGCAGCTGGATCACTACACCTTACGGGTAAGCACCAAACCACCCCGCTTACCTCCTGGGGCTTCTGCTGGTTTGAGCATCAAGGCTGGGGGGGGGGGGATTTTTTGAGCTTAAAAAGAGCATTTTTGCTTGAAAATCCACCCCCCGACTGCAGATCCAGGCCTCGGATGGTGGCGTGCCTCCCCGGAGGAAGGAGCACACTCTGCGAGTGAACATCCTCGACGTCAATGACAACCCCCCCGTCATCGAAAGCCCCTTCGGCTACAACGTGAGCGTGAGCGAGGTGAGCACCCAGGCCTGCGCCTCTCCTTCCGTCCTCCCAAGGTGAGGTCTGACCCCAAGGCACTCGGGTCAGACCTCATCTTGGGTGATTTAAGGGTTGGTGGCCCCTCGCAAAGCTCACCTGTGATGGCCTCCTAGTTTTGGGCTAGCAGAGAGCTCGGCAGGCAACTTCAGCCCCTGAGGCTGCAGGGATCAGCAGGAAGGAGAAGTGGCTACACACCCATGGAAATGCCACCGAGGCGCCATGGTGCAGAATAGAAATTGCTTTCAGGAAGCAGCACGGCAAGAGCTAGATAATTAAGCAATAAAACACAATCAGGCGTGAGAAAAGACAACTTATTTCCTGACAGTTTAATTCCTGGACCAGGGGGGTTCTCAATTTGACGATGAAAAATGAAATACAAGTAATAGCCAGTGACACTTAGCTACGAGGAAGTGCTACTCATGATTAATAGCTTTGCATTAAAGTTATTGCCCTGTTAGGATTTTCTTATCTATTTAATACATGTTCAGAGCTGGTTGAAGAACAGAATTTCTGTTTTGATTTCCCCCATAACGGGACTATCCAAAAATCATTAGCTGAGCGCTGAGTCCATTACACAGCCTTCACCTTTGCACACACACTGGTTTTTACACTCTTCCAGGCTGTGCCAGCCTAGGTAGGACCTACTGCACAGCTCTCTGCGGCAGGGAATCAAACTGGCTCATTGCAAAAAATGGGAGGTGCTGTAACATAAGGAAAAAGGTGCGATTTCAGCATGCAGCAACAGCTGGCTTTGGTGACTTACCAGCAAATGTCACCTGCTAGTTTTATTCTGTTTCTTTTTAAAAGCTAAGGTAGGAATTAGATTTAATTTCAGAGTTCCTAAGCAAAAAAAAAAGATCTGAGCACTCAAGCAAAGGGCAGAGCCTTCCGTTGCTAAGCCTGTGGCTGATTCTCAGCTGAGGTATCTGTGGCCTTGGTTGATTTTTCTTCCACGAAGGCGCATCTATTAATAAAACATCGTTTGCAATATGCACTGCAGAAAACAGCATCCAGGAGCTGGTGAAGGGGAGCAGCCTTCCGCTCGGCTGCTGGGTGTCAGGGCGGATTTTGAAGCCTCAAGCCCCGCGGTGCCTGGAAACACCCCCCCACACCCCCCCCGCTCTATATTAGAATCTATATTAGAATTCTGCTGTTGTTGTTGTTATTTACGTATTTTATACGCGCACGTGTTCCGTGCCGTGTGTCTCTGCCGCTCACCCCGCCGCCTTGCCCCCGCAGAACGTCGGCGGGGGCACGGCGGTGGCCCAGGTACGCGCCACGGACCGGGACATCGGCCTCAACAGCGTCCTCTCCTACTACATCACCGGCGGGAACGAGGACCTGACCTTCCGCATGGACCGCATCACCGGCGAGATCGCCACCCGGCCCTCCCCGCCAGACCGCGAGCGGCAGAGCTTCTACAGCCTGGTGGTCACCGTGGAGGACGAGGGCACCCCCTCCTTGTCGGTGAGCCACCGAAACGTGCTTCCCGGGCCGAGGGATGGAGCCGGGCAGCACTGCGGGAGCGAGCTTAGCGTTGAGACGTGGGGCGGGGAACGGGCACAGGGCGGGATGTTTTGGTGACCCAGCCATTCTGGGTTATGACTCCCGAGTCCAAATCTCCTGAGGACAAGTTTGAATCCGAGCCTCCTTCGGCTCAGCGGGACCCTCTCTTGCAGTCGCTGGGGGAGCTGCCGTCTCCCATCCGTAAATGCCAAAAAGATGGATAGTATCCCTGCTGGTGGTTACAGGAGTTGTCCTGCCGCCAGCTCCTCATGCTCTGAGTCTGGAAGGTCTTGGGATGTTGCTCACCCATCTCAGAGCGTGGGGGGTTGCCGGAGCAGCATGGTTCAGCTCACCGTGGACCTATGTGCGTCTGCTCTGGTGCTTGCAAATGAGAAGAGCTCTGGTAATTATGTATGTAAATTATATATAGCTACTGTGGTCCCCGCCACGTGAGATTTGGGCAGCTCTTTAGTTGCGTTGCTGCCGGCCGGAGCGCCCTGCCTGCAGTGAGCAGGGTCGGGGCATGCATTTGGAGGCCGATACGAGACCCCATCCATCATCCTTCGGTCCCGGGGGGTGGCCGCCTTGCTTTTTAGCTACCAGTGTGCAGGAGTGCCCAGCAGCTAACTGCGTTTGCTGCAGCCTGGCTTCTCTCCCTCGCACCTTCCCCGCTCCACGAATAACAAGTCTCATTATTTGTGCCTTTAAGGAGGACTCTGGCGCGGGAGAGTCGAAAGAGCAA
This sequence comes from Tyto alba, assembly GCF_018691265.1. Lineage (NCBI taxonomy): Eukaryota > Metazoa > Chordata > Aves > Strigiformes > Tytonidae > Tyto > Tyto alba. The sequence continues at coordinate 37,218,096 of NW_024881261.1, read as the reverse complement.
ATAACATTTGGGGCATTTTCCAGCCCTGAGTCCCTCCTAACCCCACGGCGCCGCGGGGAGGCGAGCCTGTGTGCACAAAGCAAACCCAAATTGTGAGATGGGGAGGCGTGGCACCCTGCGTAACACCCTGCCATCCTTCCTTTTCCCCACCTCCACCTGCTATCTCTTGCCATCTCTCCGATCTCACTGCAAAGCCCTGCTCTACATTTTGAGGAAACGGGTTGCAACCAGCAAGCTCAAATTGTGGCTTGCAACTCTCGCTTCAGGCTTTGCACTTACAACTGCTCCCTCCTGAGTGGTTCACACGCCTGCTTGTGCATCACCACCTTTTTCTTCAGCCGTGCTGCCACTGTGGCTTAAGTCTAGGTAAGTCTCTTCCCCTAGAATGAGAAAAGGCAGCTTTGTGTAAACGCAGCACCCGATCCCGCCAGCTCCTCCTTGTCCCCATCGCCCCAGCACTTCCCAGATCTTCCCTTCCTGGTGCCGGAGAGGACAAATGTCACAGCTTATCGCTTCACGCTGTCAAAGCAGTGTCCCAGCAGCCTCGCTTGTCCTCAGGGTTTCTGCACCACATCACCAGCGCGAGTAATGCCAGCAGCGACGGTCAAAATCCCACCATGCTGAAGCAAAACAAAGCGCCCGGTGACCTGATTCCTAAGTGGAGAGAGGAGTTTCGGCCCTTTTTGGAGTTTGAGGACGCTTAGGTCTTGTGAAAGGCTGTCCTGCCTGTTGCTCGGTGACTGCTGGTCTCAAGCCTAGGTGATGAAATGACATCTGTCGGGAGCTTGTCACCCACCAGAAACTTTGGTTTCACAAGTCTAGGCTAATGCAAGGGTGCACAGAAGGGAATTATTATTTGTAATTTGTAGGTCCCTTCATGTGCTTCAAGGTTTGGCCTTCTGAATATGGGAGAGGCAGAGAAGACAGAGCTGGGAGAGGATTTGGAAGTCCCACAGTGATCCGTGGTACCCAGGACAGCAAGGGTGCATGCAAGACCAGCTGTCCTGGAAATGCAGGGGCAGAAGGGAAAAAATGCTGATGATAAAAAGAAAACATTCACCCCAAAAAGCAATGCAGGAAAGAAAACCTTCACGAGCTGTTGAGCTGCAGCTGGCAGGTCTTGGCATCCTCACCTGGAATTGCAGGAGTGACCCGGGCTCTGTCTGACCCTGGCGCAAACCTGAAGCTGCACCTCCCCGAGGGCTGGCCCTGCTCTTTGGGAAACTTCCCGCAGCAGGAGGAAGGAGGTCTGCCCAAGGGAGCCGTGGCACCCACAGGTGCTGGAGCAGGGCTCCTCCTGGCCCCCGCAGCCCCAGCGAGGCAGGGTGGATCGGCAGAGCCGCTCCTCACCACCCGGATGCTTCTCTCCATCCGCCCCCAGCCCCGGGCTCCTTCAGCCTCTGCAGTTTCTGTTCCCGTCCGCCCGCTTTGAAACCAGAGTGAACCAGAGTTCAGGTGAAGGGCCGCAGCTCCTCGCTCACGAGCAAACCCCCGAGTGCTGATGCAGCAGCAAAAAAACGGCGGTGGGGCACCAGCCAGGCGTTCCCAAGAGCTGGTGGGACCTGGCGAGGTCTGCCAGGGAATGAGCATCTTGCTGGGTCACCTTCACCATAAAAATCCTGCCTGAAGCTGCAGCACCATGCCATCTTCTCCCTTCTGAGGTGGGGTGCCGACACACAGCGTGCCAGGGCTCCTGCTCCCCTGTGTTTAGAAAGCTGGGTGGCCATCATCTTTTTTTTCCCTAAAAGTCTGCCTTCTGGTGAGCTTCCCAGGTCCCTGATGCCACGCTGTGCCCCGATATGCTGCACCAGTGTCTCTAGCAGAGGACGTGGCTGCTCAGCTCACCTCTGCCTGCAGCACGAGGCATCCCAAAAAACGGGATTCCTGCAGCACAGAGAGAAACCTGTTTCCAACAAAGCTTTATTCCGTGGTCAAACAGTGCGTTCATTAGCAAATGGAAGGACCTGGAGAGGTTTCAAAGCAGTTAGGACCCTGGGGCAGGCAAATTCCCCATGTGCCTTTCCAGCTGCAGCCACTGGGATGGGGAGAGGGAAGCACTGGAGGCACTGGGCAAGCTTCCCCAGCAAAGCTGGGAAAGGGGCTGAGCCGTGGGTAGCAATAAAGCACAAGATCCCATGCTCAGGAAGTTAAATCTGTGGTGGGGGCGTCACTGCTGGCTTCTCCTTTATCCGGTCCTGTGGTCGGACCATCTTGAACTTGCTCTTGCTGAAGCCAAAGCCGGATTAATCAAATCCAGGGTGTCCCCAGCCCGTTGCAGAGGCAAACACTGTTTCCACCAGACACCTAGTGTGAGAATTCGGCGTGGTCCTGGGGTTGCTCTGCCCAGGCACGCTGCCTGGTACGGCTGTTGTTCAGGTCTGACAGTGTTTTGGTATGACTAATGTTTATGTTTGTCTTAGTGGCAATTTTTTCCCCACTTTACAACAAAAACAGAAGCAAGAGAAAAAAAAAAAAACAAAAAAACAAACACACCCTTTGAGTATCAGTGTCTACCACAAGGTTTTTATCTCCTCGCTGGGGGCTGAGTCACGCTGGAGCCAGCTTCTTTTGGATAAGTGATGCTGGGGTGCTGCGTTCGGACGGAGGGTGCTGTGAGGGCACCCACGTCCCCCAGGATTTAGCAGGGTCCTCTGGCATGGCTGAAGGCAGTGGCCCTGGGGATGGCTGCTCTGGCCGTGGTGGCCCCAGGAGGGTTTGGGGAAGCCAGCCGGAGCGTTTCCCACTGCCCACTGCGTGCTGCCGTGCCTCCGCTTCTCCACGGGGGCTCTCGGCCACGTAATGGGAACATCCTCCAGCACCCTCCAGATGAACTTTCTAAATTACAGGCATTGAGGAAAAAAAAAAAAAAAAAACAAAACAACAAACCAAGCAAAAAAACAAAACAAAAAAAAAAAAAACCCCAAACCTATAAACATCCTTTTTTTCTTTTAATCAGCACTGATTATAAAACAAACAGAAAGGAATATTCCGGTGATCCCAAGCCGAGGATAATATTGCAACAGAAACAAGGCTCTTCCTGACGTGTCCAGCTGAAAACACGGCAGCCTCGTAAGTCTGTGGCTGTCTCAAAAGGCTGGTGGGGAAGGAGGGCTCCATCAGCAGCAGGGAGCCTCTCCCCTTCCTGTTTTGCAAAGAAAAAGGTAGTAGTAAGGTTGGCCAGTGACCCTGTTTTGTCTCACAGTGGATAAAGTACTTCACCATCCGCTCCCAGAGAGGATGTTCAGTCAGAGATGCAGAAACAGGTTGATGTTGCAGAGCTTAAACCCCTGGCAATGAGTGAAATCCTTGGGGACGCTTGCAGGTGTGGGTTGTCCTTCCTTCCCTGCATCCCCAATTTTCAGCTAGTCTGTGAAATGTGAGCGGTACAGAACCATGTTCTTCTCCATAGAAATAGGGAGTTCAAAACCAAAATCCAGACAAGAGAGGTTCACTTCCAGCCCCAGGGCAGAGCCAGGGCAGGAGGCAAGGACAGGGCTCCTGCGTTCAGCTTCATTTTTCAAGGCTTTGCCCGTGGCCACGCTGCCCTCCCGGGGGGTCTCGGCTGGACGAGCGTGGTGTGGTGGTTGCCTGGCCTGGCCTCTCCCGGCTGTGGCTGGGGGATGTGGTTTCCTCCGGGGTCTTTAGGCTTTGAAGGAATTTGGTGAGTCGGGAACAGGATCTGGAAAAGAGCAGACCCGGGGTATTAGTCCAGCTTGCAGCTGCAGGAATAAGCTTCAGGAAGCCGCCAAACTCTGCTCATGCATGGAAAACACAAGGTCCTTCCCATCCCCAAAGCCCTGGGATTTGACGTCCCACATAACACAAAGTTTGCAGCTGATATTTAACCCCCTCCTTTCCCATTTACCCCCCTCGGCTGCCCCTTTCTTTCCCAGCCCTCCCACAGCGGTCCCCGGAGCGGGGCTCAGCATCGCCAGTCACTCACCCAGCGTCGGGAAGAAGCAGTCCCCGGGGCCGGGGGGGGAAAGTGGGGTGCCAGGCTCGGAGAGCAGATGCTGGCCGGACTCAGAGGGCTGCCGGGTGGCCATGTAGGAGAGCTGGGGTCGGGGCCGCAGCTCCGTGCTCGCCGAGGGGACCGCCTCGAAGACGGGGTTTTCGATGCCCTGGGCGCTGCTGCGGGAGAGGAGAAGGTGTGAGAGGGGGGTGGGGATTTGCGTTTTTAATTCAGGAGCCTTTTTTTTTTTTTTAATCCCTAGGGTTTTGGCTGAGCGCTGGGTATAACCAAGCAGGGCAGGGAGCAGGTTGAGGTGGTGGCACCTCGGCAGAGAGCGAGCGGGGAGCCCAGCGCAAGGCGGGGAAAGCTTAGCCAAAAGGCACCGTGGTTTTTGAGCTCTCCTGGGGTGTGGGGAGCTGCATGCCCTTGGCACAGGCAAAAAGAAAGGAGGCATTTCCCACTTGGAGGGAGGGAACAGAAACTGGCTGCCTAGAAAGGGACAGGACCCCGGGCATGGGTGCTGCAAGCATCCCCCTCACTGTGCCCCGCGAGGATACACTCCAGCTTCCAGGGGAGGAGAGGGGAGGACAAGACCCTTGCAGGGTCAGGGATGTGGGCAGAGGGAGTGCGAGGCGGTGGGGGGGAGCTGGAAGCACGTGAGGTTCCTCACCTTTCCATCCTGACGAGCTCATGGGCACCTGCCAAAGACAAAACAGTTGGCTTGAGTGCACGAAGCCCAGTGTCAAGCCCAGCCACGCTGCCAGCACTGTTTTCTGGTGTCTCACCCACGTCCAATTCATCCTCTTCCTCTGCATTCCTCCCTCCCTTTACCCCTTCTTTAGCATCAGCCTCTTCTTTGCTCGCAAGCAACCTCCTCCGCAGCCCAGCCTCCTTCCAGATTGAAACCACAGGCTCCGAAGAAGAAGGGGGAAGGAGGCACTTTTGCCGGCATGGGGTGAGGCGAGGCGCAGCTGCGGCGCCTGGGCTGCAGCCCGGCCCCACTCGTGCCCGGATGCACCCAACCACCCTCCTGCAACACCCCCCCCCCAGGGCTCTGCAAAACGCCGCCCCGGCATTCGGCTGCCCCTGCATTTGTCTGGGCTGCACCCCAATATTTATTTCCTCATCCCCTTTACCACAGCCACGGCAGATCCCGCAGGCTGTGTTACTTAGGTGTGCTGGCTGGCTGCATGGTGAACATCCTGAGCCAAGACACACAAGTTTTGGCCCAGACTGTGTCGATGGAAAGCGCCTGGTGGAGAAAACCTGTAGCTAACCTGGTCCGAGACACCCCAGAAGCAAATGTCCCTGGGTTTTGCCTTCCCTCTTGGGTTAAATGGCATCCAGGGGTGTTGCTTTGCAGCACAAGGCAGGAGAACTGCACACCGGCCGTGGCAAAATGGATGCGTGAAGGCACACGGCCAGTCTTTTCGACTGGGGTCGGATGTCGAAAGGACAGTTCCCGTTCTCGTGGCTGGCATCCTGCCCACTGCTGCTGCAAAACCCACTTCTCCAAAGGGTTTGCTCAGAGCCGCACAGCCGCCCGCCGAGCTCGGTGAGAGAAACCGCAGGGCCCCCGGCTTGCCCAAGGCCTGATGAAATGGCTCGGCCCCTTAAGGTGGTGCCCCTTTCTGCTTAATTACTGGAATCACTGGGAGCCGAGCACGGGCAGGAGCTGGCAGCTGGCTGCACCTCGGCGCTGCCTGGTTTTCTAGGGCTAAGGCAGTGGGGGCAGACCTGGCTTGCTGCAGTCCTCTTCCCATAGACATGTAAGGGGTCTTTTTAAAGCTGAGAGGGAGAATAAGTGCAAATAATGCTTTTTTTTTTTTTTTTTTTTTTTTTTTTTCCCAAGCACTGAGAAGGCAAAGCTTCTATCTCAGCTGTAGAGTGATAGGAGGGAGGGGTGAGTAAACCAGCTGGCCATTGCTTGGACGGGGAGGAAAGATCTCAGCAGGGAGGGGGCCTGACAGCATCTCTGCAGTCTCGGTGTCCCCAGCACGTTCCTGGGGTGCCCTGCAAGCATCTCAGGCCCCCCCCACCCCCACCCCACCCACCCCTCCAGCAGCCTGCAGGCATGCCCCATCCTTCCCAGGACAGATTTGCGGGAGGTACCCAGCAGGGACATGTCTTTGGGCCACTTCACACAGTGCTCGTGGGCCTCAGGGCAGCCGAAGCAGCCGACCCCAGTGGGACACGTCCCACCCCATCAAGGCCACGCTGGCACAGCCCAGGAGATGGGTGTCCCCACCTGTAGCTGGCGAGGGAAGGGTACGTACGTCTGCTGCTGACGGCTTGTCGCTGCTTGTAAATCAGGAGCAAGATGAGGGGCAGGCAGAGGATGCCCACGATGCAGGCGCCCGTTGCCAGCGCGGCGGCTGTGATATCTGCAACAGAAGAGGTTTCCTTGGTTTCCTCAAGCCACAGCAGAAGCACGGGACAACCCCACCGTTGTCCCACGCCCAAAGAAACGTGGATCCCACACGCACAGGCTGTCTGTTCCTAGCTGGGATGCACTGCCAGTTGCAGAGATAAGCTCTGAGGCATCAGTTTAGGACCTTGAGCAAAGTCCTTCATTGCTGGAGGACATCCCAAGGTCTTTCTTTGGTCTTCTAGATATGGGGAGAGAAGCAAGGGCCCTGATAAAACCCTTCAAAGTCAGCAGAAATTCTCCCAGCAATTCCAAAGAGTGATGGCTCCGACCCATGGCCAGGTTGTCAAAATTAGGCTGCCTCAAGTACTCGAGCATCGAAGGGCTCGTTACCCAAGGTCCCTGCTAACGAACATGCCCTTGCAGAACGCTACCCATGGGGCTCCCCAGAAGGGCTGGCAGCCTGCGAGCACATCTGTGGCCATCAAGGTCCATCTGGGACAACTTGTGGCAGGGTCAGGGGGCTGCCTAAATCAAGGGCAGGCTCAGCTCAAGCCTTCCTTTGCTGCACATCCACCTGGGGAAGCGGCTTCTTGCTCCAGGTGTGTGTATCTGGGGGGTGGGGAGGGAGTGGGAGGAGAGATTTTTTCCCCTTTTTTTTTTTGCCTGGCAGGACAGGGCGTCCCAGCACTTGAGACTGAGGGTTTGAGACAGAAAGCACTACTCGTGGGGAGCAAGGGACAGTTTCCCATGGCTGGGCTGGCCCCAGCCATGCTGCAAACCAATTTTAGCAAAATCTGCTCATTTAGCAGCCAGCAAATGGGGGCAGACAGGGCGACCCACCAAGAAACCACCTGCCTAGCGAAGTGTGGGCACGTCCAGTGTCTAGACACAGCGCTGGGGGAGCTTCATGTTGTCTGAGCGCTCAAGCAAGATTTGGGTTTCCCCTGCTAGAGCATCTCTGCTCGGAGCGAGGTGGCATCTGCTCGGGATGGCAGCAGGGTGTTGCAAGAGCTTCCTGCGACTCTTTATTCTTTCTGTCCCTTCCCATCTGCTCGTGGCAGCGGCCGCTAAATCCCCCATTGTGTTTTGGGTGGGGAGAGGGGAGCTCAGGTGCTTTATAACTACAGGGTGGATGCTTTCCACGGGCTTCAGGAGGGTCATGTCCAGGTGACAGGCCAAAGGAGGCTCTCCTCAGCCTGGGGATGCATCTGTGAGATGCACCCCGTGGGGACAGCCTTGGAAATCACCCTCCTGACACCTGACTGTGAGGTTGCATCTGGACACCGGTGTGTTTATAGCAAGCTGCCGTCCCTAGGGAACTACACAGGCCAGGATGGTGAGCAGCGCATTGGACAGAGGTTGGTTTTTTTTTTTCCCTTTACCTTTGCTGGTGGCAGTATGAAATGTGCAGTTCTGAAGCCCTTCTCTGCCTGCAGAGAAGAGAAAGGAGTGTTAGATCTCAGGGGATTCACTCAGGTACCACAGAGCTCCCACACCGGTTAGCTTTGCTTGCCTTTGCTCACCAGTATTGAGAAAATCAGCCCAGAGCAGCCCAAAAGCAAGAGTTTAATCCTGGGAAGCCCACACTAAGATTCCTGCTGCAAGACCCATTTTGCCTCATGACGGCAGGGCCCGTCCCTGGCCATGCAGGCTAATTTTTTTTTTTTTTTTTTGGTCTAAAAGAAAAATTATGTGTCCTAACGCTGCAAATCAAGGTCAGGAGATGCCTTTCCCTCCATCTCGTGACTCCATGGGCAGCTCTCCCTGCTGGGCTGCTGCCCCGAGATGATCTGCAAGCTCTGCATCCCGAGCAACGCCTAGCACCCGCACTCGGGCTTGGACCACCAGCCAGCTCCTTTTCTGCTGAGGTTTGGTTTCCTCTCTCCCAGAAAGAGGTTGAAGAAGATCAGTGAAACTATGTAGCACGGATTTTACTGCGTTCCATCCTCTTGATTTATTTTCTCTTTATTTTTCTCTAATGTTCCAGTGCTCTCTGGCCCTAATTCAAACCTTCAACATCTGCTGCTCTTTGCCTCTTGCAACACCGCTTGGGGCTTTCAGCATCAGCACGCCCTGCCTCCCCAGCCCTGGTGCTGCATCCTCCCACCAGCCCTTTATCTTCCACCTTTTCCTGACTCACCCTGGCATGGATGGGGGCCTGGCAGGGGCTCCCCTTGCCCACCCACCCCCCCCCCCTCACCTTGCTGGATCTGCAGCTCCACGAAACCGTGAGCGACCTGCAGGGTGTGGGGTTTGCCGTGCTCTCGCCTGGCCTCCACGGCGTAGCAGCAGTAATTCCCGCTGTCCTGCAGCGTCAGGTTCATCACCACGATATGAAAGGCACCGTGGTGGTCAGGGACAAATTCCACCCCGTGGTGGCTGCCTTGCCCCCCGAGAGGGGATTTTTGGGTGCTGTTGCCCGGCGGCTCGTGGTGCCTGCCCAGGTCGTGGTGCAGCTCCTTCTCGGTGACGTTGCGGATGTGTTTTTTCTCGGAGCAGCTCTGGTCGCCGTTGCTGCTGTAGTACCAGGTTTTGTAGAGCAGATCGTGGCGGTCGGCGAGGGGACCGCTGATCCGGCAGGTCAAGGTGACGTTCTGGCCCTCGGGGCAGATGCAGAGCGAGTATGGGGTGGTGATCAGGAAAGCTGCTGGCCCTCCTGCCGGGGAGAAGGCACGGCAGCCGAGTCAGACCCTACAGCCCTGGGCTAACCCTGAGTTCGTAGCAAAACGGGGGTCATCCCCACCTCCCCCCCCCCCCCCCAAAACAAGCACTGCAAACCCCACCAGTGCTGGCGGCAGCAGGATGGGTGGGAGTGTTGCAGAGAGAAATCTGAGAGCATCAATATCAGCCTGCAGGCAGAGGGTAAAAAAGACTTCACCCATGCCCTCAGGGCAAGAAAAACTCATGAGCTCCCCACATCCCAAGACAAGGGAGAGGGGCAGCATGCTGTGAGCCCTTTGCTTGCTCTGTAGCAACATCCCAGCAGGGCTGGGAGCACAGCTTCACCCTAGAAATAATCTTTGGAGGAGAGGCATGATTTAAATATAGTTGAGCATCAGCTTTGAATAGCAGTGGGGTGGCAGAAGTTTGCCCGGGGCTGGCAGAGGTGTGGGGGAGAGCTATGGGGCTCCAGACCTCTGCAAAGCATGCAGAGGGTGAGAAGAGGGGTATGGCTCATGAATGAGGAAAAACAAGTGCTGCTGAGCCAACTGAAAAAAAAAAAAAAAAAAAAAAAAAAAGGAGAGAAAAAAATAAAAAGAAAAATAAAAAGAAAACAGCTAGGAGGAGCCCATGCCCCCAAGATCAGGTGGGGAGCAGGTCCCACCCTGCTTGTTTTTCAGCCCCTGGGGAGGAAAGGGGGAAATGGCTGACACTGACTGCAAGGAGCTGCTTGGAAACGAAAACAATTTTCAGAAAGAAATTCCTGACCTCTGTTGGCTGCGAAACATGGGTGGGAGGCCTGGCAGAGGCCCCGGGAATGAGGGGTGTACTGCGATGAATGTTACTGGTCCCGTCCCAGCACGCCAGCAGAGGGTACTGGTGGGTGAGGAAAGCTGTGCATGAGGGGAGAGAAAAGAGCAAAAATGGGTGAGTCTTTGGTGCTCTGGCCCTGCCGCCTCTTTGCATTTGCAGAAGTACATTGCGTCGCCTTCAAAGGCTGAAGAAAAAGCATATTTGCTTTAAATTATTGAGCAAAGGAGGTTCCTGGGGCTGATTTGCAACAGAGAAGGTGGTACGGGGGAAAGGTGTTCTTTTATTTTGGTAACATCCTGTTGTGCCATTAGCTCCGCCACTGTTTCGTTTTGAGGTTTTTCACTTGCTATATCGAGCAGTCGTCAATCACAGGCGGGGTGTGCAGCGCCTGCCCGCAGGCCATCCACCCCGGGGCGAGAGGCTCCCCGTCGCCAGGCTGCCCGGAGAGCATCCTCCTCCGTGCAGGGTCACCGTGTCACCGCCCCGGCACAGGGCTCCACTCGTGAGAGCGAAACCGAAAATATTCCCCACCACCACCACCACCACCCGGGGCCTTCCCTAACTCCCTCGTGGTTATTTATGGCTATTAGGAGGATGGTGTAAGGACAGCCATGCGGCCCCTGAGTCCTAGCAGCCTGCCTGAGGGTGCTTTGCAGGGGGAAGTGGGGTTTGGGGAGGGGATCTGCCCCATCAGACACCCCCCCCCCCCCCCCCAGGTCTGCAGCATGCGGTGCCGAGGAGTCCCACGGAAGCGGGGATGGTGTGGCCTTTGCCAAACAGCCCCGGCTGATGGCTCCAGCCTGTTACCCACGGCACGTGCAGCAGGGCATCCCCGGAGCTGCGCTGGGACAGCGGTTTGCATGGCCCGCCTTGTTTTCAATCCCGGCTTCTCCTCATCCTCGGATGCTGCTGGGGCCGGGATGCTCGGCCGCACCGGCTGGGTTTTGCCATGCAGCAGGAGCAGGTCCCCCCCACCTCCTTGCCAGCTCTCCGAGCACAAAAGGCACCTCAGATGTGTTGCTCGATACCTGCCGCAACGGGAAGTGCCCCATTCACATCGGGGGCCCCCTGGGAGCCAGGGGAAGGGAAGCCAGGGCTCTATTGGAGGAAGCGGCACTTCCAACACCTTGCAAAAGTATCTGCGGGAGTCTTTGTTTTCCACACCACCCCCCTGCCCTCCAATAAAACGGGGCCATCCCGCTCATCCCCGCATAGCTTGCAAAGCTCTGCCTTGCTAAATCGTCCAGCCTCCACCTCCGGGGCTTGATGGGAACCGTCTGGATGGAAAGTCAACACAGCCCACGCTTTCGGCAGCGGCGCCCGGCCACGGGGAGGGGCAGAGGTTACCACGTGTGAGGAGCCTTCGGCATTACCGACTTCCCTTCTTTCTCCTGAGCAGGGGAAGGCTTCCAAAAGCCATCGAACAGAGGAGAAAACAGCTGCGGAGGAGAGCTGGTGAGGCATGGCATGCCCCATAGCAGCGCCAGGGAGGTTGTTGTTCCCTCCCCAGGATGTACCGAGGCTTTAAAGCCGTGCTAGATCCCAGATGGTGCCCGGAGGAAATGTCTTCTGTCAGCATCTTTACACTAAAACTCCTGGATCTCTATCTCCCCCGGGTGCTGTCGGCTTTTCCATGCCCTGATCCCAGGTTTGGCTCCATCCCATCCCGGTCAGACCGTCCCCTTTGAAGTCAGCGCTGCTGGCAAATGCCAAAATAAAGCCAGATGCCCGTCTCTCCGCATCTCCAGCCGAGAGAGCCTGGACCCGTGGAGGTCTGAGCTGAGAGCTGTTGTCTTGTCACCATCTGGTAAGACAGAGGAGGTCTCAAGCAGGTGCCAAAAGTGTCCCTCTTCATCTTTGGCCCCTCTATATCTTCAGCTTCGACCCGTGGCGTCGCATCGGTGCAGCACAGAGCCTGGTGCAGCACTGGTACATCCCTGGTGCCCGCACCACCACCTAGCTTGCAGTCAGGGAACTCTCCTTTCAGCGAACATGAAATGCAAAAAAAGAGCTAATTCCAAGGAGCCTGTCTTGCTTTCCCAACCAACGGCTTAAATAAAACAGGATTTCATGCCAAATTCTGTGTCGGTGGCCAAAAACCTCTCCTGACTGCTTCTCCTAACTTTGGTCCCCCGATCTGGCGAGCAAGTGTTTGATTTACACTCTTGTGACTTAAAGAAGTGATTTCCACATCACACCACCTCTTCTGCAGCCTCTGGAGAGGAAGAGGCTGCTGGGGAGAGAGCGGCTGCTCAGTGCCGGAGCAACAAACTTGGCTTTAATTCATCTTCTGGAAGCTTTTGTAATGGACTCACATGAGAGTGCCACAAGCCCCATGGCCACTCTGCTGTCATTATGCTTCAGAGTTAACAGCCAGATGAGACGTGCAAGGGCATCCATACCTCAGCACAAGTACTTACAGCGGGAGAGGAAAAAGGAGAGAAGAAACTTACTGAAGCCCTCATCTCCTGCACCCTGAGGAGCCAAATGGCTTTTCAGTGGCAGAGCCTCTCCCTGGGTACCCATCATCCAGGCCTTGGGGAGATGCTGCACCCGCCGGAGGGTCCTGCCTTGCTCCTTTTCCAGCACAGCCCTGTCTTGGGGACAAGGTCACAATGCCAGGTTTGAGCTTGGGATGCAATTTTGGAAAGCTGCTATTCCTCAGATGGAGAGGAGCCGCTTCCCCATCCACCTAGCTGCCAGCATCCCCAAACTGCGTGGGAGCTGGATGTCTCCAAGGGCTCTACTTCTCCATCAAGCCCTGCTAAAATTAGCCAGGGGTTCAGAAAGTTTTGGCAGGCACACGGTTGCACAAAGCTCAGTTCCTCTGGCCCCAGGCTCCTGTTGAACATCGGTGTCCAAGCTTGTGGCGTTGAAGCAAGCCTGATGTTCAGTCCCAGCACCCCAGATGCATAAAGGAGATAATCCAAAGCCCCACAGAGATGCTGGGAACCACTCCCTGATGTCAAGAGGCTCGGATGAAAAGCAAAGCATGCTTCAATCCACACCAGCCAGAGGAGACAGGAGAAGGGACCCCCTGCCCCATTGCAGGGGGGTATCATTTCTTCCTGGGGATGTCCTAGAGGCAGTCACTTCACCATCCCCAGACAGAGGGAGAAGCCAAACCCAACAGGATGATTGTCCTCTGTCTGCGCAGGGCAGGGAGGGACCATGGTCCTTCCCAGCTTCGTTCTCTGACCCTCTGACCACAGGTGAACCCTGGTTTTAATTGCTACCGCCCCTGTTTCACTGCCTGGCCCCAGTTCCCCGATACGGAAACGCTGCCTGCCAGGGCTGGTGCGGAGTCAGGCATGAAGCAGCCCCCCCCTCCCAAAGCATCCCCCCCCACCGTGCTGGCGAGCGGCCGGTGAGCTTCCAGCGCTGGGAAGCGCTCACTCAGGGGGAAGGGAAACTCGGTGGCCGCACACGGTGGTCCTGCCCCGGCTGCCCACCCGGAGAAGCTGCCTGGCACGTCTCCGAAATTACAGCGGAGCAGAGCATCCTTAGAGAGGGCACCCCAGCCCTGCTCCCACAGCCCGCCTCTCTGCGCTCCCCCCAGGGCTGAGGGAAGGATCCTTTCACCGCGGCATGGCTGGGGACCTCCGCAGTGCCGGGGCACAGTGCCATGCAGGAACGGGGCAGCTTTTCCAGCTTGGGATCCCTGGCAGGGGGACTGGCAGGGGCAAGGGGTGCTGCTTTGCTTCCACACACATTAGATGAAGGTGAAGGAGGAAGGAAGACAACCCAATCCCAGAGTTTTAAAACAGCTGCTCCCCTGCGGCCCGTTTCCCCCGATGCAACAGGCATCGTGTGAAACGCTGGCTTGATTCCCCACCCCCCCCCCCCTCCAAAATCACAGGGTGGGAAAGTAAATAACCCCCCCAAATGCCCCAAATTCCTCATGCCGAGGCACAGCCCCAGCCGGGCTGACGCGGTGCCCCAGCGAGGAGAGTTTCTCTGGGTGGGGAGGAGAGAAAAGCGAGCTGGAGCTTACCGTGGGAAGCGAGCAGGCAGAGCGCGGCCAGCAGCAGCCCAGCCTGGTGGGACGTCGCCCCCATCGCTGCCGGGGGTGGCCGGGGGGGTAGCTCGATCTCTGCTGAGCCACCCGCACGCACTGAGCAGCCCCGCAGCGGCGGCCGGACTCGCACCCACACAGGAAATTTCATTGAGATATTACACGCAGCAACGGAGAGAACTGCGAGCACCCCCAGGAGGTGAGATGCGGCAGGGAGCTGTGGGCAGCACCCCAACCCGGCACCCTGCCCACGGGCGATGCTTCACTCCCCACCCGTTTGTGCAGCGGTGGGTGCAGCTCCTGGGTTTTTTCCTTAAGGCACCGGAGGGTTAGTTCGGAGCAAACGGGCCCCTCTGCGTGTGTTTTCGGGGTGCACAGGAGGTAGCTGAGGAGGGTGGTCTCCGTGCTGGGGACGTGTGGGTGCTCAGCTGCGAGGGACTGGGTGCTGGTCGCCAGCCCTTCCCTGGCAGGAGCTGATCCCTCGGGGCCAGTCTCCAGCTTGCTTCATTAAAGTGCACTTTGCTTGTAATTACTGTTTCTTTCCCATCTTTGTGAGGATGAGGCAAGCAGAAACCCTCCTGGGATGAACGGGAGGCAGGTAACTCAAAGGGTTGCCAGCTCAGGGAAGGGAACTGAGCTTTCCCTCAAAAAGGGGGAGCAAAGCATCCCCTTCCCACAGCCCATTTACACATGGGAGGCTTTTACTCTGCCCTCAAATAACAAAGCAGCACCGTGGGCTGACTCACATATTTCCTTCTGGATCTTTGCTTCGAATTTAAAAGACAGCGACAAAATCTCCGGCTGCGTCTGAGGGCCACCTCGATTCAAAACGATGTTCCCTGGGAAGTGGATCCTGGAGACACGTGGAGGTTTGCAAACCACGGGAAACTTTGGTGCTAACCTGCTCTGAATTTGGAGCATGCAGTGGAATGGAAAAGTAGCTAATTACGCTGTGGCTTTGTGGTTTTTACAGCAAGCACGTTTGTGATCGTCACATCAAAACTGTAACCTTTGTGTGGCTGGAAGAAATTTGTTGCTGGGGGGAAGGTGCCGGCACAAAGTCCAGAGGCTCCCAAAAAATGGTTTAGCATCCCGAGACCCCATCTCTGAGCTGAGCCCTTAGGCAGGGTGGCACGCTCTTGTCGCCTCCCTGTGCCCAGGTATGTCCCCACGGTGACGTGCCCAGAAAACAGCCTTCAGTAAGGACGTCCAAGTGCCTGGGCAGGGCCAGGTACAACTGGAAGAGGATCAGGACAGGCTGAGCCTGGCTGGGGGTGAAATTGTGGTCAGCACATAGGTGATGGGACCTGCAGGAGGTCAGCCCAGTTGTCCGAGATGCTCATTTTTGTTCCTCCCCTGAGCCCTGGCAGCATCATCTCCGGGTATTTTCCATCCTACCACATTGCCATCCTCGGTAATAGCAGCCAAGGTGTCCCCAGTGTCAAGGTGAGGACTCGCACATGCTTCATCCAAAGGCAGCAAGGCACAATGAGGATCACTCTCTGGCTTTCCCTCTGCCACAGGCTGCTCCCTGGTGTTGCCAACAGGGGTAAAAACTGGGTGGAAAGGAGAGGGATACCACAGAGATGTGCTTTGCTTGGGAGCAGGGGTGTGATTTAATCTCTCTATGTTTATCTCTGTACCCAGCCATTACCTGGAGATGTGTCTGCAGCCATGGCTCATTTCGTTTTGTGTCTCTTGGCAGGGTCGAGCCCACGATGGCGGTTGACCTCGACAGGTCCAGCCTTCCTCAGCCAGCTCCCGAGGTTGCAGAGCCAAGCCCTCTACGGTGCTTAATGCAATGTCCCCATGTCCCACAGGCCACCACCACAGTGTACGTCACCATCCTGGATGAGAACGACAACGCTCCCATTTTCCGGCAGCAGCTGTATGAGGTGACCCTCGACGAAGGTCCCGCCACGCTCAACGCCACCCTCATCACCGTGCAGGCTCTGGACCAGGATGAGGGACCCAACGGCACGGTTGCGTACGCCATCACCGAAGGCAACATCTTGGATACCTTCCACATTGACAACACCACGGTCAGTAAGGATGCCGGCCCCATCCCAGACATGTCCCTGTCCCTCTCCCTTAGCTCCCGGCCACTCTTCCCTCTCCTTGCAGGGAGAGATCCGCACGATGAAGGAGCTGGACTACGAGATCAGCCACGGGCGCTACACCTTGATCGTCACTGCCACCGACCAGTGCCCCATCATCTCGCGACGGCTGACGTCGACTGCCACAGTAAGGAGCTGCCGTCAGGGTTGTGACACCGCAGCCTCTTTGGGGTTGAGGAGTTCCCCCTCATGCGAGCAGTTTCACATCTCCTTCCCAGTGGTCACCAATCACTTTTCCCAGCAGCGGCCAGTTTGTCCGGTCGCTGTCACCCCAGTCCCTCATGGGGGCTGCAAAACAGGGACATGGGCAAGGGATGCTCATGGGTTAATTAGCCCAATTTTTTGGTCCTTCAAAGACACAAACAGAAGAAATGTCTGGGAATTGCTTTTACGTTGCATTATATTGTCTTTAGGTGTCCCCTTGGCTCTTCTTGCCCGAAGGAACAGTAGACAGTAAAGCATTGCTAGAGCATTAATTTCTGCTTCATCTTTACCTTTTCAGATTATTTATCTGTTTTTTAAATTCTTTGCATGGACATTATTTAAAGCCTCTAGCCATTTTTGCTGCTTCCCTCTATAGCTCTTCCATTTCTCCTGGAGTGTGGTGGCCTGAACTTAGTGCACTGCTCAAAGTGTGGGGAGGGCAGACTACCAGCTCCAAAGCAAATGTTTTGCAGGTGTTGAATACACTGACTGTCTTTGTGACTGAAACCAAAATTTGACAGGGTGTATGGCAGATGTCCATGCCCAGACTGCTTTTGGGGTCTACAAGTGGAAGAGATTGGTTAGATCTTCTGCCTTGGTTCCCTGTGGTGGACCATTATGCCTCACCCTGATATCGAGCCAAGCATTTTGTAGTTCCCCAAAAGGAGATAAGTTCTTGTGTGCAAAAAAAAAAAAAAAAAAAAAAAAAAATGAAGGGGAGATACCAGTGTGGAAGATTTCCATGGATAAAATCTGTCCCTACAAGCCTGGCAGTGCTGTGCTTCACATTTGGGCAGATGGGAAGCCTTCAGATGTGTTGGAGATGCCTTCCTGGCCCAGGAAAACTGCAGCGGAAACCTCGAGAGCTGGGGTTTAACTGCTGGCAGGGAAAGCAGTAGCTGCCGGCGGGCCACAGGCGAATGCGGAGCTTTCCCTGCTCTTGGCCCAAGCAGAGATGTGAACTTGGAAACCTTTCCAACAACCAGTACCAAAGCTCGAAGGGATAGGAGACACCCTCCCTGCTCAGCCCCGGGAGTTTGTGCCAGCAGCGGCTGAAAACACAGCTTTTAGGAGCAGGTTTAGTGATTATTTAAGATCCCGAGCGATGGGAAATCCATCACCCTGATAAGTTGTGACAGCACTTGTTTTCTCCACTGCTAGGAAACAGAGCAGACACTCAGATATACTGTTCTGTAAAGATTAGATTTAACCAGTAGCCAATGCCCATCTGATGGATTTTACTATCCTTTAACCCAGGAGGTCGGAAAGCTCCTCATTTGCAGTATCTTTCTCATAACCACCTGTACTACTGAAGCTCAACCTTTCATTAGTGACTGGAGATTCTTCTCCTCAGGCAGGATTTCTCTGCTGTGCATGTTCCCTGAAGCCTAGCAAGGGCATAACCCTCTTTGCAATATAGTATAGTATAGAGTTATATAAATGTCTTCTACATAGCATGACTGAGTTAAAAAGCAAGACTCAAGTTTGTTGGATCCTCAGCTTCACCAGCAGCCCCCATGGGTCTACTCTGCCCTAAAGCTGTTGATGCTATCCCATTTTGAGATCTGTAGGATCGATTTCTAGCCAGAGTGTGTCATAGGAAGGGATGCTAAGAAGGGAAATGTGCCAGTGGCGTTGGTGGTTGTTTGTGTTGGAATAAGGACACAAGCTGCAGATGTTTTCAGGTTTACCCAGCATTAGGAATGAAGCCCTTGGTGGAGGAAAAGGAGCAAGCAAGTGTGCAGCTGGCTGCAGAGATCAGGTCTCTCCGAACTCATGGCTTTGGTGGTCAACTCCATGTCTGTGTTTCCTGTCTACCCAGCTTGGGTTTCAGGATGTGAATGTGGAGAACATTTGGCTTTTGCATTGACTTCTCCATCATGGTGTGTGGCCCAGAGGTTGAAAAGGGCCCCACCTGCGTGGAGCTGGAGTTTCATAGTGTTACTGTAGGATGGGTGTGATTGGGAATAACTGAGTTTGAGGCTCTTAACTGTGAGCTGGACGCTTGGTGAACACAGCGAAGCCAGAAATACCGGAGGTATTTTGTGATGTCGCCCATCCATGGCTTCCCACACTCATGGCCAGCGGGCTGATCCCTCCTTCCATTTCTCTCCTCTCACTGCCCTCCATCCTCTTGTCCTGACTGCAGGTGCTGGTGAACCTCAATGACATCAATGACAACTGTCCCACCTTCCCACGGCCCTACGAGGGTCCTTTCGATGTCACGGAAGGGCAGCCCGGCCCACGTGTCTGGACCTTCCTGGCCCACGATGACGACTCAGGACCCAACGGGCAAGTGGAGTACAGCATCATCGCCGGGGACCCCCTTGGTGAGCGGGAACACGGGGGTGTCACCTCTCCTTTTGCAGCCCCATGGAGGAACCTGGCTTGTGGGAGCATGGGCGGGAGTGTTTCAGAAAAGCCCTCCTCCCTCCCAGGCTTCTGCGAATTCAGCCTTTCGACACCAGGAAATCCTGTTTTGAGCAACAGGAAACTTAACCTGTTCGTGGCCAGCCAGGGGGTGGCTGGAGCTTGTGCAAGGGAGGGGAGAAATCTGCTAAACTGTAAAGGCAAAAAAAAAACCAGACCACAGAAAGAGAAACAGAGAGCTGCAAGTGCACAGCCCCCATCTCACCCCCATGAGGTTTGCAGGGTGTTTGGGGACTGAGTTGCTCTGCAATTCATGGCGAAGCTGTAGCTCCAGCCCCACCGGCACCCCGGAGCAGGAGACAGAGGAGCTGTGGGCATCCCTAACCATGGGAACATAGGGCTGTCCCTCTGTGAATAGGTGGTGACTTTAGCCCAGGGTATCTGGAAGGCAGAGCCCAGTCCTGTCTCCCAGCTGACCCCGCTGCAAAGCTTTTTTCCAGGCTGCAGACCTCATCTCGGGGGGTGTAGGGGGGGGATGGTGTCCGTACTGTGTAGCCCACCCAGCTCTGGCCATCACGGGGCATGGGCAGGTGCTTGGAGGGCTGTTGGCATCTTCAGAAAGGCCTGGCCAAGGGGCATGAGCACCTCTTATTTGGCCATTCAATCCATCCCCTGCTCCTGCTGGTACCTGGGGGTGCGTCCAGGATAGTCCCCAGCTGCCACAGTCCTCTGATATCTGCCATAACGGGGTGTGCTTTTGTCCCCAAACCCACCGTGGTGCCTGTCCCTGGCTCCAAAAGGGAGCTGTTCCCCTGGGGAATCAGGCCATTCGCAGCAGCACGGCGTGAGCCAGAGCCCCTCTGTCTCTGGCAGGGGAGTTTGTGATTTCCCCAGTGGAAGGGGAGCTGCGGGTACGAAAGGATGCTGAACTGGACCGTGAGAACATCCCTTTCTATAACCTCACCATCGCCGCCCGAGACCGGGGGGTGCCCCCCCTCAGCTCCACGGTGAGTCCCCTGGGGTGGTGTGGGGGGCTGAAAGGTGTCATTCTCCATTCCCAGCTCCTTCCTCCTGGTCTCTGCCTTCGCTCTCCTCCTCTTCCTTTCCCTTATCCCTGGCACTTTCCTCCCCAAGACCATAGTGAGCTAAGTGGAGAAGCCCACCTCTTGCCCAGGGAGGGGGCAAAAAAAGGGTGGGAGGGATGGAAATAGATGCCATGTGCCCTCACCGCTTCCTTCCCTGGCAGATGCTGGTGGGCATCCGTGTG
Organism: Tyto alba; assembly: GCF_018691265.1. NCBI lineage: Eukaryota > Metazoa > Chordata > Aves > Strigiformes > Tytonidae > Tyto > Tyto alba. The sequence goes on along the minus strand of NW_024881261.1, from coordinate 37,198,326 downwards.
CTGGACATCAACGACAATGACCCCGTGCTCATCAACCTCCCGATGAACCTCACCCTCAGCGAGAACGCCCCTGTCTCCAGCTTTGTTACTCGCATCCTTGCCCGGGATGCAGACGAGGGGCCGAACGCCCTCCTGACCTTCGACATAACGGCGGGCAACACGGAGAATGCCTTCTACATCAACAGCACCGTACGCCCCCGGGGGGGTGGGATACCGGGACGCGGAGGGTGGGCATCCATGGGTGCTAACTGGCATCCTTGCCCCGGCAGGAGATGCCCCGGGGGAAGTGCACCTCACTCACATCCCTTGTACCTATTTCCTCGTTTTTTCTCGGTAGAGTGGCATCGTCTACGTAAACCGCCCGCTGGACAGGGAGCGGGTGGCAGAATACAGGCTGACCATCACGGTGAAGGACAACCCCGAGAACATACGCAATGCCAGGCGGGTAATTACAGACACTGCCAGGGCCTCCAGCGGCACAAGCAGCAGGACGGGTGGAAGAAGGGGTTCCTGCTGTGGCCAAAAACAGGCGGTGCATTTACCCGCAGCACTTCCAGTAGCAGCCTCGTCCCTCAAAAGCATCTGGGGGTCACAAGGAGGGGTCTGCAACCCCTCCTCGGCAGAGAACAGGACCACTAGGATTTAGGGCTAGTCCAACATAGCACGCTGACTCTGTGCATCAGCAGTAGACGTCACGGAAGGTGGGACAAAGTTGTGCTGGAGAGTGGGACAATCACAATGACACTGGAGCATCTTTTGGCCCTGCCAAGATGTCCCATGCATCACCCTTCAAGGTGCAGGCTGGGAATGGATGCCCAGTCCCTGGGTGAGGGTCCCTGCAGACCCTCCAGGGTGGTTCAGGGAGCACAGTGTCATGGTTTCACAGGGCTCCATCTTTGACCAGCACCAAGGTGGAGGTGGGAGAGGTGGGAGGTGAGCTCAAGGAAAGGACGTTGCGGTCATCACCCTCTTGTCCCCGTTTTCCTTTAGGATTTTGACCTGCTGGTCATTTCCATTGCGGATGAGAATGACAACCACCCCCTCTTCACCCAGAGCTCCTACCAGGCTGAGGTGATGGAGAACTCACCCCCAGGTAGGTCTCTCTTCAATCCCTTACGTGGCTCCTGGAGACTCCCTTTGGGGTCGGGCGAGGGGAGGTATCTCCTGGCCGTCGTGGAGGAGACACAACGCTGGGCAAGGAAAGACCGCAGATCAGTGGGATGAGGATGCTGAGTGTGAGGGGCTCCTGCCGACTGCCCGGGGAGGTTAGCCTCAAGGAGACCATGGCTTTGATCCATGCTGCTGGTGGAAACCTTTCCCAGCACAGGTCAGGCACAACCCTGTGAGAAATGAGCCCTGCTTGGGAATTACTCACTTGCAGACAGGAAGAGGGGTCCATGGTCTGAGCCAAGCCCTGGGGGCAGCCTTCAGGGCACCAGCCTGCCCAACGTCCCTGAAGGGGATGGGGTGCCATCTCTCCATCACCGGCGCCTGGAGCCACTTTCCTCCAGGGGTTAGAGATAAAACAGTCCAGCCTGTCCAGGTAGACATTTCCCAGACAAAGAGCTAGAAGTATTTTTATTTATTTATTTTGTTTTGGTTTTTTTTTTTTTTTCCTTCCTGCCATTTAAATCTCTCCCTGCTTCAAGACCTCAGGAACCTCCCTGTCCTGCCATTGAGGGACATCCCAGGAGAAGGATTTGGGTGCCTCCAGGTGATGCCCTTGGTGGCAGGGTGCTGGTGCCACCCAGCTGAGAGATGTGTCTGTCTGTTTGTTTTTAGCCGGACGTCCCACCGCCTCACCTGGGCCTCGCGAGTCGGTCTGCAAGGCTGTAGCAGTTGCCCCCCCGCTGCCTCGTGCCCCCCAAGGCCCCGCTCTGTCACCTCCTCCATCCATTCATTGCCATCCCTCATGTGTCCCCGGGGTGGGAAGGGGACAGGGAGGGGGGTTCTTCAGGGGGCTGCCACCCTTCCTAACCCTTGTCATCCCACCCAGGGACTCCGGTCACAGTGCTTAATGGACCCATCCTAGCTCTGGACAATGACGAGGGCATCAATGCTGTGGTGACCTACCAGCTCCTGGAGGAACCCCTGGACCTCTTTGTTATCGACAATAGGACAGGTGGGGTGGATCAGCAGCTCCCCGTCCCCAGCCCGGGACCCCCAGGTAACCATGAGGTCTGTCACCGGGCTTTTTCCCTTCTCCAGGTATTGTTTCAGTGAAGTCTGGTAGAGTGATAGACCGAGAGGCTTTGGAGGACCCTCACCTGGAGTTCACGCTGATTGCTTATGATGTGGGGGGCTGAACAGCACTGCCAGACTGACGGTGACCATCCTGGATGAGAATGACAACCGCCCCATCTTCCAGCCATCATCCATCACAGTGCGGCTGCTGGAAAACAGCCCCCCAGGTCAGGAAAGGGCTGGGGCTGGATGTGAGGGTGGGCAACAGGGAGACTTGAGTTTGTTCCTGGAACTGTGAAGATCCAGGTCTCAGTGTCAGGGCTGGCCAGGATGGCGTTGAAAGGAAAATTTGGGAATTGGGGCTGCCCACATTTGCTTGACTAGATTTTCTTTGGACCAGAGGCTTGTTGCCACTGCCCTCTGACCCTCGCTTGAGTGGGCTGTGTTCCCCCTTCCCCAGGCTTCTCCGTCATCCAGGTGACAGCCACAGATGCCGACAGTGGCCTCAACCAGCAGCTGGATTACCGAATCGAGGGCGGTGGCCAGGACAAGTTCCTGATTGATGCCACCACGGGGGTCATCCGCGTGGCCAACATCAGCATCGACCGGGAGGAGCGGGATGCCTACCGGCTGACGGTGGTGGCCGTGGACCAGGGCACGCCAGCGCTCTCAGGCACCGCCACTGTCAACATCTTCATCGACGATGTCAACGACTGTCGGCCCGAGTTCATCAACCCCATCCAGACTGTCAGCATCCCCGAGTCAGCCCCCGTTGGCACCGTGGTGGCCGAGGTGACTGCCATCGACCGGGACCTCAACCCTCGCCTGGAGTACTACCTGCTGGAGATCGTGGCCCGTGATGACACGGATGCACTGGTGCCAGATCAGCAAGGAGCATTCATGGTGGATTTTAAGACAGGTAGGAGAGCAGGAAGGGCGGCGCGGGCAGCGCGGACCCCTCTCTTCGCTTCTGCTTCTTCTTCTTCTTCTCTGCCTGGAGGTAGGTGTCTAAGGCACGGGTAGATGATGCTCCCCTCCTGCCTCCCTGCTCTCCTTCTCCAGCTGCCCTGTCTCACCCTGCCCTGTCCTCTCTACCCCGGCCAACCAACTTAACTAACCCTTTTCTTTCCTTTCCGGCTCTTGGCCCGCCAGGTTTGTCTCTGTGTCTGTGCTTGTTTCTCTCTCCGTGCCATCCGTCGCCTCCCTCCATCTCACCCATCTCCATCACAGGCAGCCCCGCTGCGGGCCGGGGGCTGCTCAGCCTTGGCAGACCGGACACGGGCACCCTCGCTGGGGGGGGGAAGGGGGGAACTCCGTTGTAGGTGGTGGGCTCTATCCTTGGGGAAGGAGGGCCAGGAGCTCCCCACGTCCATTTTGGAAGCCCAGAGCTGATCTGTGAAAGAATATCGCCCTTGTTGGAAAGGATACGGCACAAGACTCTTAAAGACGCCCAAATGTTGAGCTAAGATGGATGGGGTTGTGCAGGGGAGCAGCAGCAGTTGCTTCCCAACCCCCCTCATCCGCACAACCCAAAGCCTTACCCCAGCTGAGACAGCATGAGAACCTGTTAGCTGGGCAGGGAGGAGCAGGCAGGAAGACAGGAGATGGAGAGCAGGGCGAGAGAAGTTGTCTCCTCCCGTAGCTATCAAGTGGTTTCCCCGTTTAGCCTTTGGGGAGAGGCAGGAGGGCAAGTGCAGCAGAAGGTGCAGCGGTCGGCTGGTACAGACCAGTCTGCTGAGGGTCCTCAGCGGGGAGTGCTCAGGCACAGCCTGTGACCCCCATCTTTCTGGGGTCCTCAGGAGCTGTGAAGATCAAAACTCCTCTCAACCGGGAACTGGTGGCTACCTACGAGGTCACCATCTCCGTCCACGACAATGCCAGCGAAGTCATCGACCGCTCGGTCAGCGTGCCTAACGGTAAGCATGGACTCTACCTGGGGAGCACGGGCCCAGGGTTGGCAGATGCCAGGGGCTGGAACAGCCTTTCCCAGGCTCCAGTGTAGCTTCTGGGTTGCCAGCAGCTCTCCCGCAGTCCTGGACCAGTTCCCATCAGGTTTGGGTTCTCCTCTGAGCCTTCCTTTAGCGAATGACCCAAACATCCCAGGGCTGCATTGGGGATGGAGATATAACCCATAACCATATCTTTGCAACCCTCCTTTCTCCCATCTTTCCTTCCCTTCTCTTTCTCACTCGTCTTCCTCTTCTCTTCCCCTGTGGTCTTCACCATCACCATAGCCAAGCTGACAGTCAATGTCTTGGATGTCAATGACAACACGCCCCGCTTCCGCCCCTTTGGGGTCACCTATTTCACCGAGAAGATCCTGGAGGGAGCCACACAGGGCACCACACTCATCTCCATCTCAGCGGTGGACCCAGACAAAGGTCCCAACGGGCAGATCACCTACGAGCTGCTGGACCTCTCCCCAGAAGGCTACGTCTGCCTTGAAGACCCGTCGGCAGGTCAGTGGCCTGGGGAGGTGGGAGTCCGGGGCAGATCGGTGGTTTGGAGGGGGTTTCTCATTTCAGGGTCTGCCATCCTCTAGGGAAGGTCGTGGCCAACAGGACGGTGGACTATGAGGAGGTGCATTGGCTGAACTTCACCATCCGAGCTTCTGACAACGGCTCACCCCGCAGATCTGCTGAGATCCCTGTGTACCTCCAAATAGTGGACATCAATGACAACAATCCCATTTTCACTCAACCATCCTACCAGGTGAGCTGGGTTCCCCCGTTCAAGACCACGTGGGGTTTGTCTGGGGAGGATGGACACAGAGCTAGGGGCTCTCCAGGGACACCTTCTCTTCCCTCTGTGCTTGAACCATGTGAAGAAGTTGGGCAACTTGCCAGTGTACTCTATGTGAACATCTTGTACTGAGTCCAGCTGTGCCCAGCCCCGGATGCCACCCTATGCCCTTGGTTACTGCCTGCTAAAACAGCAAGTGATGAAACAACATGTACTGCCTGCTCCTTTTGCTTGCAGAAAGCTGTCTTTGAGGATGTGCCGTTGGGTACGGTCATTCTGACAGTCAAGGCCACGGATGCAGACTCTGGGCAGTTTGCCCTCATCCAGTACAGCCTGCAGGATGGAGAGGGCAAGTTTGGGATAAATCCCAACACGGTAAGGAGCCAACCGAGGCTGGAACAGAGAGGGGAAAGGGAGGGGAGGCTGAGATGGTCCCACCTTGTGCCTTGCTCCCACACCTCACCTTTTGCCCCTTCTCGAGTACCAGCTCTGCCAGACAAGGTCCACTTGAAGGTCTCTGTGTGCTGCAGGGTGACATCTACATCCTGTCAGCCCTGGACCGGGAGAAGAGGGATCACTACACACTGACTGCCGTGGCCAGGGACAACCCTGGGGACATCTCCAGTAACCGCCGGGAGAACTCCGTGCAGGTAGGGCTCTCCTCCTCCCACCTCCCTTCGTGCGATGGTCACCAGCAAGAAGGTGTTAAAACTTAGGCTTTCATCTCCAGCAGTCTTGCTGGTGGCTCGGGGAGGAATTAGAGGGAAGGAAGAGCAGATGATCCCAGGGGCTGTAGGGTGGATGATGCGGGGGACTTTGTGCCACAGGGACAGTGCATTGGTATTTGGGGACGGAGCAGGAGGAGCAGGGGAGGGCGACGCTATTGTCTGCAAGTGCTCCGGAGTGAATGGGTGCCCCGGCCACGGTGGCCCCTATTGTTGGAGGCAGGAATTCAGCTAGCGGAGCTAAACGAATAGCAGGAAGGGCAGCATGCCCCTGCAGCGGAGCCGTGGGTCATGGCGGAGGCACGTCACCAGCCTCACGTCACCCAGCCGGCTGTGCTTTGTGGAAGGTGCTGATCACAGTCCTGGACGTCAACGACTTCAGGCCCCAGTTCAGCAAGAGCCAGTTCAGCACCAGTGTCTACGAGAACGAGCCAGCAGGGATGTCAGTGATCACCATGACCGCCATCGACCTGGACGAAGGGGATAACGGCGTGGTGATCTACAGCATCGAGGGCCCCGGAGCAGGCAGGTGCTGGCGGTGGTGGGGGGCTCCTCCCTGATCAGGAGGGTTACAAGGAGGAGCAATTGGAGGGGCCAAACCTACATCCCGTCTCCTGCAGTTGGTTTGGAGTAAGGTTTTGCACGCACTCTCAGGAGCAATACTGAAAGTGTGGAGCCTTTCAGTACTGCTTCGCAGTTCCCAGTTCCTCATGGCGCAGCACGTTATGACTTTGCCTGCCTTCGTCCTGCAGCCCAGCCTTGGTTTATCCTCTTGTCTCCCCCACCCCATCAGGCCTTTCTATGTACACAGTTGTGTCTTAGAGCAAACTCACTGCACGCTTTAGGGGAAATCTAAGGAGGGCTAGGGGGTTGTGGGTGGATGGTGACAGTGCCTGAAACCCAGTATATCTTTGCATGCCGAGGAGTAATGAGAACCAAAAAAAAGCCTGCATAAATGTAGAGAGGAATGGCAGAAAGTTCATTTTCCAGACACCCATGTGCTCCTCTGACCTTCCTCTGACTATGGCCCTGTCCCAGCTGGCGTAGCTGGCCTGGACAGGAGTGAAACACAGCCAGGGGTGGCCTGGGAGCAGAGCCCATGGCACTGCCAAGTGGCGGGGATACAGCAGTGGGCAGGAATGCTCTGAGAACCCTGAGACCATCCACACCCCTGGCCTCAGGCAGCCAGCTCTGCTCCATCACCCCTTGACAGGGATTTCCCAGCAGTGAGGAGTGTGCTTCAGGCAGTATACCGGTTTCTAGTCATAATTTATCTGGTGCCAAGTTTCCTGAATCAGAGATGTGTTTTTTCTAACCCCCCAGAGGCTTTCAATATCAATAAAGACTCCGGGCTCGTCACATCCCGGCGGCGCTTGAAGTCCTATGAGAGGTTCAACCTGACTGTGGTGGCCACAGACAAGGGACAGCCCCCTCTCTGGGGCACCACCATGCTCCACGTGGATGTCATCGACATCAACGACAACCGCCCCATCTTTGTCCGCCCACCCAATGGCACCATCCTGCACATCAAGGAGGTAAACCCCCGTGAGAGGGAGCAGGGTCATGGCACGCTGAGACCGTGCCCCAGAGTGCTCCTGCCTACTGGAGCCAAGTTCCATTCTCTGTCGTCTCCACCAGAGATGAAACAAGACCTTGATTTAACATGATGCAAGAATGTTTGGGTCATGGGGCTGGAGAGTCAACAACAGCCCCTCTTCATACGTGCAAGTGGGGATGCTAGGGCAGCTTTGGGGAACAGAAACCCTGGCAGTGTGCAAAATAAGGAAACAGCCAGTCACTGCATGCCGAGCCTGTTTATAAACAAGGGCCAAAATGCTGACATTTAAGATATTTCTCCTTTCCGGGAAGCCAGGCTTGGCTCAGCCAGTCCCCAGCGTGTGCATGGGGCAACCACCCTGCTGAAGGGAATCGTGGTGCCACGTTGCCAGCCCCCCAGCTGGTTTTTGGGCAGCAGAAGCCTGCTGACCCTGATACAAGGGGGTTTGGAGGGGCAGGGGGAGCAGGGGGCTCGTGTGCAATACCGAGGCTGAGGGACTGCATGTGTGCAAGCAGGAGATCCCCCTGCGGTCCAACGTCTATGAGGTCTACGCCACGGACGAAGACGAGGGCCTCAATGGAGCGGTGCTCTACAGCCTGCTGAAAACCGGGGCGGGGAACAAAGACTGGGAGTATTTCACCATCGACTCGGTCAGCGGACTGATCCAGACGGCCATGCGGCTGGACCGGGAGAAGCAGGCGGTGTACAACGTGAGCCAGGCAGCAGCGCGCCCGCGGGGCGGCCGGGACGGTCCTCGAGGCTGCGGGTCCGGTGTGCGGCTGGCGGGAGGAGAGCGGTGTGGTGGGGATGGGGTCAGCTGCCGCAGTCATGAAGATGTCACACCTTAGCAGGGACTGGGTGGTTATCACGTGCCCTCAGGAAGTTGCACCCTGGTGGACCAATTCCCAGTTCCCTGTTAAAATCCCCCAAACATCCTCCGCCCACCCAGCCATTCTCACTGTCTCCTGGCCTGCATGGCTTTTCCCAGGACGGCCCTTTTTTCTTTTCTCCCCAGTTGATCATCGTGGCCTCCGACCAGGGCCAGCCAGCCTATGAGACCATGCAGCCCCTCCAGATCGCTCTCGATGACATCGATGACAATGAGCCCATCTTCCTCAGGCCACCTGTAAGGCACCAGGATGGAGGGAGCAGGACACAGGGGATGCAGGGATGGGGATGCCGGCGAGCACTTGTGATGGAGCATGCACCGCTGGGCATCACCATGGCAGGGAGCGGGATGGGATTTGTCCGCTTTTATTTAAAGCCACCTCAATGCTCACAACCCTCCCTTCTCCCGGGTTTTCTGCCAGAGGGACAGTCCCCAGTACCAGGCACTCTTCGTCCCCGAGCACTCGCCGCCAGGCACCGTGGTGGGGAATGTCACTGGGGCGGTGGATGCTGATGAGGGCTCCAACGCCATCGTCTACTACTTCATAGCAGGTGGGTGCCAAGCGGGGAGGGGCTGAGCAGCTCTCCATCCCTCCCCACACACCCCTCGCCAAGGGTTTCCATCTCTCCCATCATCTCCTTGCTGCTTTTCTACCCTGGTCAACGGGCGAGGTGGCATTTCAGAAATGCTGAGCCACCTGGGGACCCCTTTCTACACCCAGCTGGGAACGAGGAGAGCAACTTCCAGCTGAGCCGAGAGGGGCAACTGCAGGTCTTACGAGACCTGGACCGGGAGAAGGAGCCGTACTACTCCATCCTTGTCAAAGCGTCCAGCCAGAGGAACTGGTCCCCTCCCCAGGGCCAGTGGGCAGGCAGAACCCAGCCCTGGGACCTCAGCGAGGACCTGACCCTTCAGGAGGTGCGGATCTTTCTGGACGACATCAATGACCAGGCCCCCCAGTTCACCAAGTCAGAGTACACGGCGGGTAAGGGGTGCCAGGGGCGGGGGGGGGGCACCAGGAGCCAGAGATGCTCCAGGGAAAATCCAGCTGGGTGAAGGAGCAGTGAGAGCCTGCCCAGCCCCAGGTCCCTGTCCTGTCTCTATTTGAAGGGGTTGCCACTGACGCCAAGGTGGGATCAGAGCTGATCAGAGTGGTCGCAGTGGACGCCGATGTGGGCAATAACAGCCTGGTCCTGTACAACATCTTGGGCATCCGCTACATCAAGCAGCACTCCAACGACTCCGAGGAGGTGGCCAACATCTTCAGCATCGGTGCGTACCCTGCATACCACGGGAGCACGGAACCATGGCCAGAGACGTCCCTGTGGCCAAAGACATCCCTGTGGCCAAAGACATCCCCACGGCCAGGGTCACTAATCCTGGGCTTGTGACCATCCTTCCCCCAGGAACCTTTGATGGGATCCTGCGAACCTTCGACCTCTTCACGGCCTACAAGCCCGGCTACTTTGTGGTGGACATCATGGCCTCTGACCTGGTGGGTCACAATGACACGGCCATTGTGGGGATTTACATCCTGCGGGATGACCAGCGGGTCAAAATCATCATCAACGAGATCCCCGACAAAGTCAGGCAGTTCGAGGAGGAGTTCATCAGCCTGCTCTCCAACATCACGGGCGCCATCGTCAACACAGATGACGTGCAGGTAACCATCCAACTTTGAGGTTGCTTTGAGGGGTAGGTAACCTTCCACATGCTGCTTGGATGGGTCTCCTTTGAGGGTGCCTTGTCTGTATAAACCATAGACACCTCTGAGCTCTGAAGGTGACAGATATGCCCCAGGCTGGGGTGTATTGAAGGGGCCCAGACTGACCCCATGCCAGGCTTGAGGTTCTCTTGCCACGCAAGCACCCCTTGGGACATGATCAGAAGATGCCCCGGGAGGAGACGCCTCTCCTACACGGCAGACCTTGCTGTCTCTCCCCAGTTCCATGTTGACAAGAAAGGTCGGGTCAACTTCGCGCAGACAGAGCTGCTGATCCACGTGGTGAACAGGGACACCAACCGCATCATGGACGTGGAGCGGTACGTCACCTGGCCTGTCACCCAGCCCACCCATCACCTGGCCCGTTGAGTCCTCAGGGAGCCTCATTAACATCAAGATGCCCAAGCAACCCTTCTCTTCCCAGGGTGATTCAGATGATAGATGAGAACAAGGAGCAGCTGAGGAACCTCTTCAGGAACTACAACGTGCTGGATGTGCAGCCTGCCATTACCGCCCGGGCCCCAGATGACCTCTCGGCTCTACAGGTAACAGCCCAGCTGGGGGCTGGAGGTGGCTGCTGCTCACGGGTGGGGCGATGGCTCTTCCCATCCTTCATGACCTGGAGAGATGTTTCACCCAAATAATTTCAGGCGGGTGCCCACCGTGGGTGCTGGCTCCATGCTAGAAGTTGCTTCTACCCCTCTGCCTCTTCTAGATGGTGATCATCGTGCTGGCCATCCTGCTCTTCCTGGCTGCCATGCTCTTCATCCTCATGAACTGGTACTACCGGACAGTGTGAGTAGCGCCCAGGCCCTGCCCCACCGGCCCCAACCTCCCCACGGGGCCGGGGGGACCCATGTGGCTGCTCCCGGCCCTGGCAGTGATGGCAAGTAAAGGAGGGCATCAGCTTCCCAACGCCTTCTGCGGCGGGACTCAGCCTGGGTTCAGAAACTGACCCTCTTCCCCCAGAATATGATGCTTTTAATACTAACAGCGCCTCTCCCCACCGAGCTCACTGTCCTTATAGATACAGGGACTGTTTGTGGCGTTATTACAAATCCGTGTCTCCTTTTCCTTTCAAGCACCTTCCTTATTTTCTCCCCTGATTAGTTGTATTTCTTTCACAGGCACAAAAGGAAATTGAAAGCCATAGTGGCTGGCTCCACCGGTGAGCAGTGTTTGGGGTTTTCCAGCTGCATGAGACAGCAGGGTGCATGAAGAGCACGGAGGGGGTACACAGGGAGACGCGGGGGATGTCAGCGGGGTGTAAATCAGAAGCAATCCTGCCCGGCCAGGCGCGATGGGGAGGCTTTTCTCAGCGCCCAGGCTCCACGTGACCAGCTGCATCCCAGCGTGTTCCTCACGCCAGCGGTGCCTTTTTGGTCGCCTGGCTTCGCTCCCCGATAAAGAAGTGCCGCCCCGTGGTTCTCTGCTCAGCCCGCCGCCCTGTAACCCCCCACCCCTGCCTTTTGCAGGGAACAGAGGCTTCATGGACATCATGGACATGCCGAACACCAACAAGTACTCCTTTGATGGGTGAGTTCTCTCCCCTTCCTTCCCCTCCCCGGTTTGCCGCCTCGCGGGATCGCAGCTGGGGAGGCGCAGGGAGGAGAAGACACGATGCCTCTCTTCTCGGTGGAGGGATGTGGCCACTCGTGCCGTGGGGGGCACGACCCCAGCCCTGGCACAGGTGCTTGCCTTGCGAGCTTTCAAAGCCAAAAGACCTTGTGCCTTCTCCTGTGACTCCATCTCTGCCAATACTTGCCAGGCTTGGGGTAAGCAGAGGGACATAGGCTAATAGGGAACCAAATGTTAGGAAAGTATGTTTTGAGGGAAGGCCAACAGAAAAAAAAAAAAAAAATCAGAGGAATGCACCCACTGGCAATGTTGTGCAGAGATTTAGAAGGAAATAGGAAGGAAAGAGCAGATGAGAGGGCAACGCAGGAAGGATCAAATGAAAAGCACACAAATAATTATTTTTAAAGCTCATAGCAATAAAAGAAGAATGAAATGAAGAAACAGATGAAAAAGATAGCTCCCTGACACTGTGTTTTCATGCGAACAGCTATTGTTAGTGTTGGGGGGTCACCTGTAAATGACAAAATGACAGTGTCATCTGTGTCCTCAAGTCATCATGTGTAAATTGAATAAGTGTTGAGAATCTACTCTGACAATAGACTTTGGAAATAATTCTTCATCTTTGACACTGGAATTTCCTAAGCCATTACTTGCCAGCTAACTCCGAGAGGTACCTCCTTCTGCATCACTTCAGGCTGGTCTCCCCTGTTACAGAAACACGAACTGGGTAATTTTGAAGGCAGCAAGGTATCACCAAACGCAGCCAGAAGTGGCAGCCAGCTAGAGGGAAGAGATTCTTCAGTACGTTATATGCATTGAAAATTACCGCGCTGACAGTATCTAGCATCCCTGTGCAGTTGAGACCCTTCTGTTTTGGTGCAGTAGCTGAAAAACACTGTGTCTGACAGAACAGCCGTAGGGCGGGTGTCAACACACATCTGGATCCAGAGAAGCTGAACCCACGCTTGCACAGGGCAGGAGGAGGCGGCACACCCTCAGCACCCGGGCTGCGGGTGGGGGTTAGGGATGCTGCCGCTCTTTGCTTGCGCTGAGGGACGCTCTTCTTCCCCCCCCCGGGGCAGGGCCAACCCGGTGTGGCTGGACCCCTTCTGCAGGAACTTGGAGCTGGCGGCGCAGGCGGAGCACGAGGACGACCTGCCGGAGAACCTGAGCGAGATCACCGACCTCTGGAACAGCCCTGCCCGCACCCACGTGAGTGAGACACGGCCCCAGCTGGGGACACCCTCGCGCCCCACGCGCGCGTCGCCTCCTCAGCCGCTCTCTCTTCCCCCAGGGGACTTTTGGGAGGGAGCCCTCCGCGGCCAAACCCGAGGATGACCGCTACCTGCGGGCAGCCATCCAGGAATACGACAACATCGCCAAGCTGGGGCAGATCATGCGGGAGGGACCCATCAAGGTGAGCATTGGGCGCCGGGCATCCTTCACCGAAGGGGTCTTCTCCTACCGCTATGGCTTCCAGGTTCGCGGCTGCGGCGCCGGAGGGGGATGCCGCTCACAAAATCTCTGGGATGAGGCCAGCCTCCCTCCGATCAAACCATCTCCCTTCGGTAACGCGCTGTCTCTCCCCCTCCGCCCAGGGCACTCTCTTGAAGGTGGTCCTGGATGATTACATGCGCTTGAAAAAACTCTTTGCCCAGCGGATGGTGCATAAGGCCACCTCCAGTCAGGGGGACCGCTCCTCGGTCTCGGAGGTAGATGGGGTGTGCATGGGCTTGGGGAGATGCTTGCCGTGCCCTCTGGGATGCAGTGTGTCTTCCTGGCCCCGAAGGCTGTGGGCTCTCCCCACGGCTGTGGTCCCCGTCACCCAGTGGTTCCCCTTGTTCTCTGCTTGGCCGGAGTGAGCCAGATGCTGGTTTTCCACTGAGGCTGCCGGTTCCCCAAAGTGCCTCAGCTCTTGTGAACCTGCTGTGTTTCCTCTGAGCACCAGCAGCACCCTCTCCCTCGGTCTCTCCTACCTTCTTTGTGGGGTGGGCCCTGTCCATCACCTCTCTGCCTGTCTGCCAAGGCTGGCCGAGAAGCTGCAGGTCACACGTGGGGACATCTTCGCTCCCTTCTGCTCCTCTGAGCTTATTAACCCAGTAGGTTTTTGAGGCGAAAAGGCTGGGGCAGAGGGTTTTGGTGCAGGAGGGCTGGTGTGGGGAGAAGCAGCTCCTCCTGCAGCCTTCTCCCTCTTCACGAGGGGGGGCAAAACATGGGATGAACAGTGTGGAGGAGAGCAGTGGGACAGGAGACACCTTTCAGCCCTTCTTCCCCGCCACCCCCCCCCCATCCCTTCTTGCTCTTATCCCCCTCCAGCCCATTCAGCCTTCCCTCGCTTCTTTTCTTCATCTGCCTCCTGTCCCACCACCCTCACGCAACCCCAAATCCCAACCCGGGTTCAAAACCCCTCCTTGACCACTGTGGGGGCTGCTGCGGGACACACCACCCAGCTGGTTCCTGACCCGGGGCGCCCACCCGACGGGCGAGGGATCCAGCTGGAGATCACCATCGCGCTGGTGGTCCTCATCACCGTGCTCTGAGGTTGCTTCAGAAGAGGAGGGTCCCGTCCCTCCTGCTGGGCTCCGGCCTTGCAGGAGGTTCGGAGGTGGGGAAGCCAAGATCTGCTCTGACTGCGGTGGTGATTTCCCACCCCCCTGCCCTCGGTGAAACTTTTGCAGCTGATCCAGAAGGAGCTGGAGGAAGAGGAGGAGGAGCGCAGCCACAGCCAGGGCAGCCTCCGCTTCCGACACAAGCAACCGGTGGAGCTGAAAGGTCCCGACGGCATCCACGTGGTGCACGGCAGCACGGGCACGCTGCTGGCCTCCGACCTCAACAGCCTGCCCGAGGATGACCAGAAGGTGCTGGGTCGTTCGCTGGAGACTCTGACCGCTGACTGCGGAGGCTACAGCGACCACAACGCCCGCACCGAGTCGGCCAAGTCCACCCCCCTGCACAAGATGCGGGAGGTGATCATGGAGAGCCCTCTGGAGATCACCGAGTTATGACCAGCGGGGGTGGTGATGCTCCTCTAGGCAAGCCGGGGCCGGCAGGGACAACGCATGGACCAGGGGGGCCGTGGCGGGGGCTGGGGGAACCCCAAAACCGGTGCTTGCCCCCCCCCCCCCCTTCCCCTGCAGAAGGAGTCCAGGCCAACCGGTGCGGTTCGCTCCGGCAGCCTTGGAGAGCTTGGCCCCGGGAAAGGGCTCTCAGGACCGGTATGCTTTTACTTGCCTGTCATTTATCCATGAAAGCATTAAATTTTTTTTTATTTTTCTTATTAAAAACAAACAAACAAAAAAGTTCTTTTTTTTTTAAAAAAAAAAAAAAGAGAGATTGAGAAAAGCTAAATGAATCCAATGAGTCCAGGCTGGACGGGGGTGAAGGTGCAGCGAAGGTGCGGATGATGTGTCACCGCAGCATCCCCAGGCGCAGGCTGTGGGGACAAGCAGCCATCACACCCCGATCACGGGCATGGGGAGGGCCGGGGTAGCACGGGGAGAGGCTGAGTCCATTTGGCATTAACGTCACCTTTCCAGCAAGGAAAGGCCCAAAAACTAAAGGAAAGGAAAAAAAAAAAAAAAAAAAAGAAAAAAAAAAAAGTCGACATTTCTCCATTTTGCTGGCTTTACCAAAACATGTTGCGACATTGAAAAAGAGAGAGACTGACAATAACTGGGGCTTCTGGATGTGGAGTGCTCGTGCGTGTCTTTTCTTGCCCTTTTCTTTCCCCTTCTCTCTTGCTTTCGGGTTTGTTCGTTCGGGGGTTTGTTTCCAATCGTAACCTTGTGGAGAGTTTCGGGCACGGTCTGTTACGGGACTCAGAAATACACTGTCTATGGCTTTGGGTAACCTGTCTGTCGTCCTTCCTCCCCAACCGTGCCGCGCCAGATTCATCATACCCAAACAGCCTTTTGAAGAGGAAAAAAAAAAAAAAACAAACAAACCTTTTTTCCCTTAATTCACCCCTCGATCCATCACCTCAGCCCCAGGTGTTGCCGCACCCCAGATTTTGGGGGAAGCATTAAACCTCCTCCAGGTTTGCCCCCGCCTTGCCGCGTTGCCAGCCCAGGAGAAGGAGGAGGGAGACGACCAACTGGGCTCACGGGAAGACTTTATTTGCGGTGAGATGCTCCCGTGCACGCTCAGGACCGTGCACTGCGGGTGTCCCCCGCTCCTGCAGCGAGGAGGGACAAGCCAGCACCCCACTGCCCCTCACCACCACGGCTGGGTTGGCACAGGAACACCCCCCAATGCCTCCCCCCCCCCCCCCAGGTGGGGATGTGTGCATGAAAGGAAATATTTGCTCCCCCAAACTCACACATTTTTTGCTCAGGGGATACTTAAAATTGACATCTCTATCTCCAGCAACTGGCTGGACACAAAAATCAGAGTACTGCGAATGTCATGCAAAGCCGGGCATTGCAGGTAAATTTAATCCACTTTGTTTCTTTAACTGGTGACCAAGGGGGGAAAAAAAAAAAAAAAAAAAATAAAAAAATAAAATAAAAAGCCACCCCAATTTGAAGAGGGACCAGCGAAGGGCTGGGCTTGCCAAAAGCCAACGAGACCTGCGGTGTGAGATGGCCGGCAGCCAGGACCAGGGGGCTTGGTGTTTGGGCAGCAGAAACGATCCCAGCTTCGCGTCGCAGGATCCGGGCTTTACGAGCAGTTCAGGATGGGCTGGGGATGGGGAGGGAGGGTGGGATTTTGCAGTCAGCGAGGTTGAATCCCCAGTCCTGAAAATACTAACGAGTTCCCTTAGCCTGATTTGGAAAATCCAAGCCCCAGGGGTGGAAAAAGAAGTGGCAGAGGCAGCTGGGGCACCCCACGGCCACCGGCGGGGTGGTGAGGCCGGTGGTGGGCTCCCGTCGTCGCCGTCCGTGGGCGCGGGCACACCCCAAGGGAGAGGGTCCGGGATCCTGAACCGAAAGGGCAGGGCAAGCCCGGCTGGCCGGGGAGGTGGCTCCTAGTTCCATAGGTGACGCCGGCAGTGCTCGACGGCCTGCGGGAGAGAAGGGGAGGGATGGCGGGGGGAGGCAGGGACCCCCGGGCACCCTGCAGAGCCAGGGGAGGGGACACGGCCCCTACTCACGTGGCACTCGACCGCTGTGGCCATGTTCTTGCACCAGTAATGCGGCCCCCAGGCGCAGGGGTCCGAGCCCAGGAGATCGTCCTCAGGTGAGTCGCAGGCTCTTATTTTCTGCGTTGCGAAGGAAAAGGGTGGGAGAAGGAAGGGGGGGAAAAAAAAAAAAAAATAATAAAAAAAAATAAACATGAGCACCCTTTGACCCCAGTTTTGGGCAAAAGGTGCCCGTGTCGGTCCAGGCTGCCCCCAGGGGTGCAGCACCCGTGGCACGGGGACGCTTACGGTGCAGACGAAAGTGGGGTCCATCATCTGCACGAGGAGCCGCACGGCCGCCGGCTCGTATTGCATCACGAGCGCCTCGCACTGGGAAAGAGAGAGAAAGTGAGTGTAAGGGGGTCACGGGGAGTGGGGTGGGGGTGTCCCCGAGGCCTAGGTGTGCTTCCCCCCCCCCCCCCCCCCCCATTACCTTGCCAGTGAGCGGCGGGGGCAGCAGCTCGCAGCCCTTCTCCAGCACATCGCCCAGCTCCGCCAGCGTGTCGTTCTTCAGCAGCTCGTTATCGAAGTAGGTGATGACGATCTGGCAGACGTTGCAGAAGGCGCCGGCGCCCACCGCCAGCTGCTCCAGCGCCACAGCCCCTGAAGGACATGGAGAAAGGGTGGGGCAGACCCTTAGCACCCCCCCACCCCCCCGCCTTGACCACCCCCCCCCCAGCACCCCACTCCCTGGGGACCTGGTGTCTTGGTCCCTCCGTGTGTGTGTGTCCCCCAGCTCACCCCGGTGGGTGTCCCCGCTCCGGGGGCAGCAGTGCAGCATGGTGCAGACGGCTGCTGGGTCGGTGGCCTCCAGCAGCATGATGACCACGGCTTTGCCATAGGAGTCCACAAAGTCCTTGCACTGCCCGATGACGCCGTGGGGCAGCATGTAGCACACCTTCTCGATGTCGTTCACCAGTTGCTCCTGGCGGGGAGAAGGCGGGAGAAGGGGAAACCACCCACCCCCCAGGCTCCTTGCTGGCCCTTTCCCCCCTCCCTTTCCCCCCTGGCCCTTAAGCATCGGGGCTCACCTCCGTCACGTTGTTCTCCAGGAGGCTCTCGGCCGTCTTCACGGCGAACTGGCACATGTCGCAGAGCGGCGTGGTGCCCTCCTCGTCCTGTCGGGACAAGGCAGTGGGACACACACCGAGCCCCCACCCTCAGAGCCACCCCCATCCCACCCAGCCATCAACCCCCTCAAAAGACATTCCCCACCTTGAAAAAAACAGAGATGCTTGAGGAAAAAAAAAAAAAAAAAACAAACCAAATCAAAACAAAAAAGCAAAACAAGGTTCCCTCTTCCAAGCGTTTGGATTTTAAGGGGAATGTCAGAGTCGGGGGGGCTGGGAGGGGGTCCCCACTTACCCCCAGGGCGCTCAGGACCTCAGTCACCTTCTCGGTGAGCAGCGTGTGGAGGGGCAGTGCCGAGGCGGAGGAGCAGAGTCCCAGCTGGCCACACAGCTCCAGCGGGTCCTGGGGAGAGAGACAGCCTGAATCGGGTGGGCATCCCCCCGGGAGGGTGAGCCTGCACCCCCCCCTGCTTCCCCATGGAGGGTGATTTCAGCCCGTTAGAGCATGGGTCTCGCTTACCTCAGCCTGCTACCAGTGGAGGGGCCAGAGAACGGCATGAAAAAACGAAAATAAAAAAAAAAAAAAAGGATTGCAGCAGTTTCAAGGCACAGAGAAGGCGGGGAGGGGGGGAAATATTTAACCGTTTGTAGGAATGTAAAGCAGTGGGTTTATTAAAAAAAAAGTGGGGCCCCACATTTGCTGATGAGGTCCCCTTGGCTATGCCGCTTGCCCCCGTCAGCACCCACTCACCCCGGGGAGCTGCTCACCCACTTACCATGTACCGGAGCAGTTGGGCAGCCGCGTCCACGTACTTGGCCAGGTAGCTCTTGCACTATGCAGGGGAGACACGGGGCACAGCGTCAGCACCCAAGGAGGGACACCCCACCACCTTGCCTGCACCCCTCCAGCATCCCACACACCACCCCCCCGGGTGCTGCTCCAAAGCAGGCAGCTGCAAAAGATGCTCCCGGTGATGATGATGATGGAGGAGGAGGAGGAGGAGCCCAGGGTGATGCTGACCCCCTTACCCACGGTGTCATGTCGGGTGCCAGGCCTTCGCACACCCGCTCGGCGTGGGCCACCAGTGCCTGGGCAAAGGTGGTGTTGGTCCCCAGCTCCAGCTGCACGGCCATCACCAGCTGCAGGCAGTCCCCACACCCCTCTTCCAGCTCCTGCGGGAGGACACGGGCAGGGAGATCTCAATACCTTCCTCCCCACCCCCCCCCCCGCCAAAATAAAACCGAGCACCCCCGGGGTGAAATGCCAGTCACAATCTGGGGCAGTTTTTTGGCCGCCATGTCTCTGACCACCCCCTCTTCCTGCATCCTGCAATATCCTGGGGCCAAATTTGTGACACCCCTAACCAGACGCCATCTCAGCTGTGTGGCAATTTTTTTTTTTTTTTTTGTTATTGTTAACTAGGTGATTCTCATCCTTAAGCAGCCTCAGTGGCATTCTTGCCTGTGCCACGGTACCTGAGCCTCGCCACGAGGGGGGTCCTGGGGATGGAGCAGGAGGGGCACGTTGGCGATGAAGGGGGAAACCAGGTCAGCGAAGTCCTGAGTGGGGGCTGGCGGCGGCTTCTGAAACTTCAGAGCCCCCGTGGGGCTCTCCAGGGGCTGGCACAGCTTGATGGTCCCGCACACCACCTTTGGGTCCGACTGGAGGGGGTGGGCAGAGGGGTGGGGGGCTTGGGGCTTCATCTGTCCCATCACCCTGCTCCCCACCCCTCCATCCCTGGGTCATTTCCATCCCCATCTCCATCTCGCAAAGGTTTTATCCCAGGCTTCAAAAGCCTCCCTTGCCCTGCGAGCCCCCAAGACATCCCAAACCATGGAGAAATGCAAATCCAAGAGGGGGGGGGGGGGGTAATGGGGGGGTGGGGGTGTCCTCCCAGCCAGTTACCAGCACTTGCTTGCCCAGCTGGACGAGGATGAGGATGCCAGTGTCCACCATCCTCTTGCACTTGACAGACCAGTCCTGGAAGGGCAGGTACTGGCATTTCTTATCCAAGAAGAGCCGTAGCTTTTCCTAGGTGATAAGGGGAGAGCTCAGAGCTGGGCTGGCCCCGTGGTGGAGCGGGGGGACACACGTCAGCCCACACACACACACACACACACACACACACACGCACACACCCCCGGCCACGACCCACCTCGGTGCGGTTGTCCTGCAGGATCTTGCCCACCACGGAGACCGCCACTTGGCACAGGTGACACGGGATCCCCTTCTGCTGAGAGAGTGGATGTTGTCGGGGTGCTGCCATGGCACCCAGACCCCCCCCCCCCCACCAGCTTGCTCCCCAAAACCCAACCCTTCATCCCCAAAAACACCCCACACCAAGGGGAACGTCCTGGGGTACCCACTCGTTTTGGTCGCTCACCCTGCAGACACGCTGCTGCCTGAGAGTGTCAGCGGATGCTCCCCTGGGTGCCCAGCATCAGCGGGGAGGAGGGTGCAGGCTGGGATTCTCCCTCCAGCCCCACATTTTGGGGCAGGATGATGGATGCATCCTTCCACACGCTCCCCCACCCCCCAAGCCCTCATCCCCCCTCCTGGCACAGTTACCCCCAGGGCCTGGTCCCAGACGGTGATCCGGCACAGCTCCAGTGCCCCGCACTTGGCCGCCGTCGCCACATCGCGGCACCAGTCCTCCGGCCGCTCGCCACACTCATGGAGGGGGCTGGCCCCGGCTGGGGCAGTGGGGTGGAGGGGTGGGGGGGAAAAGAGGAGACCGTCAACCCCTGGGGCACCCCGAGACCATCTCCTGCCCCACACCAACTTCCCCACCAGCACCCTGACCCCAGCCCTGCCCCACGAGCCAAGGGCGATGCTCCTCACCCTCCCGCTGTGATTCACCCTCAGCTTTCGCAACGGTGGTGTGGTGGTTGGGGTTGACAAATTTTTTTTTTGCCTGAGCTGCAGCCAGAGCATGGGGGGGAAGCAGGGCCAGGGAGGGGATTCTCCCCCTCTGCTCCGCTCTGGGGAGACCCCCCTGCAGTGCTGGGGCCAGCTCGGGGGCCCCCAACAGCAGAAGGACCCGGAGCTGCTCGAGCGGGGCCAGAGGAGGCCACGGAGATGCTGGGGGGGCTGGAGCAGCTCCCCTGGGGGGCCGGGCTGAGAGAGTTGGGGGGGTTCAGCCTGGAGAAGAGAAGGCTCCGGGGAGACCTTCGAGCAGCCTCCCAGGGCTTAAAGGGGGGACAGGAGAGGTGGGGAGGGACTCTGGGTCAGGGGGTGGGGATGGGATGAGGGGTAACGGTTTTAAATTGAAAGAGAGGAGATTTAGATTAGATACTGGGAAGAAATTCTTCCCTGTGCGGGGGGTGAGGCGCTGGCCCAGGGTGCCCAGAGCAGCTGTGGCTGCCCCCTCCCTGGAAGGGTTCAAGGCCAGGTTGGATGGGGCTGGGGGAAAGGGGTCCCTGCCCGTGATGGTCTTTCAGGTCCCTTCCAAACCAGACTGTTCTATGATTCTATGATTTTTTTAAGCTCAGCAAAGGCCGGCTTTACCAGGCCAGTGTGTGCTGTCTTTTCCAATGAGATGTCACAGCAGCGTTGGTCCAGCATCAAAACACAAAGCAAATTTGGGTGCTCAGCCTCACAGAGCCCTTTAACATGCTGGGGAGGTGGCTGCTTATAGAAACAGCAATAAATCTTGCAAAACGAGCAAACCAGGGGGGTACCAGCGCTCAGCCCCCACACAGCAGCCAGTTAGCCACGCCGTGGCTCCTGGCAACGATTGAGCAACCCCAGTTTAGGGTGTTTTGTTTTTTTTGTTTTTTTTTTTTCTCATTTCCTCCCGATGACAGCATTTTCTCCTGACTGTAAATCCCCAGCACAGCAGCATCAGCACCACCCGCCCTGGCCGCCCGGTGGCATGGCGCAACGCCGGTGGTTTAATTGCCACCTTGGCGTGTCAGGAGTCATTTGTGATGGGGCAAGTGTTTATTTCCACTGGGGGCTGCGCCCACCCAGGATGCGGCTGGGGAGGAGGCGTGGAGCTGGCACAACCCAAGCCCCTTCACTGCCCTGATTTGGCCAGGAGCCACTCCAGAAATTCAGGGGGCACGTGAACGGGCAGACAGACAGACTCTGCTATCTCACAGCTAGCATTTTTAAGCAAAGCACGATGCCACCCTCAGAGCATTTTCATCCAGCTTTTACCACTCAGCCCTGGCCATTTGATTTTGTACAGCAGGAATAAAGCCAAAAGCAGAAGCTGTTCCTTCCACCCACCCTGCCCTTATCAGGTTTCTCCCCAAAAGCTGCTTTTCCTGCACGCCAGATCCTGGCAACACCTTCTGCTCATCCATGAGATGTGTTGGGGCAGCAGCTTGAGATACCCAGGGCCACCCCAGCAAGTCCTTAGGGGTGGGGGGGTTGTAGGGAGGGGGGTCCCAAGCCCCCCACCCCCAGCCCTGCCCGCTCCCAAAAGCTCTGGCGGAGCTCAGGGGGCCCAGGTGGCATTTCAGCCCCGATTTCCCCATCAGGCTGACAGCAGCACCAGGGCAGAAGCAAGCCCCAGGGCAGGGCAAGTCCCATCCCATCGTCCCCCCACCACCACCCCGGGTTTCCCATGCACAGCTTCCCACACATCTCTCCAGCAGCATGATGCCGAGGTCGCCCCATCAACTGAGAGATATAGACTTATTTTTTTTTTAATTCTGGCCCTAGCATCAGGACAGACAGGAATGGCAAGGCAGCAGAAACATTAAGGGGCAGCACAAAAAAAAAAAAAAAAAAAAAAAGGAATGGGGAGGCAACGACCCCACAGTTTGTTTCTGAGCTGGTCCTTCCTAATCCATGGACACTGGCATCTCACAGCCTCGTGCTTGAGACCGGAGCAGCGGTGTAAGGATGCTGCCAGCACTGTCATGGGGGGATTTGGCTGGTCTAAAGGACACCAGTGCTTTGGACCAGCACCTTTCTGGCTCACAGTGGCTCTCAGCTCAGTGCTTCCTCCTCGCTCTGCTCGAGCTGAAACTCAGGCAACAAGTGCTGGGCCGGAAAAATAATTAATACTAATCATAACACCCAGCTGCTGAGAGCAGGGGGGGAGCTTCCCTGGGTGGAAAGCAGGGCCAGGGGGCAAACAACTGGGGCAACTGTGAGCTCGCCTCCATTTTTCAAAGCTGTGCTGGAGCCACCTCTTGCTGCCGGGCACCCAGGCAGCAGGACAGCGGACGGTGCCAGTTTCGGCAAAGCCCTGGCACAGAGCATGGGGTGAGGTGGGGATGCTCCCACACCGCTGGGGTGGCCCCAGGCCGGCCAGGACTGCTCTATCTCGGGCTGCCAGGCCCCTGGGGTGGGGTGGGCTGTGCTCAGGGGGGACGGAGCACCGAGCTCCAGATCTGGCAAGGCTGTGCCGGCGTTACGCGCGGCCCCAGAGCACGCCGGCCCAGCCGGCAGAGCCTGGCGAGCAGGTTGTGATGTAAACCCCGGAGGTGGCGGCGTGGGCCCCGGCGCCCCAGTTCCTGGCCTGGCGCACACCCTTGTTACGGCAAAAAAAAAAAAACTAAATACACTCTTCCCAGTATCAAAACCCTTCTCCAAGGCTTGCAGTGGCTCCCAGTCCTGCAGCCACACCGGGTCACGTAGCCAAGCGGCCACCACCGGAGCCACCGCCGGCTCCCAGGGCGGGCACCACCTGAAGGACAGCCGTGCCACGGACGTGCCGAGCGTGGGTGAACTTTCTTGCTCTGCCTGTTGCTGACTGGAGCACCTCGTCATGTCCCCCCCCACCTCCAGGACAAGCGTGCGCAGTCACGACTCTTCCACCACAGAGGCTGTGCCCGAGCAGGTCACGCCAGAGGAGTGTGATGGGCTGAGCTTGGGGTTCTTCCCTCTGGGAGTTGAGATGTTTGGGTTTGGTTTTTTTTTTTTTTTTTTTGCCTACAACAGTGGGGCTTCATGGAAATTTCCCCTGGAATAAGTGATTTCCCATCAAACAAGGGCCAGGGGTCAAAACCAAGCTCTTCCCAACTTGTCTTGGGAGGATGTTGGGGGGGTAAGACAGATATCACTTTTTCACTCTTATCAAGGGGGAGGCCCAGGGGCTGATAGCATAAGCTCACGGGCAGGAAGATTTGCTCAGAGATAGCCAAAGCCCCGGTGATGAGGTCTCCAAAGGTGCCTAGGGCTGCAGCACTGCACCCCATCACCCTCCCCGGAGCTCAGCACACCACAGCAGAGGAGGCTTCCTGCCTCCTGCACCTCCTACGAGGCCCCTAAGGGAAGGGGCACACCCTCAGACAGCACCCTGGTCACCCCACCGTGCCCAAACAGCAACATGGTTTCCCCCCCAGCTGGCACGGACACGGGCAGGTCCCAACACCAAGGGCAGCCCCTCTCCCCCCCGGCTGGCAGGACTCCCCATTGACTGGCCTCCCCCTCTTTCCAGATCCCAGCAAAACACCGGCCCCGTCTGAAGCCCCACTGGTGGGAGAAGGGGAGGGGAGGGAGCAGGCCACTTTTTGCCCCGGGATCATCTTTAAGGGCAGAAGTTGCAGCGCTCACATGGAGGTAGGCAAGAGGGAAAGCAGCTGGTGGCGTCACCCGCCCCAGCTCTCCTCTGGCCCCACTCCCAACCCCGCAGAGGGATGAGGAAGGACGCTGTGGAGCTTAAACGTTAGAGCTGGGACTAAGTTTTGGGGTTCGGAGGGGTTTCCTGGGCTCCCCTCAAAGTCCTACCCCCAGGCCTGGCCTTACCTTGGTAGGAGCCCAGGCACATAGAAAGGATCAGCACCCAGCCCCTCCATTTGCTCTCCATGCCGTTCCTAAAGACAGTCCTCAGCGGCTGGTTCCTCTCCGGTGCTGCTCCCAGTCTGAGGAATGGTGGAGGGGTTGGGAGAAGTAGTGAGATCCCACACCTACGCAGGGCAATTACCACACCCCTCTCCTTACGCCTTGATTATAAAATCATCACCAGCCTGCAAGTGGAGGGAGGGACGGGAGCCAGGCAGGTATTCCCGGGAAGTCAAAACCAGCCCCGCTCCTGCTCTTCAAGCTCCAACCTCACCAATCCTGGCTGCAAAGGGTGGGCACAGCCAGGGAAATCTGTCCCTGGGCCATGGCCATTCGCTGTGCTCTTCAGTGAGCAGAGCAGCACCCCTTACAAAACAAAAAAAAAAAAAAAAAGGTCAGCAGCACAGATATAAAAGCAGGTAAATTTAGGACAAGCGAATTAATGGTATATTTAGAGGCAGCCAAGGAGTTTGCTTAAAGCATTTAAAAAAAAAAAATTTCATTTATTCAAAATATGGCAAGAGGACAAAAAGGAAAGCCACGTTAAATGCAAGTCAGCACTGAAGGCTGGTATCAAGCAGCTCCAGCAAGAACTCCCTCCAGCCTGCGCAAGGCAGAATTGCAACACGGGGCTGTTGCCTCACGTCAGGCACTGCGGCGGTGGCAATCCCTGGGAAGCCTCCTGAACCTGCAACCGTGCTCCAGAGAACAAAGGCTTGATGGGACACGCACGCTGCAAGGCAATTACAACTCCTGTCATTCAGCCCCAGATTCCCGGTGACATTTTGGGACATGCCTTCTCCCAGCTCTGCAGCAAAGGGGAAGGTAGCGAGGTCCTAACTAGCACGCAACAAGGAAATGAAAACACAAACTTACCGTTTACAGAAGTTTTTATTGTTCATTAAGGAAGCTTTTGTGCAAAAATCAAGACGATGTTCTTTAGAAAGCAGCTGCATGTGTGTCCCCCCCCTCCCCAGGGTAACTCAAGCGGGTCAGGTGCCACAGTCCACAGGGAGGAAACTGCCCAGCCCTAGCACAGGATTTCCCCCAGTTCCTCACCCAACAGGTCCCTAACATCAATCCTTCACGGCTAAAAACCCAAGAAAATTAAAACCTTGCCAATCTGTAAGAGAAAGTGTCAATCCATCCCCCACTTCCCCCCCCCCCACCCCCGCCTCAAAATAGTTCATGTTGAGAGAACGCCATCCAGTTTTAAAAAAAAAAAAAAAAAAATCAAATACCATACTGCATGCCATGGTGTAACACAACCTGTAACTCCAGGGCAGCCAAGCTGAAAAGCCCATTTCCTATCTGGCATATCTACTCCAACTGGGACACATCGCTGGAACCACTGCACAAGCCCATCAAGACAAAGCTGCAGGTATTTTACATCTTTAGGAGAAATTTTTTTTTTTTCTAAAGCTGTGAGTGCTTCAGCGTTCTGTACAAATGCAAACAAGGAAAGACAAACTAGTATTGCTGTCAACACTGCCCAGACATTTAGTATGTACACGTAATAACTAAAAAGCTGCAGTCGAGTGGTTTTTCATTAAACTGCATGAAAATTACTTTGCTTGCTGCTAAAGCCTGGTTACTAGAGCTCCTGCCTCACCCAAGGCATCACAGGAACACTAGCAGTTGCCGGCACCTTTCTGAACAGGACTGGAATTTTCAAAGCTCCACCTCTGCCCAGCTCCTCCTTCCCGAAGGGCTCCTCTGAGCTACTTTGGTGCCTCCATTTTAGGGGTTAATTCGATCAGAACTACACACTAAATGCTGGTAGGGGATGCAAGGTCCCTCTCAAGCAAAGTAAGCATGACTCTCGTGCTCGAGGCCCCTGCACCTCGAGGGCCTGACTTGTTTCCAGGGTAGCAGCCTGCCTTTTCTGGCTCTCCTTCGGGAGTTCAGGCCGTTTCAGTGGGACGCTGCAGAGTTGTCAGGTACCCCAGCAGAGCTGCCAAATACCTACTGCAGTGCTCTTACCATCTGCCATCTCAGCACGCTGCTCAAACCCATTTCCCAACAGAAATGGGAATTCTGGGGGGGGGGGGGGGGGGGGGAATCTACTCAGAAGGATGAGTGTCAGTGAGAACGCAAGGCAGCAACAGAAACTCCCCCCGAGCCTCATGGCGCCTCTGAAGTTTTAGATGACTGAAATATGTCGAGAGAAGAAAAAGATCAAGGAACAAACCAGCAGTTTGGGATAAAAAACATTTTTCCATGCATTCTGCCCTCTCTGCTGAACTCGCTTTGACATATGCACGGCCCCCAGCTGACTTTTTTCCCCTCCATTTTTTACCAAGCCAACTCGCTCCACCTCCTTGGCACCCAGCTCGTTGCATGTAGGAAGCTGCAAGACTAAGCAGAATTGAGCAACTAGGATTAAAAAAAAAAAAAAAAAAAAAAAAACAGAGGGAGCCATTCCATAAGTATATCAGCATGCTTCTAAAGACCGAAATCTCACTGTACAGGGCTTGACAGTAGAACACCCATGCTTAGACCAAACAGTCCAAGGAAATAAAAAGGACGTGATCAAAGGTTGAGGGAGGGTTTCCTTAGCTATAACACCACCATGAGCCTTGTAGTCACTCAAATGCAAATGCATCTCTAGGTACCAGTGTACTCTGGAATTTTACTGGGCACTAAGTCCACTCCTCTGCATCTGTAGAGCTTTGAAAATTCCAACCAAAGGGATTCCCAGATTCAACATTATCCCTTAGAGTTCCCCTATGGTTACACAGAAAATTAATATTCCAGCCAGATGTTAAAAATGCAAAGCATGTAATCTTCCCAATGCTGACTACAGAAAGACATTTGAAAGTTTAGTTGTTATCTTGTTCTTTTTTTAAATTAAAAGATAATAGTCTTGTCTCATTTCACCTTCTCTGCCATTCTTCCCAGCACTTAAAACAACCACTTCAGCCTATCAATTAAAAAATCTACAACACACTGACTATTTTTAGGAGCATAATGAGTTAAACTGTACAATCAGAAATATCTTTGTTAAGTCAACAATGAAGATCTGATCCTTCAACAGCAGCACTGCTACAGAAGAGTTACAATAAAGGAACTTGAAGGTCAAATTGTTAACAAGGCAGAGAGGAGGAACATTTGAGATACAGCTCTCCACCAACCTTGGCCCACATTTTTTAAGAGCCATGGCAAACTTTCAGAACTGGAAATTCTTCTTCTAGTTCCACACATGACGTTTGCAGTGATCAACAGCCTAAAGGGAAATAAATAGCGTATGTTAGTGGAAAAAAGCCTGTTTGCAAACAAGCGTGCATCTACACATACAATTCATCGCCTTATTCTGAGCCAAGATCTCGGAAGCAAATCTGTTTTTCTTAAAGTAAGTGATTCCAGGGAGGACTAGAATAAATAACATCCTCGTCCCCACCCAGAAGCTTCAGGAAAAAATGCTGGTGACCCTTAGCCATTAAGACCTGGCAAAGAAAGCATCAGCCCACAGCCATACTGGAAGCCAATTCTTAGAGCCTGATGAGAGGCCATGACATGGCGTGTTGGCTGCAGGAACACAGACTGAAGCTCACATTGTACCTTACTACAGATTCTGAAATGCTAGCAGCCAGGTGGGGGATAGGAACGAAAGGGAGAAGAAACACTCTGCTTTAAGCAAGCTAAGGGCTACGGGAGACCCTGCTAATCCAACTCAACCACCTCTAGCTAGCATCCTTTCGCTTCCTTCAACTGGAATTCATCCACTTCAAAGTGCGATACAGAAGCTGGAAAAGTAGTTTACAAGGAGCTATCGAAGACCAAGGGGAAACTTGAGGCAGAATCCTGCTTTACGTACGTTGCACTGAGCAGCAGTCTCCATGTTCTTACACCAGTAGCCTGGACCCCAGACACAAGCATCATTCCCCAAGAGAGGCTGTTTAGCTGATCCGCAGACCCCGAGTTTCTGTGAAAAGAACACCAGCAGAGTCAGCATCTTCCTATTTGCACCCAGAGATCTCAACTCCAGCCTTACACCCGAGCTTCCACCCGATCAAGTGCGGAAGCAACACTGAGGTAGCTTCAAGAGCTGCCAACTGCAGTCACACCTGCAGCTGAACAAGTAGACACGAAGCAGTAATCTGACACGAGGAAGAATTAAGTCACCACAGTCGCTTCTCAACATTCAGTTTTGAGAAAGCGCTTCTCGAAAGGGACCTCTCAAGAAATGTCATTTAGCTTCCTCTCATCACATTCAGGGCACACTACACCTTGTTACTGAACCTCAGCAGTGGATAACCACTGGCAGCTCTTTTCTTCTATCCTTCCTTGCACAAGGCTGGCAGTCAGACAGCTGTCCATTCAGTAAGTCCCAAGCCTTGCACAGCCGCCCATTTGCTCCAAGTATTCAGGGTGCTGATTTTTATTCCAGCAGAGTTTCTGCATGCTAGGCACTGAAAGGCATACAGAAGAGTAGGCAGGACCGTATCAGAGCCCATACTCAAAAGAACTAAACGCAATACTCACAGTGCAAACAAAAGTGGGATCCATCATCTCTGCCAGGAGTTGCACAACCACAGGTTCATACTGTTCCACAAACTGAACACACTGTAACAAAACACAGGTTGTGAGATTCTCCTGTTGAAGACTTAGAGAAAGACACCGTCTTCAGACAGGCCTGTGCACTACTCCAAACACCCCAATAACACACTCCAAACTGATAAACCAGAGGTTTGAGGTCTGCAGATAGAAAAGGACTCAGCATCACACTAATCACACAACTACATTTTTTTCTGCTAGCTCATACCTGGCTGCAGCTGTCTGCAGACAGGTTATGATGAGAAAAGGGTCAAGAAGAAAAGAACCAAGAACATCACACTCGTGCTATGCAAAGCTTAAGTCTCTGATCATGAAGATCACTGCTGTCTCAAGAGGAAAGCACACTGAACAAGCTGGAGACAAACATCCTAAACAGGACGGCAGCTGTGCAGGAATGGCTCTTCAGCACTTTTTAGCCCACGCAGTTACCGTGTGCTTCGGAGCAGGCAGCAGCACAAGCGCTTCACAGCAGCAGCAGCTGCCAGCCCTCTAGCGGGGCCATCTCCAAAGCACAGGAAGATACCAGCCTTCACAGCAGAGACTAACAGCACCAATTAATAAGCCAACCACAGCTATTAAACAGCCTCACAGCAATTAGCAGGAATAGCTGTTCCATAGCTGCTTTAAGCCTGTATATTATACACCTGGTAAACTTATAAACAGTTGCCACTTGCTGACACTCAGAGGACACCTAACAAGATTTCCAGGTGAATCTTGCTAACAGTGGCCCTAACTGGTGTTTGTTTTTGCTGTCCCACTGGAATTATGCCAGCCTACTTCCAAATTACTTTGTTAATCCCCTGACCAGGATCAGCATTGAGGAAAAAAGAAAACAAACCTTCAGCTGCTCCCACCTACTGTTCTCCCAGGATTTCCAGGCAAACCCTTACTGACTGCTGATCCAGCCAAATTCAGACCCCAAGAAGTTGCCATCTATTCCAAGGACTGCCAACCCTCAAGGATGGCAAGTGCAAAAACCTAATCCTCCTGCACCCTGAACTCCTTCCAGCCTCTAGCAGAGGAAGACTGACTATTCTTATAAAACCCACCAAGAGATGCTGCTCTCTAGTTTTTCCAAATACTCTGCAAGCTGTTTCATCCTTCTGTTCATCTCCATCTGCACCTTTCTGAGCAGGAGGCAGGCTGCCACACAGCAAGGCCCATGTCATCATCTGACTGCCTGAGATCAAGCCCGCTCCCTCTTTTTCGCTCTACTGCACATGAGAAGTTGCTACGCTTTGGTGCTAACTAGCAAAGGGAAAAACCTAGGAAGGATCAGGTTGCTGAACACAAGCCAGTCCCAGCTGCACCTGTGGACAGTTTGTCTCCAGCCAGAGATCAAGACAGTGAGCCAAACACAGAGATCTCTTCTGAGTACCTGGACATTTATAGCAGAAGTAGAGACACTTGAGGGACGGATCTAAAATTAGCATGTAGACAGAGTATCAGGTGAAATACTCAGAAAATGAGGTAAGTCTAATTGTCACTGTTGGACCTATGTAAACCCAAATCAACAAGGACAGTTCCCAACCACCAACAAGACCATTGCTTTTTAGCCTGCCTCCTGCCCAAGCGCTTTACCTGATCACTGACAGACTCTGGCAGGAAGTGACAGACTTTTTCCAGTAAAGCTTCAATTTCAGCTGTTGTGGCATTCTTCTCTAGTTCTTTGTCTGCATACGCTACCACCATCTTGCAGATATCACAGAAGCCATCTGCAGGTTTCACTAAAACTGAGAAGGGAAAAAAAATAAAAGAGAAAACATCAGTGCTTAGGTAGTTCTCCCAAACAGAAGAAAGGAGGCAGCATCTGCAAAGTACTAAAGCAGATGTCCTCAAAAGAGATGTAATCATCAGTGAACTAGCTCATTTTGCAACATCACCAACACTTCATTACCAACCTGGCTGCTGTGGAGGTTTGTTGGCTGCACAGCATTTCAGCATAGCACACACTGCCTCGGGATTCGTCGCCTCCAAGAGCATGTCAATCAAAGCCTGGCCATAGACATCTATGAAGTCCTTACACTGGTCTTTGACACTTGCTGGGAACAGGGAGCAGACCACCTTCACTTCACGTACAATCTCCTCCTGAAGCACAATAAAGAACGTGTGGCAAATGAGGAACAGAAATCTGACTCAATTCCAAAGTACTTTTTTTCTTACTCCATCCCACCCAGGATGGGAATCTTGTTCTCATGAGAACAGGCGAGAAAATTAACATTCCCTCCCCCTCCAATACAGCCCCATTTTAGCCAAAGCCTAGGAAGAAGTACCATTTCTACCACTTACACACCTCTGTCTTGTTGCTCTCCAAAAGGCCAGTCACTTCTTTCACTGTGGTCTCACATATTTCACACAAAGAAAGAGACTTCTCTTGAACTGAGGCTTTCTGAGGACACAGAAGAAACATACAAAATAATAAATCAGCACTTGACCACATTTGACCGGAACAATTCATAAAAGCTCAGTCTAACACCATGCACATGGAGGTGCAGCACACTAATTAATTTACAGAGCTGGCCAGTTTGAGCTGAATTCAGATGATCACACAGAACCCAAAACCAACCTCAAAGGTCCCAGTAAAAAGCCTTTCTGAATGGATAGTCATTTCATATGACTAAGACTACAATCCCCAGGTTGTATAAGGAGGGGAGTTGAATTTAGTAGACACAGAGAAACAAGCAGCCCCACAGAGACTGGAGTCAAGGGAAGTATGAAATATTTTTTAAAATTCATTGAGGACAAAATTTGCTAGAATTGAGAGCACCCTCCTGTTTGCAAAAGAAACGTAGAAATTGAGGGACTTGAGGGAAATTGGAGCTTGTTCATCAGAAGTTAACTGTCCTCAAAAGACTTTCCTTTCGAAACCAAAACCACCCCTAAGCCCAGGTCTCACCCAAAGGCCACGGGAAGCTAAAGGTGCCTCTACAAACTCAGCTTCAGCATTCCAACTCCGATCACTCAGCTGCACACGCAGAGTGCTGTCCCATTTTTTAAGAGGGATCAAAGCACAACACCCATTGTAGAGCAAAACTCAAATTCAGCAGTTTGCCCTCTAACATTGGAGGTGTCATTTAGAATGGCTGCTGTACTCCACTGCTGGAACAAGAGTTCGTATTCAATCCTGAAGCATTACCTTACAGCTTCAGCTTAGCATTGACTCTGCTACTCTAACAAATCCGTCAGCTCTCCTACTTCACAGATCAGCTTCAGAAAAAGAGAGGCCAGGAATTTACATGCAGGGAGACATGGATTATTCTATGCAGAAGAACTAATTTTTCTGTTTCACCTAGTTCATTACACTAAAGCAAAAAAGGAAGGCACAGCTGTTGAGTACAAGAAATCCATCTTACCTCCACAGTTTCCATTTTCACTTCATGAACCACCTGAGCTGGCACCAGAGTCTGAAGGGGAACAGATTTCACAGAAGGACAGAACCCGACCATGGCACAAATGTCCTTTGGTTGCTGGAAAGAGATGTATAAGCAAATTTTCAGAAGTCTAGAAGACTCTGCCCTTTCTATTGGAGCCTGTGAGCAGGCACAGAACAAAGTTTTTAAAGGCTCCAAATCACTAGAAGTTTCATGACTACTTCTACTTCGAGTATTGCCAAAGCATTTGATAAGGTTACAGGCAGGACAACTACCAGATGAAATTTAGCAGTTCCTTTAAAAGAGGAAGAGATTAGGCCACATCCATTTAAAAACCCCATTTACCATGAGCTAATACACTATGCGAGCCCTTCAAAGGAGTTGACTTAAGAGCTACCAACACCAAAACAGGCCACCAGCATCACATTAGACCTGCATTCGCAAAGCCCCTCCCCTGGAAGCTTTAAGTAATCACAGAAGAGCCTTATTATCCTGACTTCAGAGTTCACCCAAAAGCTCAAAGAAATGCCTACAGGAAAGGACTCCTCCTCATCCACAAGCTACCTTCTTTAAAGCAGCCAGTAACATCACATTTTGCAAACAGAAACACATTTCCGCATTACTGAACACAGCCTATAAGAAATAAAAGTTAACCATGTTAAAACCTAAGCCTAAGCCTTTTTACAAGTAGCTGCAGTGATTGTATTTCAGGTGCTCTTTACACAGTAAGAGGGAAAACAGCAAACAGAAAAAAAGGCTTTAAAAAAAAGCTTTCTAAGTCTCTCAAAGGTTTTAGAAACATGTTACTAAATGCAAAAATAAATGGCAGACATGAGGCAAGCTGCTCTAAGGAGCACTATATCCACATGAAGTGAGAGATGCCACACAAAGTAATATACAAAACTTGAATTTTCCCACCTAAAGTCTACTTAAGCTAAAAGTTATCTTTGGTGCTATGGGTAATTAGAAGACCATACCCCACCCTGTCACCAGGATATCAAGCTTCTTACAGCAGAGGCTTATGCAACAGTCAATATATCATGCCACAGCCTCATGCACAGGCAGAAGCAGGATCTCAAAGATACAGTGCTGCTTCAGACTACTCCAGGCAGTACCTTTAAGTCAAGCCCTTTGGTTCATGCATTGTAAGAAGCATTTCCAGGTATTAATGTTACAGCAACACCCACATACACGCAACGTGTTCTCTCATAGAGAGATGACAGACACAAGGTCTCCCAGGACTGGTTGAATTAAAAGCCCAAATAGCTCTAGGAAGCAGGAGCCTAAAAGCCTCCCGCATCATCTTTTCAGATCATACACTCCAAATATCTATACCATTGTCCTAGATTTAAAGGTTAACCAGGAAAAGACCCGGGGACAGCTTCACTCAAGCCCTTTTGAGCCCAGACTTTAAACCAGAAGCTGACAGGAACAACCAGCATGCTTTTTCTACATCTAATTCTTGTATGGAAGTGAGCATATTTTCTACTCCACTGGCCAAAGCATAATCGAGCTGAAATCTTAGTAGCACGAACTGGTATCTGGAGCTGGAAGTAGGATTGATCCACTGGAAGTCTGTAGTCTTTCTCTGTTTTAATCACATCAATATCCCTTGTATCTGTCAACACTGAGTACAGTCACACAAGTACACAGCTAATAGAGCAAGAAGTGAACTACAAGCCCTTTAAGAGCAAGAAGTGAACTACAAGCAGGCTATCATCACAGGCAAGTTGCTCACCTACCTGATCCTTCTGTTGACAGGGGAGATTGGAGATAGAGGAAGAAAGGAGAAATTAAAGATAACAGTTAAGAGAAAAAAAAAAAAGTCAAGCACTTGGAACTGCACATACTCTTTCCATGAAGATGGAATATGACATGGTCCCCACCCCAAAGATCCTTAGCATTGCTACAGCAACTTACATTTAATTGCACAGTGCTAACCAGCATTATTCATCTGAAGTTATTAAAGCATCCTGGGCAAGACTACCTCCAAAGAGTATGAACAACACTCAGCCGGATGCAAGGTGTGGTCATACTCCAATTTCAGGTATTAACAACACACTGCATTACAATGCTTAAAATGAGAAACTAACTGTTGGAACTAAGATTTGCTTCTCACCCCCCAAATGTTTAAAAAGCAGTATGAGCTTTTAAGTAGCCTTTAGCAACTGGAAACAAAAAGAGGCAGCTGTGTTGCCAAATTTAGGTTCAAGTCAGCCATATATTCTATTACTTGTGGCACTGCATTCTCAAGGGAAAGGCCTACCCATTTTTTTCAAAAGGCTTTGAGATGTCCAGATAAAGAGGTGATATGGAGGTGGTCAGAGGCAAAACATTTGTATACTGCTGCAGAAGACCGGAGTTGGTGCAGTCCCACTCTCTTTCCACAGCTCCTAGCAAGAGCCCAGGGAGCAGGAGTCTTGAGATGGCAATTCCAGAAGGACATTTAATACTGCTTCACATACATTATCTCTAACACATGAACCAATTTTACAACACCGTGACAAAGACCGCCTCTAATACGCTTAGCGTAATATTTGGTGAGGAGAAGCAAAAGGCGTGTAAGTACAGGACTGAGATAGAGTATATAGGAACATATATAATGTATCTCCCATGTTTCAGAGGATAAGTGCCTTTTGCACTGCTGAAGTGGTTGTGAAAGGAAAGTGCTAAAGAAAGCATTCCGAGACTAAAGTCACTATCCAATTAAACACCAAGGCTTAAAGTGAGAGCCCTCCCCAGACTGTTACTGCAGTAAACGTTTCCTGTTTCCAAGAAAAATGAACTGAGAACAAATATTATATTCTACTGATCTTACCATGTGCATCATCATTTGGATAGCCAAGTCAGAATATTCAGAGATATAGTTCTTGCACTGCAGGAAGTGGGAGAAGAAAGTCTTGTAAAGATCAAACCGCTTAAGCTGTAGAGTTAATCTAGAATTTTCTAGTACATCAAGGTATTAATTGACCTGCTCTACTTAACTATTCTGTTGTCTTTCAGAGCTTGTCCCAAATATAAGATGACATTTCAGGTTACACAATCACTGCACACAACTGCTTATCTGATGAGCCCTTTTCTTCTCAAGGCAAAAGCATTCCCCCTCATTGATACGAGCACATTATTCTGCCAGATCATTTTTATGAAAAAGGCCTTTAAGAGCTAGCAGCAATCATGAGTCTTTTTCCTCTTCCCTACTCCCATACACACCACCCCACCCAGCTTTCTTTACCAGAAAGTTTATGATTTCAGTGTTATTGTTACACTATGTAACACATCCTACATGGGACACACTGTTTTGTTAAACAGAGTCCACTGAAAGGATTAAAGCACTGAATAAACTATGTTTGTATACAGGAACAGATTTCTAAACAAAAAATATCTTACCATATCAGACATTCCAGGTCCCAAACGGTCACACTCCTCCTTGGCATGAGCAACCAAAGACTTTACAAAAGATGAGTTTGTCCTCACAGCTTCCTGAACATCAGTAACTAGCTGAATGCAATCTTGGCATACCTCCCCATTTCCCTGGACAGAGTGAAAGGAAACTTAAGTTGACATATCTTCACATAACATGTTTTAGAAGCTTCCGTTACTACCAAGTTTTAAAAGTTATTTGTAAACTATATATAAACCTGAATAAATACTCTAGAATATTCAAAAGCCTGAGCTAATACAGACAATCTACTGCCAGTATGCGCACCGGCCACTAGATGGAGATTAGGTACCTACTTGGCTCTGAAACTCAAGATAACTGTTAAGATACCCAATCTCCAAAATCTGTTGGTTTTGTTACAGACCACAGTGGGAAGGTTTCTAAGTTTGGGGTAGATCTTACCTGCTTCACACCCACAGCAGCTTGCTCTCCACTGATGCAACTGTTTAACTCCCGTATCTAGGCTTGCTATCAAGACTCAGCCTCTACTGCCAAGTTCATTGTCCCATCTACGCCCCTTTGTCATCTATTTGTTCTTTTCTGATCCAGTCCATCACCTCTGCGTTCAGAGGAGGATACCTCCCCTAAAGGGCACAGCGAGCAGATTCCTCTGAATGTGGGAGAATTATTCTTCTTTTGAACGCTGGTGCCAAATGTGGTTCTCAGAAGAAACTGTTTCCAGTAAGACCTGCTTGACTACTACAGTCCTGAATGGGAACAGCCCAGCACAAGACTTGTCTTTACAGACTGCAGCTATTAATCCAAGACTGTACATATGGTCCACAGAAGCTGCAGCTATCACCTTTTTTCACTTTAAGCTCACGGGTTATGGAAAAAGGTAGTTGCCTATATGCAGCAGCACAAAATTCAGTAGGAAAGTCACCCAGGCAAAACACACCAGCTTAATCTGTGCCCAGTAGAACAATCCCTTATCAAGAATCATCAATAAATTCTTAAGCAAAGGAGAACTGAAGCTCTGGAGCACAACACATGCACTTCGGCATACTGGCATAGCAGTGCACCCTCACCTTAGACTTCTGCTTGGGTTTGTCCTGAGGGTAAAGAAGAAGAGGCACATTAGCCATGAATGGGGACGCCAGTTCAGAGAAGTCCAGCTCTGGTATCTTATTGGACTGGAGTTGTTTCTGAAGTTTCACTGTTGCCAGGTGCTTCTGAAGGGACTGGCACAGTGCAAGGGCGCTACATACAACTTCAGGTTTATCCTAGGGGAGATAAAATACATGCATAAAGCTCCAGACTGATGGCAGATGGCACTTTTCTGTAGAGTTCAGAGTAGAGTCATTCAACTCACACATTAAGAAGGGAAAATGTTTCACAGCAAGGAAGCAGTCTTCAAATTTACACCATTATTTGCAACACCAGTGATCCACACAGGATTAAAGGATCATATGCACAGTCTTATGTAGAAGAGAAATTCAGGCATCAGCAGGAGTACAATTTTTAATTTCAACTGTTGCAAACTTATCTACTTACTAGCTCTTCTTTGATCATATCCATGATAACTGGTAGGTAGGAATCCACAATCTCTTTGCACTCAGAGACCAGGTCTTGGTCAGGAAGAAACTCGCATGTCTTTTCCAAGTAAGAGCGGATCTCATCCTATAAAAGATGAGGAGGGCTACTCACTATCAAAACATCCATTTTTCAAGTGCTCCTTCCATTCCCAAAATGCACAACAGCCTAAAAAAAGCCCCTGGGACTTAGGCAGATCCAGGCTGTTGGCAAGCAAAACTAGAATGAGGTTTCAAATTACAGATCTATTTTCCCCAGTCCTGGACCTTTGATGAGACCCTGCCAAAGTGAAAACATGAAATACTGCTTGCAAGGCCTGCACAACAGTCTTACCAGCACAGAACATTTACATTTAAGAAGAGGAAGTGAAATTATGGACTGGTGGGACAGTAATTTGTTTATACAAAGTACTCCCAGGTTCACAAAAGGGAAGACGTGCCCACAACCAAAATAAAGTCCACTTGGTGTAATCATCCACTTCTAGAGACTGCAGTATCCCACCTTTCAATATCAATGGCCTACTGGCACAAGGACAATTTTACTAAGCATCTACAGTCATTCAAGGATATTTTAGAGCATGATAGGCTCTAGAATTTGCTAATCTCTAACCCAGAAGAGGCTGTTTAAAAGCCTGTTCCCATGTACTCTGGCCCCTTTCAACATCTGTTGCTTGGGTTGGGAAAACATCAGGAAGAATACTCTTCCACTCCCTCACCTTGTGATCTCATTAACAGAATGAAATCAAATATTGCCTTGGGGCAAGGAGACAGGAGCTCTGCTTACCTCAGTGCCATTATCCTTCAAAACCTTGCCAACCACTGTCACAAGTTCCTTACACAAGTCACAGGGAATACTGTTCTGGAGAGAGAAGTAAAGAGTTACTCTGAGGCAGAATTAAGTGCCTATAAATGCAGCATGCAAACAATCTGAAGAACAAGTATTACATTCGAAATTGAAGTTAAGGAAGCAACGCAGGCTGAAACCAGGATGGGAAGAGGTGTTTTTAAAGAGTGAGGCTATTCCAAGTACCTCCGGCTCCAGTTTCTTCAGTAAATCAACACAGCATGAACACACAGGCATGTTAACACTTGCTCATTTCACCTAGTCCCACCTCCCTTGAAGTATTTCACCCTGAGAAGCTTTCTCCTGAACTTCTTTTACCTTACTCTTCAAATCTAAGAAATTTTCAAGCAGCCTCACTCATTTTAGTTGTGCTCTGCCATCCTGACATTCCTCCCTTCCCATGCTTTTTCACAAACTGAAGCATATCCTGGCACAGATATAGCCAAGGTGGACTGAATGCATCTAAGTGAAATGCCGTTTTCCCCTAGAAAATTGTGAAACAATACCACAAACTACAGTTACATCTAGTAAAGCAGCACTCATTTAGTACAAATGCAACTTGAAAAGCAACAATGTACCATTATTTACTGCCATACCTTAAATAATTTAGCATATGCTGCATCTTTTGTGGAATGTTAACTTATGAGAAAGATATAAAGAAGCACACAGCTTTTCTTGTAATAAGCTCATCAGGTTGGCATTGCTCAAGTTAAAAAAAAAAAAAGGCTCTAAGAATTAGGAGTCGTTTTAATAAAGAGGAACAAATCCACTAGCTCCATTCCACACACTGCTCGGTGATTGTGCAACAGGTCACAGGAAAAGTCAATGGACAAGTTGTGCAAGGCAGAGACATGGGAAGCAACCTTTATCTAGCACCTAAATTAACGCATAGTAACCAAAGAATAATCAGATGCAGCACTTAACTCCCAGCAGAGAGCTGAAAAAAATCTTCATCAGCATATGGAAGCCAGCTACCTCAACCACAGGTGGGAAGAAGTCTCAGTAGTTGATACTTACTGCAGTAGGCTTGTTCCAGACATTCTGCTGGCAGTGTTTCACCGCTCCGCACTGTGATGCTGTCCGAATACTCTGACACCATACCTCTGGACCCTTCACACAGTCCTTCTGCCACAAAACAGGGCTTGCCACAGCTGCCAAAAGAAAGAATTGTCCTTTCGCAGTTGCACGTCTGAATGATTTCCACTCCAAAGCAAGCAGGTTAATGCTGTACAATACCGCCACAACCATTAGGCCACTTAGGTTTACTAACATTTTAAGCACATTTCAATCTAGCAATTTCTGCCTGAAACTTAAGTCCCAAATACTGATCACCCAGCCAAAGAACTCCAGAAAAATGAACACAGTTGAACTTCCCTAACGAAGTGACCAAGCCCAAGAACCTCAGCAGTCCATCACCCCATCATGCACCTTAAAAAAGACAAAACCAAACCCCCCGCTTTGCTTAGCACACAAGAACTCCCAGATGACTTGAAACAAACTGCTCGCTGCAGAAATCCACACTTCAGACAGCTGATTCCCAAAGCTACAACCCCACCCGTTCTCCTGTCCTACAGTCCCTGCACT
The DNA here is from genome assembly GCF_018691265.1 of Tyto alba. Lineage (NCBI taxonomy): Eukaryota > Metazoa > Chordata > Aves > Strigiformes > Tytonidae > Tyto > Tyto alba. The sequence continues at coordinate 37,158,669 of NW_024881261.1, read as the reverse complement.
CACTTCAACTCTGAACCAGCCCTCACATCCAGCTTGAAATTGCTGTCTGTGTTCCCTCCCCCAAGTGACCCGCCCTTTTCTCACAGAGCAACTGTGAGAGGTAGGGAACTAGCTGGATTACAAAGCACACCACGCACATTACACAGAGGATTTAAGATGCAAATGCAGACCAAAACACTGATCATAAACAGAAGTTGCACGAAAGTCAAATGAAAGAGCAACAGAAAACAATGAGACATATTCTGTCAAACAGTTCTTAAAGCCATTAAATCTATTTAGACTTTGTTTCCTCAATTGTGTATAGAAAAATGTGGGAGAACAATAATTTTTAAAAAAGAGTATAAATCCTTGCCTAGACATTACCTCCCACCCCAGGTGGAACTGGCTTACAACCTATAAAGTTTTGAAGTAAAATACAGAATACCACTTCTGGACAGACTTCCTAAAGAAGCGTAAAAGATCTGCACTAACAGTGAGTAATGGGAAAAACTAATCAACCACACCTTCCAGCTGACTTTCCAAGCGGTTTTGATGATTTTTTTTTTTTTATGCTGTCTGGACTGGACATTCAACTTATCTCAGTTTTAGAAAACCATGCTGTCCGTGGGTGCGCTCAGTTTCTTCAGCAGTCAATCTCCTCTGTTGCACTAACCTATAAAGAAACAATTCCTAAAATCCTACAGCAGACAGGCTCCAAAGAAATCTGCCCTGGTCTAAGTCTACAAGGCATTGTCGTCAAAGTTGTAGGAAAAAAAAACCACGAATGTTCATTCAAACCTATTAGCTGTATAGGTGGTATTTAGAAGCCATTATCACATCACAAAATGCTGTAAAATTACACTGTCAACCAAGCAGCAGGAATTAAACTGTTTGATTCCTACAAAGCTTCTAGTAAGGTTGACAGATGAACAATCACAACCACTTTTCCATTTCTCACATCTCAGTTCTAAGCAATGAGAGGCTCAACAGCTGAACTACCAGTGCATCTTCTAGGTACGTAGCCACAACACAGAGCCAGATAAACACTGTTTTATAGGTGGCATTCTGCAGCCTTCTCAGCTGTTGACTTACAAAGCCTGTTTACACTGGATTTCAGAGGAATGACCCATTTATTTTAAGAAAAGTGTGCTTTGCATGCTTAATTTTCTACACAAGAGCTTGAACTTTGCCACCTTCTCTCCCAGCAAAAAGCCTAGATTGCATATTCTTCAGCAAGACCGCACACTAGGACTGTTTATAACACTGTACGAATAAGACTTCAAAGCTTCTAATAATGTATGGTGAGCAAAATATTTACAGCCAGCCTATTCTAAATTATAGCATTGATCTGGAAGCACTATTAGTTAAGTTTCAAAGTCAGACTGCACAGCCAAATAGCTGTCAGCTCTGGCAGGATGAGAATAACCAAGTATACACTTGGTTGAGGGAAAGCATTGCTCTTCACTTTCAGATACTGGCATCAAACAGTTGTAGGAAGGGTCCTGCAAGGCAGAGTCAAGCTCTGGCTAAAGTCAAGCAAGACCCTGAGTTTAAACAGCGGAATTACGGGCTTCCAACTATTTGCAAGTATAGGTTTTAACCTATGCCTCTAGTTCTGTAAAAAGAACATTACTCCTCCTCTGTTTGAAACATACTGTAGAACTACAAAACTAAACTATAAAACTGTACTAGTTATTCCACACAGTTTCTCAAATTGTTGATCTAGAAGGCCATTTAAAACCCAAACTGAGGAATTCATGCTATAACTTGCCTTGGTTTGACCTATTTCTTAATGAACTTTCAGTTTTTGCTTGACTTTTTACTTTAAGAGCCTGTCACTGTATGACTTTTCAGATCCATACCAGCTTCTGCAGAATGCCTAACAGCTGGTCTTGTTCCTTCTTCCTCATAGCCTCTGACCTGGTCATTAGAAAGACTATGCTGATTTATGCTTTTTTGGCTGTCTTTAACAAACTCTGATGCATGGCTTCTTACCAAACAGATGCTCACACAGAATCAGTCACTAATGCTCTGACACAGCAAGGGGTATCTGTAGGTCAGCAGGGTTTTGTCAGGTTACATCACAGAGACAGAAGAAAGAGGAAGGCAGTAGTCATGACCTTTTGAGGTGAGCAGACTACAGGTTGCAGATAAATCTGCTCAGAAGGAGAAAAGTCTTAAGATTTGATTGTTTTTTGACAGTATGTTAACTACTTAACACCTCAGCGCTGCTTTCCTGCGTTACATCCCACCAGTTTGGAAGAAAAAAAGTAATCACTCAGAAGAGGTGCACACAACCATATTTCATTCAGATTCTGCCCAAAGCACTGCCACTGAGCACACAGTCACTTTGAATTTGAGAAAAAGGACACTAATGTTATTTGCAATCCTCTGCAGGTGAGCCAAAGAGCTCAAGACCAGCAGGGACCTTGAAGAATGAAAGGCATCAAGCTGTTCATAAGCTCATGAACACTGAAAACTAGTTTTGGGGTGCAAGTAAGCACCCCAAACACCTTCCCACTGGTATCATTTCAAGTCCTCCCTCCCACACAACACTAGAGAAAGATGAAATGCCAGTTTACCTACATAACTTTTCCATCATAAAAGCCAACAGATTGAGGAAACCTGAATCAGCTATGCCATGAGGACAAACACTTATCTACAGAAAACAGAGGAACAGCAGTGTCCTTTTAGTTACAAAGGACACCAGGGAAGTTCTTTCCTTCTGAGAAGACAACTACATTTGATACTTTCAGTACAGATCTTTCCGGTCAAATGGTGAGTAGGCAAATTTGTTTTAGGGCCACACATCCCTGGCACATTTTAGAGAACAGCTATAGAACAAAGATGACACACACTAAGCATAACTTCTTTTCTTCCATCTTCCACAATGATTTTAAATATAGTTAAGCTGGTATTAGTTTATTCTATATTCTGTTGCAATATTTATATTATGTAACTCAATGTCTGACATGAAAGGATGCACCTTCATTGCAACAGTATGCACCCTCCATTTCTGAATGTCCCAGGAAAAAAACGAAAAAAACTCTGTACTAATTCAGATCTTACAGAGTCACGAAAATGGTCTAAAATCCTTTACTATTCCCATTATTTTTTCCCCCTAGCTTGTTCTCCTATTTAATTATGAAACAGCATTTTTCCTCCTAGATTAACTTCCAACAAAAGCAAATATGCCAGTTAAGTGTGTTAAGACCTTATGCTGTTTCACAACAGAAGGAACAGTTTTGAGTCTTAACAGCTATCTTGCCTGTTCCCTCAGCTGCTAACATGGTATTTCACATCCCCAGCACAGCAGCAACCCAAGAGAAAACAAAGCACTGTCAGTTACCTCACAGAACTCTTAATGCTCCCTGGGCAAACCCAGCGGGATTACCTTCTTTGTTATCTCTGGTATCCCTTTATTTTATAAATTGTTTTTTATCTAAAGTCATCCATTTTTAAATAGGTTTCTCCCTTCTCTGTAGATTAGCTCTCAACAGTCATGCATCATGCCCACTCATTCCCCAAAGTTCTTGCAAGCTGCTATTTTTAGAGCGCCAAACAAGTTTATCTGCGCAGGCCAGCGTGCTTCTTTACTCCTCCTCTTCACTGGCTGCTCCCTTTTGAACTGCTTCAAAGATGCGGTTTCTTCAATTTCAGAAGAAACAGCCTTTGCTCCACCAAGTTTTCCCTAAATTAAGCAGTGAAAGAAAATGGAGGAGGAAGGAGAAGGGGGCGCAGAAATGCAATTCCTGTACAAAGGGTGCATCTTTCAGATGTGCAAGACTTCCGCTTTCAGGCTTCTAGCCAAGCTGAAAGCCCACAGGCACCCTAGGACCCTTGCATACACTTGTAGCTCCTTGAAACAAAAAAAAAAAAAAAGGGAGAAATTTATACCCACTGACCTCTCTGATGCTCCTGTCTGACAGACAAGTCATCTCCCAGAACAAGCCCTGCCTCAGAAACACAGCCTGAAGCCCAACAACATTATCAAAGTATTCCAAAAGCTGAAAGGTAAAAGCAGAAAAAGGAGGAATCTCTTCGTTGAGGCCCAAGTCAGCAACCTAACACTGCCAGAACACCAGTAACAGTCCTGGCAAGTGACAGCTACTGTACATCGCATGGGGCTCTGCCAGGAATTCACACAAAACAGTCTAAAATCTGTGACGATAAAGGGAAACCCGCAACTCACCCCCCACCGCTATCCTACTTCAGCAGCTGTGCATTACTCCTGCAAAGCTCCTGCTTCCTCAACACTAGGCACCTGGAATGGAAACACTAGCATACACTCAGAAGTTAGGGAAGTAGAGGTGACAGCCCCTTCAGACAGTATGACCTTTCCTACTTGGAAAGCTTAGAGCTATGCATGCGAAAGCACAGTTCAGTTCTTCACTTCTCTTCAGGAAACAGGAACCTAAAAGGAAGCTTACAATGGCTGGATTACCATTCTGCAAGGACAGCTACTGGAAAATTGTTCGGTAATTACCTTTCCTGAGAATAACCTTCCCTTCCCTCAAGCATTTGCACTATTCTTCTTCCAGGGAGAGTCAGCCTGAATTTCTTCCTGAGATTCTCAGAAAAACATCCTAAGCAATCCCCTCCAAAGCTGTACTGAATCTACTAGTGAGACTCTCGTGATCATGCTTAAAAGTTAACACCTTGTATAAACTCCTATGAATGGGGATTCTGTATGGGCCAGACCAGATCACCCAGAACACAAAAACTCAGCTTGAAGACTCAAGCTTCCTTTAAGCCAAGCAGCTAGGAAAACCTTAGCGTGAGCAGCGTTTTTACAAATTAACCTGCAGCTGGCAAGAAAAGGAAAAACACTGTGCTGCTGTTCACTTTAATGGGTTAAAGTCAAACACGGTAGATAATTTGGGATAACTATTTATTCCTAAGAATATTAACATATTCATCACGAGGGATGCTCTTTCCCAGACTGCCCCACTTGGCAATGTTAAAAAAAAAAAAAAAGACCATTTAATCTCCCAGAAATGGCCCACAGACCAAGTGAATGCATCAGTCTCTGCCATTCTGTGCTCAGTTACTGACTTTTCCCCATATCTTTTGAGAACTGCAAAAGCAAAGTGTGCTTAAGTTAAAGAAGTCAGGAGGGATCAACTTCTCTTCCTCAAATCTTATAAAGTGTCAACAAACCAAAGAGTGACCTCAACCTGAAGTTATCCAAAGGGCTCTATTCCACAAGCTCTCCAGTCAGTTAGCAAGTTAAGTAAAATTTCAAAAGTTGTAACTGCACCACACGCTACTAACTCATGCCAAAGGTATACTACACCTCTGGATTAATAAAGCAGTAAAATGGCCACAGTATTTGACAAATTACAGACAATTTGTGGAAGAAATTGATAAAATCTGGCTAGCTGTTATCAGTATTCCTGATGTTGGTAAAAAAAAAAAAAAAATCAGTCTTTGTGTCCAGGAAGCTTGAAACATTTGTAACTAGTGCAATTCACAAGAAATGAGTTTTGAGTTAACACCATGATTGGGCTCTTCCTCAAAGTGGGGAACACATTCTTACCTTGGTATGCTCTCTGCCATAAAACACTGCTTCCCTCACCAGAAAATAAGCATGGTATGAGAAACAGTTTGTGTAAGTACAATCATAATAAAATCAGATAGAATAGAATGAACCAACACAGTAAAACTGGCCCTACTGTCCCAGTAAATGGTCCCAGTTATTAAAAAGGTTGCAAGAAAATCACTTCTACATTGACCAGAGGTTGCTACCAGGTTGCCAAGCAAGCCCCAACTTCTGACTGAGATTTTTCCATAACAGAATGTATAAAAGTTATCTGGATGTTCAAAGGTATCTCGTAGTCATCAGGAGTCCCATACAGTATGTTAAGATACTCCCAAGAAGTTACAAGAAACATTTTCCCCTGCAGCAGATCTCTGCAGAAATATGCCTAAATGTTTTGAACATACTTACTGTCCACCTCCTCTTTTTTTTTTTCATGCAAGTCTGCAGAAACTCTGTATTTAACATCCCCCCTCTCACCTGGCAAATATATTCACACCACAAAGAATGGAAAAGTCTGCTAGCTATGCAGAGAGCCATGTCTGCAAGAGAAGACAAAGTTCCTGGCCACAAGTTACACTGCAGTCCCAGCAAAGCACGGGTGAAGTCTGAAGTTTTTAGATACCTCTGGACAACAGAAGGGCAGTTCAAAACACCACCAGGAAGAAACAGAAAAGGAGTGTCAGGGGCAATATTCTTTTTCACACTGCTGCCAGAGAAGTGTTTTAATGCAGAATCAATGCCAGACATGGGAGACAACAGAAAGCTCCCTTAGGGAAAGGTAAGACATCCGACACCAGCAGCTGAGCAGGGAAAGTATGCCAGAGGGATGAAAAGGGACATTTTAAAGAGCAGCTTCTGGGAGGATAGCAGTTAGCAATGGGAGAGCCTGGAAAAGGCAAACTGTAGTGCACAAGGTGAAAGAATAACCTACCTGGGCATACAGTGATGGAGCAGCTAATAGCAGGAAAGAAAAAAGTGTTAACCCCTAAACTCTGCATACTAATAGCTTGCATCCCAGTGTGAACATAGTCACAGGATTTAAAACTGTTACATTTGGAAAAAAAAGACTTGAAATCTCACTGCAAGATTCATTTACTCAGCATCCTCAAAAAAGTCTCTCTATATGCAGACTTTTACAGAAGTGGAGAACAAAGCTTAAAAACTAGTCAGGGTAAACAGTAGAAATGTAAGACTCTTCACTCCCAAGAGAAAGAAAAATACTGATATCTGAAATTAAACATTGCTCCAACACCAAATTACAACAGACAAACATTGCCTCAGAATATATGCACACACTTCAATGGACCACAGAAGTACCCCTTTTAACTTGCAATAGGAACTCTGATATCTTAGTAGTAGTAATTGTATACAAAAGCTGCCACATTAAAAAAAAAAAAAGGAAATAGACTGCAAGTAACTCGTTAAAGAAAAAAAAACACAAACCCTTTTTTTGTCATGCTGGCATTGCCCCAAACCCGCTTTGAAGAATCAGATCCACAAGAGACATTGAAACAAAAACCCACTGGCAGCCAGCAGTAACCAGTCCTGCTTCCCCCACAGACAAAAAGTCAAAATCTTCCTGCATGTTACATCAAAAAACCCTCCCTGAAACAGCACAGTCAACCTCCCAGAGAGTCCCGACTGACATCACCGTCACCTGATGGAGACACTGTTCAGTTTTGCTGACAAGCTCCCCCTCCCTTGTTCCACCCCCCACATCATCTCAATTTTCAGAGATTCCCAGAACTGCTTCTCTGCGGTATGCTGAATAGCACAACCCAAGATTGTAAAAAGACCACATAAGGCTTCAGGTGGCCCGCAGATGCAATCACGCATTTCACCAAGCGTGACCATGACCAGGCAAAACAGCTTGTGCAGCTCCTCCAGACACAATCAAGAAGCAACTTTTTCTATTTATAACTCTTCTGCAAACAAGGAGGAGATTGTGCAAGGGCAGGTTTACACAAGCCACATGACTGATGCGCTATCGCAGCACCGCTTTGCTGTGTGACAGTTGTAAGGTGCCTCAAAGAACTCCCTGTTACTCCTCTACAAAAACAGACATTTTTTAGATACAAGGCACCTTCCACTGTCTGCCTGACTTAATTTGCAGCAGTGGGCTGGGCCAGCCTAACAGTTTTGTTAGAAACCACATTCCCAAACAGAACAAGCCTGCAAACTACAGAACACAGTCTAGAGTTCAATTATCTGCTTTTTCCACATCCTCCAGAAAATTCAAGTCGGACTAACTCAGTATTCAATTTTCCTGTCCCCAGATGTTCTTGACCAATGTTTGCCAGTGGAAGTATACATTAGTTTGAACTCTTGGAAGAAAGAAAGATAAAGTCTACTACTTTAGGGGGGTGAAATAATCACATCCTCAAACTTTACTTCCCGCTCACAGCTTCACTTTTATTTTACCAAGAGCGAAAATAAAAAAATTGAGCTCAAGAAAAACTGACTCCTGTTTTACCTGCACACCCAGCCTTCCTCCTGTACTGGTCTCAAAGACAAGCAATAATCAAAGTATGTATCAGTAATCCAGAGATCCCGAGTCCTGTACACCCTGCTTTAATTCCTGTGTGTCTCCCTTAAAGGGAAGATGCATGGGAGCACTGTAAGTAGGTCAACCAAAAACCCTCATGGCCTACCAGCCATGCTGTAAGCTAGCCAAGTAACTCCATTAGGATATGCCAAGGGTGGCTGGATTTTGATACAGCTAATTGGTTTGCTTAGCAGACAAAAACGGTGTTTCGGGTTGTCACAGCAAAGTCTCCAGAAAAATCCGCATACTATTGTACGTGAGTCAGTATTCATAACAGAACCTTGGTGAAAAAAGGTGTTTGTGTTAAAACAGTGACTTCCTAAAGAAAAACTGGCCTAACAAGTCTTCTGCTATGCTCAGTTGCATACGCATGCCTTTAACAGGTAGGCCAAGCTAACTCTCATTGCTGAACTGGTTTCTCATTACAATTTCCCTACATACACTAATGGGAAACCTGATAGATACTTCAAGGCAAATCCTTTTCACTTTTAAGGCACAAGAAACTACAATAATTTTAGTGATTTGGAAACAGTCCAAAAGAAATAATAATTGATAGCAGTTAATTCAGTGCAGAGCAGATACAGAAGTCATATTATTAAAGCAAATAAATACAGAGTAAAAGCTGACATTTGCTTGCTTCTAGCCTGAGAATCCCGAGATTCTCCATTAAATTGCCCGCATATTAGTATATTAAAACTCCACTTAAGTAGAAGACTAGAGTCCAATCATGCAATATCTCAGATGTATATTTTACTGTAGACTGCCAGCTGGATATTCCTATGGCTTTTAAACAGCTAGTCATGCTTTTGTTGTTGTTGTCGACTTGCAAAATGTTGCAGATTAAACTCATAAGCAAGTAAGATCTCGGTTTAAAATTGTCTTATTTAAAGGAAAATTCTCTGAAAAATCTGGTGTATCACTGTACAAGACCTTCAATTCTGGGGTTTCTAGCCATTCCATACCACAACCTGAAGGAAGATTGCCCTTCCAGTCCGCCTATGAAACATTTCTGTAGCTCTGTCTAGCTTTTGCAAAGTACAAAATACAAGCGTTGCCTTTTCTAACCTGTAGTCCTAATGCTAAAGGCAGAACATCAGTTATTCCCACCACCACCACTTCCACCTCAGAAACAACAGGTAACAAAGCATCAACATTAGGGGAATTTTCCATGTGGAGCAGGAGACCCTAACCAGATGAGGCTGCTAGAAGCACACAACAGAAAAGGCTACCTCCTGCCATCTTGAAGGAGGATTAACACTCATCTAGCCCTGAAGCGCCAAAGATAAACAGAAATGCGGGCAGAAAAACAAGTTTCTACCAATTACTCTTATTTGGCTCTATGAGGTGACCTATTTGCCCGATTAGTGTCAGATATGGACACAAACTGTTACACAGTACCATCAAGAAGTCACGTCCTACCAGCACTGAGGCAGGCTGGCAGCTCACTGGGACTTCTCCCTGCGTTTAGCTGATCTCTCTTCTTGGGCGATTCCCACCACCACCACCCCAAATAGAGATTTTTCACCACGGCAGTGCCGAAAGGCGCCTTTGGGATCCCGCCCCGGGCCCAGCTCCCCCGGCGGGACCGTTAGGCCCCACACGGAGGGCCCGGCAGAAGGTTCCCCCCACCCTCCCTTATCGCTGCCTCCTCTCCCTCCGCTTTCAGCAGCCGGGTCCGGCAGCTCCTGCTGAGAGAAAGAGGAAAAGAAAAAAAACAGCTTTAGGCCCGGCCGCCCTCAGCCCGCTCCCGCCCAGGCAGGGCACACTACCCTCAGCCCGCTGGGGCTAGACGTAAGGATGAAAAGGAATAAGAGGCGGGGGCCGGGCCTGCGGGACAGCTTACCAGCGGCCAGGAGCCCGAGGAGGCAGAAGAGCCCCGGCGCCATACTTCCCCCTCGCCCGTCTGCAATGCGGCGGCGCCGCCGCCCCCCGCCCCTATATAAAGGCTGCGCCGGGCGCTACTGCGCATGCTCGCGCTCCCCCCCCCCCCCCCCCCGCCCCAAACGGCTACTGTGCATGCGCTGGAGGGGGCGCGCCTCACGCCCCTCACCCTCCCTCCTTGCGCATGCGCAGGCCGCCGCGCCTCAGGCGGGCGCGAAATGGCGGAGGCGGCGGAGGCGGCGGCCGCCGTTCCCCCGGGCTCCTCGGGTTAAGGCGTGCGAGCCCCCGCTGCGTGAAACGGCCCTGCCCGGCTGGAGGGAAGGCCCCACGGGCTGCAGGAGGCGGTTTGCGCAGCGCGTCTCGGGGCGGCGGGAGTACCCCAGCCAGGAGTGCTTCCCCCCCCCCCCCCCCCAGGTGCCCTCAGGCTCGCTTTCGGCTGGTGGCGTTTCATCGAGGCCCACACCGGCAAGGAGGAGATGTGCTGCGGCAGAGCTCCTCAGTCACGGGCTTCCCCACTTGTTGCCGGGGGTTAGGAGGTGGGCGAGTGCTGCTTGTTCCCTGGGTGTGAGAGGCAGTTGGCACTGAGTAGCTAGGGATCTGTGTGGTCCAAAGGAACGGTAATTAAAACTACGATTAAGAAAGGCAGCCTGAATTGACTTGGTGTCTCCCAGTCTCTTACTCCCACTACATCCTTTGCACCTATTCGGCCAACTGGAACAACAAACCAACCCAGAAAAAGATGCAGCATTTTCCTACTGGATCAACAGTCCAAACCAGCTCAGCTGAAGGCCGGAGCTGGTTCCTCGCAGGCAGAAGCCAGGCTCACCAGGACTGCACAGAAGAACTGCTAGACCAGCTTCCCTCTTCATTTAACCCATGCTCGGGGCTTTCGGTTGCTGGAGGAGGGGTCCTGGTAAGCTACGTGCTTCTCTCGGCCTCCAGACCTTCGCTTGGATATCCCCTGCAGCCTCACTGTAACTCAAAGATTCGTCACGTCTGAATGGCCCACAATCTGTGAGGCTTATCCTGCCCAGTTCATGAGAATCTTCAAGGTATTGTCCTTCACCTAAGGGCGTACATGGTACTACCATGTCAGGTACCTACCTACGTGTTCATTTTTCAAGGACCAGACTTGATAACATTTAAGGTTTACTTGCAGTTTGAAGGTTAGGAGGAAGTGGATCTATTCTGTTTGACTTTGCCAGTCTATACCAAACAGGGCAATGCACATCTCTCCTTATGAAGACCATCTTAAAAGCAAAGCTAAGAAGCCACTGTGGGAGCCTTGTTATCTCACTCTTCTTTGCAAGACACAGCAGGAGAGCTCAGTGCTTACACAGGGCCTTTGCCCCCTGCCAGTCAGCACAGCTTCGTTTGGAGCCTTCCGAGCCTCTGCTGTCCCCCCCCCATCAGGAGCCAGGGCTCTTAGGTAATTCTCAAAGCGGAGCCAGACGCACCCAGACTGAATCAACCAGGCAGAAAGCCACCCCCAGCAGCAATTTTGGCCAGACTAAACAAGCAACCTTTACTCTGGTGCTAAAGCCACCTTGCCTAGGCAGGGCTCAGAGTGCCTTTCTTATCTCAGGAGTGCACACAAAGTGTTGACAAGGCACCTTGACTTTCTAACTGGCAGTCATCTACTACCATATGAACGCAAAAAACCCCAGTTTTGTGAAGAATATTAAGGGAGGTTAAATAAGAATGTGTGGAACAGGAGAGCTATTTCAGCAGGCAGGGTATTTTTCTGTTGGGAACTGAAGGACCAGGGGTAAGGAAGGACTAGCATCGAGCTAGCGGGTGCCACCCCGATCTGTTCTCATTTTGGGCACCAAAACCACCTATGCTAGCCCAGGTTTCCCTGGAGCTTTGCCAGTTCCAGGTGATTTGGGGACTTTTTTTTTTGCCCCTCTCAAGTACAGAGCATATGCACCTGGCCAGCTGCTTCCTGACAAATTGTCACCATGACATAGCTTTTCCTGGTTTAGCCATGCTGCTTGCTAGTTTTCTCACTTAAAAATGGGATTAAATAAAATGACATCAAGAGGTCAAGCTCGGGCCGTCTGCTATTGACAGCGGGACTGCGTGCAAGAGGGAGAAACCCCAAAGGGCAGCTCAGCCTGTTGAGACCAGGTCCAGCTCACAGATGTGAGGACCAACAGCACGAAGAGAGACTTCGCAGTGACGATGTGAACTGCAGCACTCTGCCGTCTGCCTACCGCCTTCTACTTCTGCTGAGCTTCTGCTCAGATTTGGGGTTTTTCCTGAAGATAAACCTCGCAGATAAGGTCTCAGATGAGGCTTCTCAGGAAGGGCTGTGGCTTGTCGATAGTCACAGCTGAGTCACTTTGCTGTGGCTGGGAGACAAGGGGGTCTTCCCAGCCTACACTTGATTTTTAGCCCCGTTTTCTGAGGGGCACATGCTCTGCATAGAGAAAGTGGGTCGGAAGAGCCCGTCCTCCCCCAGGCTGGAAAGCGGCAGCCGAGCGAGGGACTCTCCTGCAGCAAGACACATGACTCACTTTCCAGGGGCTGGCATCCAGGAGCACTGCCTCTCCTATCAACCAGTTCGACTGGGTTGGCACTGGAGCCCGACTGGCTCCAGAAAGCCTGATGCTTGGTTTTGTCGTGCCTACGGCGCACAAATTCCTTCCACCGTCACCTCGCCCTCCTCACGCCCAACTCCCGGCTTTGCATAAGCGGGTGCACGTGAGGCATCTCTGTTTGGTAATCTCGGGAGGCCAGCCAGAGGCCCCTGCAGGCTCTGGTTTTGCAGCCAGCCCTGCAGGAGCAGTGCTCTCGTTGCGGGAAAAAAAAAAAAAAAAAAAAACACACAAAAAAAACAAAACCAAAAAACCCTAAAAAAATTTAAAATAAATAAATAGAGGCGTTTTTCTGCAGCAGCCTGGCTTTTGGACCATTTTGCATTTCCACTCAGACTGCAGCAAGCTGTCAGAGAGGAAGCAAAGACAGCCACAAATTACAGCCTGGCAGCCTCGGGAGGAGCCTTGGACACGTTTGAAGTTTGTTCCAGCCCAAGCAAGAGCAGCCTCCTTGTGACTCACCAAATGGTTTGGCTTGCGGGTCCCAGCTGGACTAGAGACAGGCTCCCCACCGCACAGCCCTTTCCTCGCCACTAACAGGCTGCAGAGAAATAGCTCCTGCCCCGACGTACTTCTCAGAGCAGAAAGCATGGGACCGTTTTCCGAACGGGAAGGCGATGCTGCAGGGACTGCATCCGAGGGCAAAGCTGCAGCTCGACGGCGCCGGGAGTGGACAGGGCAGGCGGGACAGCAGCGTGTCCCCCTCCTCCTGGCACCGTTGCTCGTCAGCCCCTGCGCCAGGCTTGCTCAGCTTGCTAACACAGCAAAAACACCCCGACCCACGGGAGCAGAGGAGATTTCGCTGGATCTGTGGCCTGAATCAGCGCAGGGTGCAGAGAGCGCCGTGCGCTGAGCCAGCGGGGCGGTGGGAGCGAGGCAGCAGCGACCCTACGCTTCTCCGGTGTCAGCACAAACAGCCACCGGCGACCGATCTGGCTTTCGGAGTGATCTGTTCCTCTCCAAGGACAGTTTTTCGCCTGGATCCAGTTCGCTGTCTGAACGCTTGCGGCAGCACGGGGTGAAAACAGTTGGGGACCATCCCCTTTTGGCAGCTACGCCACAGCAGAGCTCTCAATTAACACGGGCATCATCATGGGCCACACTCCTTCCCATGATCAGCTCAGCGACAACTTAATTATCAAAAGGGGGTCACGTCGGGTGCGCTGGATTTTCCAAGCAAAGCATAACATAAAGCCTCCTATCACTGCAGCTAATTCTTATTTCAGTATTTCCTTTGTCAGCTGCCACAAGTTTTGCATTTTAGTTACAAGCTGCATTTTGTTTCAAGGTTCCCTCAGCATTTTAGGTACTACTTACTGGGGATTAGACCCATATTCCAAGGCACACCGTATCCCAGGGTCTGTTACTTCAAACCAAGTAGATCAACACAAAGAGAGCCAGCAGCCATAAATGCATTGCCCTCATGAACCAGGATTTCTGACCAGCACCAGCAAGACCTGGAACAACAATAGAGTTGCCAGAAAAGCAGCTGATTCCTCCTAAATACAGGTGAATCAACAGTGCAGCATCACCTTGTAAAGCCCGTGCACAGAGACACAGAATCCCATTCCTGCTCTCATTGTGTCATCTTTTCAGGGTTGTAAGCAGTAAGAAAGCAGCCAGACAAACCCCTGCCACGGCCTTTGAAGGAGAAACGGCTTTCTTTTTATAAATCAAAATGAGAATTAACTCTCATGTTTTTTCTGTAAATCCTACACCCCGCCCTGCACTCCCCCCCCCCAAAAAAAAAAAAAAAAAAACAACAAAAACCACAGCACGTTAGAAATATAGATCTAGGTTACCCAGGAAGAAAATAAAGGAAAATGTATAATGGATTTTAAAATATATATCAGAAATCCCCAGATAGCAATAGCGGAGGAGGATTTGGGGATACTTTTGGTTCCCTACATCAGAGAAAAAGCTCCCCAGCACCGCCTAGGAAGTGCCACTCATTTTCTTTTCTACCTTGTCTATAAAGACTCAAAACAGGTGACTCAGGCTGCTTACTGGGAGCTGTGATCGTCTCCACTGAGAGGAGCAGGCTTGATGCTTTTTAGGATTTCTGCAGTAAAAGAGGTGAGCAGAAGAGTGCCCTTACCCATTCCTGCCTACCTATCACAGCTGTCCCTCCCTCGGTCACCTTGTGCTGTTGCACTGAAGCTCACCACCATTTTGTAGAGCAGCCAGGTCTTTGCAGGCTCCTCTATCCCACAGAAGAGCCACTTTCCAGACCGTGCATCACATCTGTTTAAAAAAAAAAAAAAAAGAAAAATTTCAAGCTTTGCAAACCATCCCAGCCCCATTTCTAAGAGCTGGCCCTTCTCAAAGGATGGCATGGGAACAGTAAGCAAGTTTTTTAGGTTAGATCTTCAAAGCCTGGAGGAAGAAATCGCCACGGCCAGCCCTGGCTGACACCCCCTGTGCATCCCCTGGCAGGCTGCTGGGGCATCAGCAGGGTGGTGCTGGGCCACCCAGGACCACCGCGCTCTCTCAGCTTCCCAGAGGAGGCACTCGCGGGGAGCTTTGTGTGCAGCCCAGAGAGCACGCTGCCAAGCAGGGCGTGCATTTTCCAGAGCAAATAGCAAATGGCACGGCCAGGCCTGGCCGTTAACTCGGACGGGGATAGCGAGCGCACGGGTGGGGATCCCGTGCGTGGGGGGGGGGGGGGGTGTGTGTCTCTCTTTCACTGTCGTTTTGGGTGTGGAGTGGAGAATATCTTCCCTTCACAGAGCCCTTGGGCAGAGCCAGTGTTGCCGCCACATGGGAGCAAAACTGAGCATCGCTCGGGTGTCACAGAGCAAAGTCTGATATTCCTTTTTCCCGTGCGATCGCTCCAAGGTAAAAGGCAACACATTCCCCATCCCCATCTTCCCCCTCCTCCTCCACCTGTCCTTTGCCTTTGGGCTCGTCTCAGCTCTCAACACAGGACCAGCAGCTCCAAATGCCACCGCCTTGCTTTTAGTACTGTCAGCCAGAAATGGGCAAAACTTGCCTGCAGAAACCAAAAAGCTTTTACAAAGTACAGTGTTGAGTTCCTTTTATTTGCTTTCTGCTTTGCAGGTTTTCAAGGACTACACTTGGAAGCTCTAAAGGCTTTTTCAGCAGTGCAGACTGTTTCAGTCCAGCCCTTTCACAGCAGATGGAAAATCTGCTTTGACTCGGTTCGGCTCACACGGAAGTGATTAGATAATCACGGGACTCTGGGAGCCATGGCTTTAAGAAAAAGCACAAAGTATTATCGGCTTTGCAGAAAAAATAAGAGTTGGCAGGGGACAAAAAGCTACAAGGGCTCCTGCAAGGAGAGAGGCTGAGAAGACACCCGTCCCCCAGACTTTCTTCACACAATTTCCTCCGCTGTTGAAATACTTGCTTTCTGTTCCTTCATTATCCAAAGCAAAGGGGAAGGCACTGAAGGGGGCATATTATTTGGGGAAGAAAGTACAAAACAAAAATCTTTGGAAGTAAAAGTCCAAGTAAGCTGTCCTCAGAAATTTGGATGAGCAAATAGGGTGTTAGCTGGTGTGGAGGGAAGGGAGTGGGAATAGCCTGGGGAGAACGTATAGTCTAAGATCTTAATAAGCGGCCGCAGAAGTCGGGCAGGGATCACACAGGGACCGATGCTTGCCTGCTCGCCGGTCGCCGTGCTGCTGCAAAGTCTGCAATCCCTTTTCTGGGTCACAAACTCGGGAGGCATCAGGCAGCACCTCTTCACATGTGATCTCGCCTCAGCTGCGCGCTCGTGGTCAAGGACATTTAAACCAGGCAGTGGATTTCAATGAAGTTTGCAAGAGCAGCTTAACCGCCGGCCAAAACTGGCACGAGTTTGGATTAATCAAAGTCATGAGGACGCAGTGGGGGGAAGTGGCAAGTCCAGCTACTGTGGCTTCCACTGCAAGCAAGGTCTTTCGTGGTCTTACAGTCACCAGTGGCACACAACCCACAGCCAGAGTCGTGGGCATCTGAATAGTGGCCCTCTGCCCTCTTGTACAAAAGGCTAAAAATTCAGCCAGACACTCGATCACCCTCTTCCATTGTCCCAGTTAAGTCTAGGATTTAAATAGTTGGGAGCAAGTTGCCCACAGTGGCGTTCCTCCCTTGCTCCAAGTCTGACAGAGAAATCCTGTGCCAAACTTCCCGAGCCTCTTTTACTGTTTCTTCACCTTCCAGTCTCACAGAGCAAAAGCATGTTCCACACCAGGGAAAAAAAAAGCCAGCTGGATTGCGGCACGATGGGACGGACAGATACAACACAACACCTTTGGATTTCACAGGAGAAGTCGGCAGCACCTCTCCTTGCTAACAACCTCCCCTCTGTGTCCTTCCCACCATTCGCCCAACAGCAGCTGGGAAAACCTCTGAGCATCTCCTCAAAACAGCAAACACAGGGCGGTAGAGAGGCTTTATGGGTTCCGTGGGCAGTGCTGTGACTAATGAGGTATTGCCAGCCTGCAGCCTGGTTTTCCATGGTGATCATGATTTCCATTATTATCACATACTGTGTGTCTTTGAGACTTGCTCTTCACCTCTTCCCAGAAGTGAACTGGTTCCATAAAGGCTTTTTTTTTTAACCCTCAATTTGTCCATCACAGACCTGAGAAAAGTCAGCACCACAGACCCACACAAGCTGAGCTACAGGCAGGAAGCGGCTAGATCAAATCTCACCATTCTGCTGAGCTTTGTACGCCACGGTGAACATCAGAGAAGAAACAAAACCCCTCTTATTCGTCCCCAGGGAAGGGCAGAGAGGCGTAGGAGTTAGCTCTCAATCCGGTGCACTGCGATCCAGCCAGCTGCAGAACAAAAGCATGGCTGAGCCCATAGAAAAGAGAAAAATGCAAGAAAGCATTCTGTAAAGAACAGCAAATGTCCTTCCCGGCTGAACACACCGGGTCAAATCCACCACTTGGATGGACAGAGAGAGAGAAGCTGACCCAGGACATCTCAGGAGTCTGCCACTAACCTGATGAAAAAGCATCTGCCATCTCTTTCATTAGGCCACCCTGCAGCTGCCCTTTAAAACTTATCTAATAGCTGCTTCCCCTCAGGTTGTCATTTTTTTGTTCAGCTTCGGCTGATCTCTCTCTGTGCTCCTTTAGTTGGACAAGGTTCAGAGCCACGTTCCGTCCCTGCTAACAGATCTGAAAATGAGAGTTAATTAACCCTGATTTGGAAACTGTTTTTTTTTCCATAAAAATGAGGATTATCAGGTTTCAGCTGCTTTTACTTCACAGGAAAGCTTAGAAAGCAAACAGGTTTTGCTCTTACTTGGTTTTCCTGATGCTGCCTGGGGCAATCAGAAGATATGTGGAATTTATAGTGATTTCTAGCAAAACTGTCTGGGTTTCCCCAGAATCTTTTCCTAGCTTGCTCTGAACAGCCGGTCTGATGACAATCCTCCTTGCCAGCGGGTGAAAATTGGTCTCTTGTGGCACCCAAAGACCATCGTGTAATGGTGGTTCCTCCTGCAGGTGTCCACACAAAGCGGGTGGTCTCCAAGGTGGACCTGCCTCTTCTCTCTCTCTGAGACCTGTGGGGTTTTACACCAGGAGGGTCCTGCCCTGCATCAGACACCTTCTCTCGTGCCACAACACGCCCTTCAAATGAGACCCACCACATCCAGAGCTGCCAAGGTGGAGAAGCATGTCTCATCCTCGCAGGCTGCCGGGATGCAACAGTGCCATTTCCTAGAGGTGGATCTTCCAGACATCCAGCCACAGGACTTGACTGGCCCTATGGACTTCCCAGTGAAGTCCCTTGACTTCTGGGCAGACACTGGTTCTCCGTTCTTTACCTGCTCTGGTGCTTTTTTTTTCCAGCTTCTTCATTGGAAAGGCCCTTCCCCATCGCGAGCGAGGCTTCAAAGGTCCTGGTGCCCTTATTGTGTGTTAAGTAGCAAGGACTGATTTGGTTATCACCAAGGCAGACAAGGGTTCCAGGCAGAGGTGTTATCTTCCTTTTGTAAGCAGACCAACAAGGCTACAGTGTGACTGCTAGGGGATTGTCAGAAGCCACCATCCACCCTTCTGCAAACAGTGGCTGAGCTCCGGGAAGAATTAAAATGTTCCCCCCACTCCCCTCCAAATAAAAGAAAAAAAAAAAAAAAACAACAAACAACTAAACCTGGTAGTCAAGCAAACTAATAGCAGTCATGAACAAGATTGAGCTCCAATCCTGCAGCCAGTGGCTGTGGAATCCCAAACCTGAAAGGTGTTTCAGAGTAGGATGAATGTACGTCTGTCCGGACAGGGCTAAACCGGGTTTCTGTGGGTCCAAAGTGACGTTCAGAGCGAACGCGTGTGCCTGAACTGATGCTGGAAGGGGCTGCCCTGCTGTCTATCACACCGTGGCCATGCGCTCCTGCCACTTCCCTGTCCAGGGACAGACTGACCCTGAGTAGATCTGATCAGCTCCTGAGCCGACTAGAAACTCACCCCGCAAAAGAAAAGCGATAAAAGATAACTTTTCAGGCTCGCATCGCTGCAAATGACACGAAGCAAGGGAGAGAGAACATGTGCCAGGGACAGAAAGAGATTATGGGACGGTCTCTGCTCTTCCCTGCCTTAGGTGGATTTAAACACATCGTGAAATTGCAGGGCAACAGAAAAGATGAGAAAAACAACGCATAAGGGTAAGGAAATAAGCTGCATCAATAAATGTCATTGATGAGAGGACACTCTTCCAGACTAAGGTTTCTTCAAGGTTTCATCAACATTTGAGAACATTTTGATAAAACCACACCATCTCACAAACCTCTTGACACCAAGGATTTGGCTAAGTCACTGTAGCCAAAATTTATTTTCATACTCTTTAAGAGCATCTGCTGGTATTCTCGGTGAGGAGCCCAAGACACTCTGCCACAGAGAGCATCCCTGGCGCGCACTTTGCTGTGTGCCTGTGACCCCATATTACACCAAAAATGGGAGTTTTAAGAGCAGTTAGCAGCTACCCTGCCACATAGCAAAGCTGAACCTTTTAGCTTCGTAGCACAGGCTTCAGAGGAGCATGGAGAAAGCTTGGTGCAACCTTGCGAATCCCGCTGCAAACACCCGCTCTGCTGTGGAAACTTCCCGAGCAAAACCCAGCGGGCAGCACGGCTGGATTGCTGAGCACCCAAAAACCTGAATCACCCCCGGGGTTTTCTCCGTGCTGGGTATTTCTCAGTTAAAGGTGATTCTCACTTCCCTCTTTCGGAGGGGAGAAAATGAGGCAAGTCATGATTTTGCAGACTCCCACTAAGGCTCCGAGTGGGTAACTGGTGCTGTTTAGCACAGTCAGCTCTGTTTCGCAGGGGGTTTCTCTCCATACGCAGGCTGGTCAGGAAGACAAGCCTGCTGTCAGTCTGGGTCAGCCTCCCAGCCGTGAACACCAGGCAAAAGGAGCTTTATTTGGTTGATCCTAAATAGAGTTCCCTGCCTCGAATGGTGTATTGGGAGAGTGGGGTGCTCGGACAGGGAGTTCCCTGCATTTGTAGAGAGCAGGGAGCCCCGGATTTTACCCAGCTGAGGATGCTGCTGACCTCTCTAAGATGCTGACGGGTGCCTGATGGCATTTTTTTTTTCGCAGCAGTGCAGCTCCAAAGCCAACGGCATCAGTACGAACACGCTTGCAGTCTGCATGTGCTCCCCGCTCTCTTCTCACTCGCCTTTTTTTTTTCCTCTGTGCCAGGGACTTAAAAAGCCAAACGAGAAAGCACAAGGCTTCCTGCTCACCCGGGTGAGCAGCAGACCGGCCTTGCTGGCTGTCCCCAGGACGGGGACACGAGAGGCATTTTCTGCTGGTGTGACTATTTATTGCCAGCCTCTTGTCTCGCCAGACATCCCCCTGCCCCGGCTGCTCTCATCATGTCAAAGTGAACCTTTGCGTTGGAGGTTTGGGAAGTGTTTGCGATGATTAAAATGGAGCTAACTTCTTTATTTCACCCTCAGCAGTTTTAGAGAAGCAGAATTGAAAAAGGAACAGAAAATGAGGAGCGGGGTCGTTTGAAGATCTTGCACACGTTGGCGGGGGGGGGGGGAGGTTGCAGGAGGCAGCGAGGGCAGCATGTGCAGAGGCCAATCAAAAGCACATCAGCTGTCAACACTGAGTTTCCCACCAAGCTCCCACCCTAATTACGTCCGCTTTTTTTTAAGCATAACAGCTTGGAGGGGTGGGGGGGGGATGCGGGGCGGCGTGGAAGAAAGATGAGCTGAAAATCTCTTGCTGTCCTCTTCTACTTCGTGGGCACTTGGCTTTTTCTTCTTCCGTGGCGACGCCGGCGGCACCTTCCCCTCAAGAGCTGACATCCCGAGGCTGTACAGCGTGGTGTCGGGTCCATCGCTCTGCTCTGAAACATCCCCCCCCCCGCCCCGCTCCCCGGGAGGGGCTCTGCCAGCAAGGAGAGGCATTAAAATTAAGAGAGAGGCTCCTGCTGGCAGCAGAGAGGAACGGGGCGGAGGGGAAGCAAGGGCTGGGCAGGGAGCAGGTGGGAGCTGGAGGCTTTTTGCTTCCTCCTCCAAAAAAAAAAAAAAAAAAAAAAAAAAAATCGGAGGGGAAGGAGAAAGTGAAAAAGCAGATGTGGGCTCTGGCCACGCTCAGTTTCCCCCCTGCCGGGCCGGGCAATGGAAGGGGGGAGGGGACACCCCCCCCCCCGCACACCCCGCACACCCCCGCACACACCAGCGCCGGCTCTGCGGCAGCGCCGCTCCCGGGAAGGGCCGGGAGGCTCGGCGGGACCGGCGGGACCGGCGGGGCGGGCGGGGCGGGCGGGGCGGGCGGGGCGCCGCCAGGGGGCGCCGCCAGGGGGCGCCAGGAGCGCGCGGCCGTCCCGGCACCGGCGGGGGCGGGGGGTGGGCAGCGCTTCAGTCGGAGTTCGGCTTGGGGGGAGCGCTTTTTTTTCCTGTTTTGGGGGGTTTTTAAGAAGGGAAGGGGAAGGGGAAGGGGAAGGGGAAGGGGAAGGGGAAGGGGAAGGGGAAGGGGAAGGGGAAGGGGAAGGGGAAGGGGAGGGGAGGGGAGGGGAGGGAAGGGAAGGGAAGGGAAGGGAAGGGAAGGGAAGGGAAGGGAAGGGAAGGGAAGGGAAGGGAAGGGAAGGGAAGGGAAGGGAAGGGAAGGGAAGGGAAGGGAAGGGAAGGGAAGGGAAGGGAAGGGAAGGGAAGGGAAGGGAAGGGAAGGGAAGGGAAGGGAAAGGAAGGGAAGGGAAGGGAAGGGAAGGGAAGGGAAGGGAAGGGAAGGGAAGGGAAGGGAAGGGAAGGGAAGGGAAGGGAAGGGAAGGGAAGGGAAGGAAGGGAAGGGAAGGGAAGGGAAGGGAAGGGAAGGGAAGGGAAGGGAAGGGAAGGGAAGGGAAGGGAAGGGAAGGGAAGGGAAGGGAAGGGAAGGGAAGGGAAGGGAAGGGAAGGGAAGGGAAGGGAAGGGAAGGGAAGAAGAGGGGAAGGGAAGGGAAGAAGAGGGGAAGGGAAGACGAAAAGAGGAAAGAAAAATGAAAAGAGGAGAAAAGAGTAAAAAGAGCTGGAAAAGTTTCAACTAATAGTTCAGCATTTTGGTAAGCAGTCCAGCCTTGGCAGAGAGGATGCAAACCCCCTTGTGAAGTTTATGTGGGAAGGTTATCCAGGAGGAAAAGTCTGAGAGGACAGGCGGATGGCTGACTGAAAATGGCATCTGGCCCTTGGAAGAACAGCAGGGTTTTCGCACTGCTGCCTTCCTCTTATCAGCCCAGAGCCAGTGAGTCGTGGGAGCGGTCGTTAAAGCGCTTGAGAGTGATCTTCTTGAGAAGATCAGGTATTGGGTCCTGCACCCAACTGGAAAACTGGGCTCTTCTTCGGCTGGAGCTGGGCATTGCCGGCTTTTCCCTCGGGGCGCAGGTGGCCGTGTAGTGCCCTGGGATGGCTGTGCATCGCCACCCAGCTCCCGGGCTGATACACCTGCACCCCGGCACTGAGACAAGCCTTCTCCCTCTTTGGAGACGGATCTTGGCTGGTCCATTCAGGCTCTGCGCTAGGACCCGTGCGGCATGTCTCAGTTCAGTGGGAGCATCCCTGTGGCTTTAGGTTCCTCATCCCTTTCTTTAGAGGAACTGCGGGGCTCGAGGAGGCAAAGACCTTCCTCAGACATGGGTCTTGGTTCCCCAGACCAGCTTCTGCAGCCACAGGAGGTCCTTGGCCCAGTCCCAACTGGGAGCAGGTCCCAGCAGCAGCTGCCCCGCTGTCCCCAGGGGAGGGGGGGAGTGGGAAATCCTGCCATTTGCAGGTGCCTATGCAGTCCTGTCCCCCGAAACCACTGCACCCAAATCCCTTCGGCCGCTGGAGGATATTGTTTCCCAGGCTGTGTTTGCAAAAGGCTCTGGTGCAACAGGAAAGCGGGGTGTTTGTGACTCTCGTTTTGTGGCTGGCAGGTCGTCCCCCTGCCACGCACCGTCGCCTCTCCGAGCAACGTGCCGAAAAGCAGCTCGCCGCGGGGCAGGCACCTGGCTACAAAAAGCATGGCTGCCAACAGGTTTCCAACCTTCTGAGGAGCAAGAAATAAATCTGAAATGAGTCCCTGCAGATTCAGCCTTGAAACGAAGCCAGGGCACCTTCTCCATCTCATAACCTCGGACAACGGGCATCCTTCTGCTGTCTCTTGTTTCCAAGCCACATCACAATCTCCTGGGAAATAAAATCCTGAAGTGCCTCCGGGGGAAGCAGCAAAGTGGAGGACAACTGGGTTTCCCTTGCACTGCAGCTTCCAGACCATTTCCAGGTGCCCCGTCACCTTGTCCTGCTGCCAGATGCCACCGGACGGCACTTGAAGGGACGTGG
This sequence comes from Tyto alba, assembly GCF_018691265.1. NCBI lineage: Eukaryota > Metazoa > Chordata > Aves > Strigiformes > Tytonidae > Tyto > Tyto alba. Next base: position 37,135,353 of record NW_024881261.1, on the reverse strand, counting down.
AGACAGAATTTGGTGACATCTAAGCCGCAGGCAGGTTTCTAAGCAGACCGTGCCCTGGTTTTAACAGCGCAAAGACCAATGGAGGCTTTTTTTTTTTTTTAAATCTGAGCCCAACCTGGTCACCACCACATCATCAGCTTGGACTGAGGGCGGAAAATGAGCATCAGATGTCTTTATTCCCCCAAAACCCAGAGCATCCTTGTTGCTATAGTGACACATCCCCCTTTCTTTGCTCCTGATGCCATTCTGGGGACTGCTCCCCTGCCTCATCAGGCCCGTGTGCGTGTGTGTGTGTGTGTGTGTGTGTACATGCACATGTGCCACGCAGGGAGCGAGGAGAACAGCCTCTGTTATCCCTGGGGGAAGGGGAGTGGGTGACGAAGGGAATGTGATCCCGCAGGGCGGAGGAAACACAACTCCCTGCCTCTCCTGTCAAGGAAACACAACTCCCTGTCTCTCCCGTCACCTCTCCCTCGGCAGTTTTTCAGGGAGGAGGAGGCACTTTGTTCCTCCCTGTGCCAGCTTTACTTATTGATGAAGCGGGAGGGCGATCTCCAGGCAGAGCTCTGCCTGGGCGTGCAGAGCACCCCAGGGCCCGGGTGGGTGGGCTTCAGACACCCCAGCACCACCCCCCCCCCCACCAGGACCACCGCAAAAGCATCCTACAAAGGCAGCGAGACCACCCTAGCGTGGGTGTCCCACTCCTCGCCAGCCCCTCTCTGCCCTCATCTCAGAATTGTTTACGTATTAGGGATGTATTTTCACCAAGATCTCCTCTGCAAAATCCAAGGCAGAATTCTCTGTTTCAATGGAAATAAACGAGGAGCTTCAAAATGCTTCCCACCATGTTTCAAAACCCCATGAAACTCCTGCGGCGTGTGGCCAGCCGGACTTACCCACTCTTTTTGATGTGATTAACCTGACAGCCTCCACAGGCCTGATCCTTCAACCGCCGGTTTTGCCTTATTTAGGCAGAGTTTGCGAGATGCTGCCCTTCACCCCGGCTCCAGAGGTGCCGCTGCGGGGGCCGGAGCCGTGGCGGGGGTGTACCGGAGTTACCGTGCCCGAATGCAGCCGCAGTTCCTGGCAGCAGGATGCCCACTAAAACTGGGAAAAGCAGGATGTACGGACGGGTGGAGGCTCTACCCTAAACATCACACCCAGGCTTTGCTGCCCTGATCGTGCAAGCAACACCGGGCAGGTTCACCACATCCCTGCGTTAATGTACATCTCCATCTATAAATACATATATATATATATATATATATGAATACACACGTGTATACATTTGCACACACCCACTGTTGCTGCAAGTTCGGCGCTGGCACTCTGGGCGCAAACCTGTACTCATTACCTTCGCTAATAGGAAGCCACTAACGAGCTATATGCTGGTCCTTGCACATGAATGCCAAGAAAACCGGCATTTTTTGCCTATGCCATACGCGTAGCAGAAAAACTATGCCAAGAATGCGAAAGAGGGCTGAAACGTTTTATGAGGACTGGTTTTTCGGATCTCCCTCTCCCTGCAAAACCAGATGTCTTTCAGCTCCTCGGTGTCTAACGTTACAGAGCTCTGTATGAATTTCTGCACATGAGCCGGAATAGCCGTTGAGATACGATTTAATACTCCAGACCCTAAGCCTGCCCTGCGGGGACAGTGACAGCCGGTGTCCCCCAGAGCTCCCCGTCTGCTCCCAGTAAGATACTCTCCCTCCCTGCCCTCCTGGGGCACACAGGATCACTGGCACGGCACACCACGGTGCGCGTCGCGTGGGGCAAACCCACCCACAGCTCCTGAACGGGGAGAAAAGGGGATTTGGTAACTGGGGGAAAAAGGTGCTGAGCCTGAGAGTCCGTTTCGGCTGGGGATAAAGAGGAATAGCCTGCGAGGTGGTCACAGAGAAGATGGAGCCAGGTTCCTGCCGGGGTGGGAGGGCAGGAGCTGGGACATGAGAGGTTCGGAGCCGGTGAAAGGAGAAATATTTTCCCCAGGAGGACGGCCCGAGCAGGCTGCCTGGGGAGGTTGCGCCGGCTCCATCCTCGGAGGTTGGCAGGATAAAGCCCTGACCACGCCGGTGTGACTCCGCTTTGGGCAGGACAGGAGCCTGCGGCCCGAATCTCCCCACCGTGCCCGGGAGGGGACTCGCCTGGGCCCTGGTGGGACACTTTCGCGGGGTGTCTACGCCCTCCCAGCCCCATCATTTCCCCCCACCTCAGCGCCCAGACGGTCCCTTCCAGCCCCGGGGCGATCCCGGGGTCGGGGTCGGCAGCTCCCGGGGCTCCCGGTTCCCAGCCCCGGCGTGGCGGGGGGGGTGGCGGGGAGGTTGGCCAGGGGACCCCGCCCGGCTCCGCCCCGGGACCCGCGTCCAGGCGCCGGGACCGCTCCCCCCCGCCGTCGCCCCGGGAGGGAGGAAGGAAGGAAGGAAGGAGGGAGGGAAGAGGGGAGGGAAGGAGGGGAAGAAGGGAGGGAGGATGACAGCGCCGTGAAGAAAAGCAGGGGGGACCCGCAGCCTTCCCTCCTCCCGCACGGCAGGACCAGGCGAGCTCGCCCCGCGGAGCGGCCGCCCCCCGGGTAGGTGCAGCGGGAACCGGGAGCGATGGGGCCGGGACCGGAGCGCAAACGGGGAACCGGGAGCGCCGGGCAAGCGGGAGCCCCGGGGCGAGGAGGTTGGGGAGGGGGGGGGGGGGGGGTGTAGGATGGCGGCGGGGGTCGGGCCTTTCCCTCCCGGCGCGGAGGGGAGTTGCGGGAAGTTGGGCGGACGAGGAGGGGCCACAGCCCCGACACCCCTCCCTCCCCCCCCCTCCCCATACCTCGACCCCCCCCCCCCCCCCGCCTCGCCCCGGGCGAGGGGAGGCCGGGGGTGTGGGGGGTGTGGGGGTGGGTGTGCTCCGAGGCCGTATCCCCCCGCGGGGGCGGCCCCGGGCTCCGCCGGCTCCTTTGTGCTCCCTCCGGCCTCGGCCGCTCCTTTGTCTCCGTGCGGGGCCCCCCGCCGCCCCCCTCCCGCAGCGGGGTAGCGCCGGATCCCGGCGCCTTGCCTTGGGAGAGAAAGTCCTTTCGGCACATGACGGCCCGAGCAGCTCGCTGCGTTGCTTTCTTTCGGGAAAAAAAAAAAAAAAACAAAAAAAACAACAAAAAAAACCAAACAAAAAAACACAAAACAAAACAAAACAAAAAAAAACAAAAACAAAACAAAAACAAAAACAAAAAAACCTCCCCCCTCAAAAAAAAAAAAAAAAAGAGGAAGAAAATAATAAATGAAAGAAAGGCGAGCTCTCCATCTGCGACGCTGAGCTTCCATCCGGAGCAAAGCGCGTCTGGGTCGAGAAAAGGAGACTTTCTCACAACCATCCCGAGTTGCATCATCCGGCCTGTCAGCCCCTACCATGGAGCACTGGAAAGTTGTCCTCACCCTTTCCCCTCCTGCCTCGGGGCCGCTGGGGCAACCCTGGCCCTCGGCCGGCTCGCAGCCAGCAGGAACCGGCGGTTTTTCTGCTGGAGCTGGGGCACGGCCACCCCGCCGGCACCCTCCGGGCCGCAGGCACCCAGATGGGACCTGGCTGGCCTGGGGTGCCTTGAGGGGTGGGAAGAGTCCCCGCTCAGCGCCTGCGAGGATTTCGGCAGCCGCTCCCAGCCAGGTTTGGGGGAGCTGCTCGTACCCCGCTGCCTTTGCACGACGGGACCTGAGCTCGGTCCCCGGGGGAAAGCGTCTCCTTTTCCCCGGTCAACCATTTATGATGCCACACCAGGACAGGTATTTAACTCTGCGATTTGCCCACATCTACTGAATTGCTTCAGTACAGGACTCGTTTTCACGCCCCCGGTCTCCCTGTGCTGCTGGGACCCGGGCACAGTCTGCATTTTCCCAAGGGCAGCCAGGAATTCATTATTCCCCCAGTGAACATCTCCCACCATCGATCCCTCCTGGAGGTCCCCGGAGGGCTACGGATGCCTGTCTCGGGGTGAAAGGGGAGCGGAGCCGGGCACTGAGCGAGGTTTTGGGGGGTTTGTTTGCCAGAGGAGTTTCCAGGCTAGCGTGGAGCGATGGGGAGAAGGAGCACGGGGCGGTGGGAGGGACCGCGGGCCCTGCACCCCAAAGAAAGGGCTCATTGAAGCAGGGACGGGCATTTGCGGTTCCCAGCGCGGCCGGGGGGGCGACGGCATGCACAGCGGCCGGCTTTGTGCCGCCCGGCGCCGAGCGAACGGAGCCGGGGGGGTGGTGGAGGGAGTCCTCTTGACCATCTTGGTGGTCTCCTCTCCGCACCCCCTTGCTGCTCAGAACCCCGCGGTCACGCACCTCTGCTGCAGGTGGTGCTGCAAAACCCAACCCCCCCCGCCCTTTCCCACCCCTCCCCGGCATCGGTGGTTTCCAGTGAGTTGGTTTCAAGGTTGTAGGCTTGTTAGCCAGCTCAGCTGGTCCCCACTGGCTCCTGGTCTGGATCAGACCAGGGCTTCGCAGCCCGGCGTGCCCTTTTACCCCCGTGCCCAACACCGACATCTCTGAAAGTCCCATCGCGTTCATCAGGGGCTCGGGCGGCGGCGGCGGGTCTCCTCTCTCCTGGGTCAGGGCAAAACCCCTCTCTTTGGACACCGTGCAAAGCGAGGGAGAGTAAAGCCCGCCCTGTCCTGGGCTGGTCCTGTCACCGGCGTTACGGTGCCCAGCGCCAGCCTCTGAATCCCCTCTGGGCAGCGCTTTTTGGCACGCGAGGAGCAAGGCCTGCTCATCTGGGTCATCCCAGAGCTCAGCGTGCCTCCTCGGGGGGATAATAAATAGTGGACAGAGGACAACCTCTTACACCGGGAGTTTGAGAGCACGTGCAGTGAGAAGCAAGTTGTTTGAGTGGTGCTTGTTTGTGCCAACGCCTGCCGCTGCTGCTCCTGAGCATGACCTCCCACCTCTGCCCTCGCCTGCGTGACCCAGTGGCTTTGCTCGGGGTGCCCAGGCTAAGAGGAGAGCAAGCCAAGGTGGGTCGAAGGATTGAGGGGCAGAGCCAGGAAGGGAAAAGGGCCCGGCGTTAACCCGAGGGGCCGAACACGTGGAGGAGCAAACCCCCGGCCGTGGCCCTGGAGGGCTGCCCAAGCCAAGGGGACAGCGTTTCTCCCCTCCCGTCCTCCCCGGGGGACACGGACCCTGCTCACACCGGGGTTTCGCTGGGCGGCAGCGGGACGGGCTGGGGCTGCTGCGGGCGCCGGCGCCCCATCCCAGGACTTTGCATTCCCAACTTTCTCCTCCGCTGGGCTTCAATTTGATGAGGCTTGGGGCTATTCTAGGCAAGTTTATAAACATCGTAGGAGGTGACTTTTTGGTTTGGTTTGTTTTTTTTGGTTTTTTTTTTTTTTTTTGCTTTTTGGGCTTGAATATACATGTCTTTAAGCAAAAAATACCTGCCTGGGCAGCCTCCTTTGCTCTGCCGGGGGGCAAACCAAAGTGGTGCGGTGCTTGTGCCATGCCTTGGAGAAGAACCAGGGGCAGGATCAAAATTGCTGGGAGATGAAAGGAAAGCGGGAAGCATCGGTGGTGCGTTTCCCAAGGCCAGCCTCTGGAGGAAGTCGGCAGCGGAAATAGTTGAGAGAGTAAATACAGAGGGGAGCTCGGGGTGGTTTTGTTGTTTTTTTTTTTTGGTTTGGTTTGGTTTTTTGTTTTTTCCCCCAGGTTGCAGACAAAGAGCAGCGGGGAGAGCAGATAAGCACCCCTGCGCCTTATCTCTTTGTTGTTCCGCCCCTGTGTTTTGCTGGCTCATGTTGCCGCTGTTAATCTGATTAAGCAAAGCATCGCCAAGGGAATTACTCCGGGGTCATCGAGCTCAGCCACAGGTCCCCCCACCAGCTCCTTTCTCCCAGGAGGCAGGCAGGGATACACGGGGACGGATGGAAGCGGGGGGACTGGATGGACAGAGGGATCTCGGGCAGGGAGGGAGCTTGCAAGTAGGTGCTTCGCCGCCGTTCCTTGTCCGGAGCTCAGTTGTTGCCTGTTGAGTCACCGGAGGAAAATGTGACTTCATCTAGTCGCACCTCCAGCTGGCTTCCCCCGCCAGCCCGCAGGCATCTTTGCTTTCCTGGATCCCACCCGGTAGGTGTTCGGGGCAGCCAGAGGAGGGGGATGAGAGCCCCAAGGCTTCGTGAAAGACCCTCCCTTTCCCAAAACCGAGCGGAAAACCCTGGCTTGGCTCTCCCAGGCAGGCAGTCCTGCGAAACACCCTGCGGAACGGCGACAAGAGCGTCCCTTCCCTCCTTCCTCTCACCACGGGGCCTTGCCATCCTCGCGCTGGGGCCGCGCTGCTCTTCTCACCCCACCTACAACACCAGTGGGAGCACCCATCCCGTGAGCCGACAGGCTGCAGCGGACTTGAATGACGGGGCAGCTCCTTTCCTGTCTTGAGTCCTTCCTTCTTGCTGTGGAAGGGTTAAGTTAACTTGCTAGTAGTGGCAGATATCCACCCGGGCAGTTTGCATGGGAACAAAACCCCCACCGCCCCCCAAAAGAAAAAGCCCCTTTTTCTGGCGTTGGCTCCGCTGGGAAATCCACGAAGCCTTTTATCGTCTCGACAGTGGGAATTGTAGCTGTCTGTGCCGAAATGAAAAGCGTTTCCAGCCCGAGGGATAAGAAAAGGCAGGGAGCAGCGCTGGGGGAGTTCCCCCCGAGCTGCACGGGCTGCCTTCCGGGGCATCTCAGCTTAATGCTCCTGGAAATTATCCCTTTGAGAGGTGCAGGGTAAGAGGAGAGCACCGGCCGGCCGCTGCCTGCCACTGCCGGAGATGACGTCCATCCGTCTGTCCATCCATCTGCCCGCTCACACCGGTGGCCACGCATCCCCTGGGGCCGGTCGCCGGCGGTGCGCCCCGGCAGCGGCGGTGGCACCCTGGCAGCTCCCCCCGCGCCCCCCCCCCCCCCGGCCCTGCCGAGCCCCCGGCGGGCGGCCGGAGGGGAGCGCGCGGGGCGCACAGAGCCCCTCTGTTCCCGCTCACACAAAGGGACGTTTGTGGCTCGCTCGCTGCCCCGGCCGGGCTGCTCCTGGCGGATCCCAGCCGAGGAAGAGCTGTAGGATGCCACGCAGCCCCAGCCAGCCTCGCCGGGTCACCCCCCTGTGTGCCCCCCCAGCCCCACGGCTCAGCCCTGCGAGGGCGCCGCTGCCCTGGCAGGATGTTTGCAGCCGGCTATTTAACGAATGATGTCCTCCCCGAGCCTGTGAACCAGGGTTTTTGCCAGGACATGGCTCTCTCTGTGTCACCCCCACGAATAATTCCCGGTCTGTGGCTCAGTTGGGGTCAGTCGGCTGGGGGCATTAGAGGGGCAAAGCCCTGGGATTTTGTCTGAGCAAGCGGTTGATGCCATCCCCTCACTGCGTGTGTGCTCCGGGCAGCGAGGGGACGCTCCCCTGCATGGGGGGAGGCAAGGGCAGGGACACAGACCCCCACCACTGTTCCCGGGGGGTGAGTAGGGGGGGTCCCACAAACCCAAAAGTCCTTTGCAGCAGCAGAGCTGGTGGCTCTGCCGGGCGCTGAGAGACACGGCCGCGCACCGAGGGCTGCTTTGTATATTTTATTTCTTCTCTCAGTTGCTCAAATGCTCCGACAAGTCCTGTCGTCGCAGGGGGATCGAGGAAGGGAGGACTCGGGGTTGGGGGGGGGGGGCGACACAGCGTGGCAAAAGGCACCTGCCCCAGCTGCTGGCCTGTCCCTGAGGAGCGGCGTGCTGACAAACTAAACTAACAGGGCTGTTAAACACACCCGCGGACGTGTGCAGGGGGATGTTGGTGCCGCTCACTGCAAGGGGAAAGGGGGGAACCGGCGGGGGGGGGGGGGGGGGGCCGCCACGGGAGGGCTCGGGAGCTGCTGGGGCTCTCCGAGGCGCCTGTGTCCCACCGGAGCCTTTCCTGGGTGCGTGGGGGGGGGGGGGGGGGTCTCTTCTGAGCAGCTTTTGCTGGGAAGGAGATGGCTCAAAGCCAGGCCCGGGGAGCTGAGCGGTTTGCTCAAGCTGGGAAACTCCTGGTCCTCCCGCAGAGAGGGCCGGGGAGCGGGCAGCGGGCTGGGATGCTGCCCTGGCCGTGGGCTGCGTCCCTCTCCTCCTGCCCGCGCTGCCCCCTTCCCCCGTGGGAGGGGCAAACAGTGAGCAACACCAAAAAATGCACATTTTGGCCGCGGCCGGCGTGGAGGAGGTTTGGGCGTGACGCAATGCCTGGCAGGGGCTTCCCTGCTCCACACCCTGCCACGGGCTGCGGGTACGGCGGCTCGGCCGGGGCATCTCCCCACCAGCAAACCCCGGGGGTCCCCCCCAAAGGACGGGGCTCTGCCGGGCTCAATCCCCCCACCCCCCCACCCCTTCACACCCCCCTTTCGCCCCGGAAAGCAGGGCTGGGACGGGCTGCCAAGGATCACGCTGGCGGGAGCCAAACCAAAGCTAAATAGACTTTTCCTGAGTCACCGAAAGTCTGGCCAAGAAAGCGGGATGAGCAAACAGCATCTCCCACGCGGCCGGGCGGGCGCTGGGCGTGCGAACCAGCGGGCAGGTAGCGGGCGCCGGCAAGCCCTGCGCGTGTAAATCGGCACGAGACACGTGCTGGGGACCTGCCCCGGGGTCCCAAACAGCGGCTTTGGCACCCCCCCCCCTCCGCCTTCCCCCTCCAAAATCTTCACGATGTCCCCATTGGGATGGAGGTTTGGTGCAACTCTGAGCAGGTCCTGCCATCCCCCCAATTTTGGCAGCGCTGGGAGGAGGAGGGCTCTGTGTGTGTGCTTGTCTGTGTCTTTTCTGCCGGGGGGGTGGTTCGGGGGGTGGGGGACGCTGAGTCTCCCGGTGGGTTTTGCATCCCGAACCAAGCGGCTGCACCACCACCATTTGTTTGGGTTTTTTTTTTTTTGTTTTTTTTTTTTTGTTTTTTTTTGACTTTTTGGAGCGAGCCCCCCAGGAGCTTTTTACACCCCGAGCGGGACTGGTGGCGGCAGCAGCGTTTTTCCAGCCCACCGTCGTTCCTGGCAAACCCTCTGGGTTTCATTTTCGTGGCTGAGCAGCCGCCGCTGCCGTGCTGCGGGAAGGCGGAAGCTGCGCGGCCCCACGCCGGGGCCCTGCCACGGTGGAGCCTGCAGCCCTCCCCAAAAGTAGCTCTTTCCAGAGGCTGGGAGCCGCGATGCCCCGTGGAGCGGGATGAGGAGCTGCTCTCCTACCCGGGTGGGGGGGCCCTCGCTTGCCGACAGCAGGTTTTTTTGGCCGGCGGGGAGCAGGCAGCTGTCGGGGCGGTGGGGATTGGGTTTCAGGGCTGGCAGGGGCGGCCGGCGGAGGCGCGGGAAGGGGGTCCCATCGGGCAGGGGTATTTTGGGAAAGAGGGGGAGCAGCCCACGGCGGGGATTCAGGCAGCTGCTCCTCGCGGGTGGGATGGGACCCCTTTTTAGTGCTCTTGTCAAGGCCTTGTTGGTCAGATCCTTGTGGGAAGGGTCAGCCTCTGGCCCCTGCCCGACCCCCCCCCCCTCCCCGCAGAAAGCCACCCCGGCGCTGACCGTCCTTCTCCCCGCAGGCAGGGCTGCCCCGGGGCAGAGGATGCCGGGGGGCTAGCCCGGGACACCTCCCCGGTGGGTGGGAGGGACGCGTGTGTCCCCCCCCGCCATGGAGATCCGACGCGCTTTGCCCCAGGATTTCCGGGAGCTGCTGCACTGCCTGAAGATGAGGAGCAAGTACGCCGTGCTGCTGGTCTTCGTCGTCGGCCTCGTCATCATCGAGAAGGAGAACAACTTCATCTCCAGGTAGGGAGCGGGTACCTAAGCCACCCCACGCTTTTCACCCTTTTCTCTTCCCCCCCCACATCCCGAGCTCCTGTGGAGAGGGAACACACCCCACCCCCGGCTCCCAAACCCCCCGCCGGGTGGCAGGGGTGGTCCCGCTCCCCTCCAGGCTGGGCTGGCTCTCCCCGCAGGGTGTCGGACAAGCTGAAGCAGTCCCCGCAGGCGCTGGCAGAAGCCAACGGCACGGAGGCCAGCCCGGCGCCGGCCGAGAACGGCTCGCTGGCCTCGCTGCGAGAGCTGGATGCCGCCTTCTCCCAGCTGAGGTCCCGCCTGCGCAACGTCACCCTGCAGCTGGAGGGTGACGGGGACCCCGGGCCGCGGCGGCACGTCCTGCTGATGGCCACCACCCGCACCGGCTCCTCCTTCGTGGGGGAGTTCTTCAACCAGCAAGGCAGCGTCTTCTACCTCTTCGAGCCCCTCTGGCACATCGAGAGGACGGTGACCTTCGAGCCGGGGGGAGCCAATGCGGTGGGCTCGGCCCTGGTCTACCGGGACGTCCTCAAACAGCTCCTCCTCTGCGACCTCTACATCTTGGAGAGCTTCATCTTGCCGGCGCCCGAGGGCCACTTGACGCCCTTCATGTTTCGGCGGGGCTCGAGCCGCTCGCTCTGCGAGGAGCCCGTCTGCACGCCCAGCGCTAAGAAGGTTTTCGAGAAGTACCACTGCAAGAACCGCCGCTGCGGCCCCCTCAACATCACCCTGGCCGCCGAGGCGTGCCGGCGCAAGCAGCACGTGGCCCTGAAGACCGTGCGCATCCGGCAGCTGGAGTTCCTGCAGCCGCTGGTGGAGGACCCCCGGCTGGACGTGCGCATCATCCAGCTGGTCCGGGACCCCCGAGCCGTCCTGGCCTCCCGCATGGTGGCTTTCTCCGGCAAGTACGAGACCTGGAAGAAGTGGGCAGCCGAAGGGGAGGCTCCCCTCCACGAGGAGGAGGTGCAGAGGCTGCGGGGCAACTGCGAGAGCATCCGTCTGTCGGCTGAGCTGGGGCTGCGGCGGCCGGGCTGGCTGCGGGGCCGCTACATGCTGGTACGCTACGAGGACGTGGCGCGGGCGCCCTTGCAGAAGGCGGAGGAGATGTACCGCTTCGCCGGGCTCCCCCTCACCCACCAAGTGGAGGAGTGGATCGGCAAAAACACCCAGGCCCCCCGCGACGGCAGCGGCGTCTACTCCACCCGCAAAAACTCTTCCGAGCAGTTCGAGAAGTGGCGGTTCAGCATCCCCTTCAAGCTGGCGCAGGTGGTGCAGGACGCCTGCGCCCCGGCCATGCGCCTCTTCGGCTACAAGCTGGCCAGCAGCCCCGCCGCGCTGGCCAACCGCTCCTTCAGCCTGCTGGAGGAGGCACAGCCCTCCTGGGTCACGTAACGGCGGCGGGGGGGGGGGGGGGCGGAGGGGGGGGGACGATGAGGGGGCTGAGGCCGTGCTCCCGGCCGGCCCGGGGGAGACCCGGGGGTCGCTGACTCCTGGAGATGCTCTTCACTGCTGCCGCGGCAGCCCCGGCAGCTGGAGCGTCCTGGCAGAGCCGACCCCCAGGGTCCTGCAGAGCCTGAATTACGCAATTCCTCCCCGCAACGGGGGAAATCCCAAAGGTGAGGGGAAGTGGAAAAAAGCTGGCGGGTCGGCGCCAGGGACACCTCTCCCCCCCCCCCCCGGTTTGGGGGCTGCGCCGAGGAGGAGGAGGGTGAGGGCGAGCAGAGGGTGACAGGATCAGGCACCTTCGCGTTGCCACCCCACCTGGCTAGGACGAGGCAAGCACAAGACCCCCGTGGTGCCAGCAAGGACCCAGACCCCAGAGGCCTTACTGGTTTAGTGCCTTCACACACCAGCATGGACTGGGAACTGCCTCAGAGGCGTGCCGGGGCGGGAGTCTCCCGCAGAGCCCCGGCCAGCACTCGGGCTGCAACGAAACGAGGTGACTTTGTGGTTTTGGTGCTCTTCAAAGTTGGTTTGGGGGGGGGTGGGGTGGGGAGGGGTGTTGTTTTTTTTTTTTTCCTTTTTTTCCTGCGTGTTTGCATACCAGGGGCGCCAGGGGATTTTATTTATTTATTACGTGAAAAAGAAGGGGGAGGCAGGTCAAGGAGCTAAGCCCAAAAAATCAGAGCAGCACAACACAGCGCAGAGAAACAGAGAGACACCCCCAGAGCCGAGGTGGCGGGGGTCAGATTTCGGCCGGCGACCACCACGTGCCCTGCCACACCATCCCGGGAGAGCCCCCGGGGACCGATGGGCTGTAACACCCCCCCACACCCCCCCCAAACCCCCGGTGGGGCACGGCCGGGGCCGGGGCTGCACCCACCCTGCGCCGTGGGAGCGACCACGAACCTCGGCGCCTGCTGGAAGATGGTCAGACTTATTTAATTAAAAGCAAAAATACAACAGCACGGAGTCCAAAGCATCTCCCGTCGCCTTGGTGTTCGCGTCCTGTCTCCTCGGTATTCCGGGGCTCCCCCCCAGAGCCCCAAATACTTGCCCGCAGCACCCGGGGGGGTGAGCGATACCTGGGGAGTTTCAGGGTGTTTGCCACATGCGGGTGTTCACCCAGCAGTAGCCTGGCACTGAGCTGCCCCTTCCAACTCACATTTAATGAATTAAAACACCTTTTTTTAGCCCGCTTTGCAGCGCGTCCTTTAACTCCCCATGTCTTTTGGGTTACGGCAGGCACCCGAGGGAGAAGCTAGGCGTTTCGGTGGGAGTTAGCGGTTGTCTCCACCTCAGTCTTGCTGGGGAGCTGGGGGAGTCCCAAGGGGTCCCCGCCGCCCGCCCCTCCGGGCACGGCCATCAGAGCCCCACATCACTTCTCCCCAGCCGGAGCTGTCAGGCAAAAGCAAAAATAAATAAGTGAAATGAGGCGGCGGCGGCGGCTGGCCACAGCTGGGCTGCCTTTCTGCTGGCGGAGGGCGGCCGGGAGGAACGCGCCGGGGCTCCGGCGACGAGCCGCGGCTGGGGCGAGCTCACAAAAGCCGCGTTTTTGACCCAAGAGGGAGAACAGAGACAGCATTGAGGAGCGCGGGGCCGGCCGGCGGGGAGCAGCCACGCCGGAGCCCTGGACGGCCGGGGAGGTTTTCCGAGCGCTGCCGCCTCGCTCGCCGGGGAGCATCGGGCCTCAAGGTGTGAATTCAGGGTGCTCGACGCCGGCTGGCTGGGGAGAGGGTGCAAAAGTGGGGGGTTCTTGGCACTGAGGGGCGTGGGCGAGACCCTCCTCGCTTGCTGGCGATGGAGAGCCGTCAACCCCCTCCCTGCCTCACAGGCAGCTCTCGGCATCGCTCAGCAGCCCCCGGGGTTTGAGGAGCGAACCGGGTTTTGTTTGGAGGCTTCCCGGTGGAGTCGCCGAGGTCGGCTGGGTGCTGGGAAAAGCCCACAGAGCTCGGCCAGCACGAGGGGGAAGGCGGCTGGATCCGGGGTAACGGTTACAGGCGAACGCCTGGACTGCCCTTCTGCAAAAGTACCCGCTAGGTCGGCTTTTGCAAAGCAAATGATGTTTAAATTAACCATCGCTTTGCACAACAGCACGAGGGGCAAATAGCCGCTCGGGTGCCAGAGCTGGGAAGGGGACGTCAGAGGGGAGCCCGGTGTTCCCTGCCCCTTCCCGCCCCACCTCGGGGCTTGGGCAAAGAAAGGGCTTGGGGGAAAGGACAGACAAATAAAGGAAAATACAAAGCAAGCGGCGAGAGAAGGGGGAACCGGGCTGAGGGGATGGGGACAACCACCCATGCTCACCTGCACGGCTTCAGCCCCGGCTGGCTCCAGCCTGCCATTTCTAGCTAAGCCCGAGCATTTCTTCCTGGACACCGTCCAGCTTCCCGTCAAAAATGTCACAGGACAGAAAGAAAACGCACCCCCCGACCCATGCAGGTTTCCGCAGGGACTAATTGCTCCCATTAAACCCGCATAGCCGTGACTCCCGCGCGGTGCCAGACACATCGGGAAGCCGAGAGGGACACGCGGCTCCTTTCCAGACTAAAGCAGCTGAATTCTCCCTGTGCCAGCTGGGGGGGGGGGAGGTTTGTCCCCCCCAGGAGGGGCACCTCCTGCTCGCCCTGCCCTGGCCGCTGCCAGGCCTTGCCTCGGCCCTTCCATATAGGAGGAAAGGCATGGATTTGGGAGAAAAAAAAACCATGCCTTGGGAAAGCCACAGCGAGAGGCAATGCTTTAGAGCAAGGATGGAACTACATTCAGACAGACCACGCAGGAAGCCCACGGCAGGGACCACACATGGATGCAGCCTCACCCTTCCTCCATCTACACCGACACCAAAACCAGCCCCCCCGCCCCATCCTCTTTTCAAGGGATTCAAGCTTTCAGAAAACAGCTCCCAGAAGGATCAGGCTTGCCTGCAAACAAATACAAGACACCCCGTCACTCCTTGCTTCCCCAACCCAAGGGGGGTCCCACCACTTCTGTAACCTGCCCTGCCCAGGTCAGGGCCCGCAGCTCTGCTGCCTCCGGGCTCACCCGCTCAGCTGTGTTTGGGGGGGAATTTGGGCGCATTGTGGTGATGCTTGTTGTCACTAGAGAGGCATTTTCTGCAAGCGGCCCAGAGCAGCGAGGGGACACGTTTTCCCATGGGACAGGGCTACCAGCCAAAGCCTGCTTCTCCTCCCTGGGGTTATTGCGGGTGACACGAGATGATGTAGCATCAGTGGGAGCTTTCATAAATTATGGATGCACTGTTCCCCTCTAAATGGGAATTTTTTCTGGTCAATCTGCCAGTCTAACCCAGACTTGACTTTGGATGGCAGGTACACCCTGCTGTTTCTCTGTCTCAGAGACACTCGGGGCTCACTGGAGCCATAGTGGTGTGGCTGGGCTTGCCACAGAGGGGAAATTCTTGCCTGAGTCAGAAGATGCTGGTGCCCACCAAGGAAGAGAGCGGTCGAGGCAGAAAGATCTCTTAAACGCCGCCTTAGACACGGCTGAGGTGGCAAACTGCTCCCAGCAGCTGGCACGGTGGATGTCTGCCGGCCCATGGAGCCGAGCTGCCAGGCTGGCCCACAGAAATGCATAAAAAGGTCTTTTTCCAGCTCGGCACAAGGCTTGTCCCAAACATCAGAAGTCGTGGCTGCTCCACCGGCTGTCCTGACCCTGCCCCCCCCCTTCTCCTCGCTTGCTCCAGCTCCATTTAATGGGATCCAACGAGCTAATCCCCCGTGTCCCCTCGCAGCGCTATCAGGTGGGATTTCTGCACCGGGGCTGGAGGGAAACCCATCGCCCAAGGCACCACGTGCCCTCAGCCAGACCCGCTGCCTTCTGCCGGAGACCAGATCCGCCCTTGCCCTTGGCTCCGTCGCGGGGCTCCGTGCGGTTCCCACAGGGAATTGCTACGGCTCCATTGCCCGAACCCCGGCTCGGTGCGGGGGGACCCGCGGGCCAGCGAGGGACCGGGGGCTGCAGCACATGTGGACATTTCAGCATTAAACGACAGCCTTGTTTTCTGTTGTGTTTTTTTTAAGAGACTGCATGCCTGACCAGACCGCATTTCTTGGTCTGCATCCCATATTTATCCTGTAATTACACCTTCGGACAAAGGCTGACTGTCTGTGAGACTGATTTTTTTAAGGACACAGTTTTATTATAGACTGTGCTTTCACTGTAACGAAATCCTGGGTAGTGGGAGACAAAACTCCCCACAATTTGGGAGTGAAAGCTGTTCTTTCTCGAAACCTGCCCCGAGAGCGAAGGGGCTTGCCCAAGCCCTCTCCCTTCCTTTTCTCAAGGAAATCCCAACCACTGACATCCTTTCTGCTTCCCTGCCACCCCATAAGGATTAATGCCACAAAACCCCTCTCCGTGTTGTCCCCATCAGAGAAAGGTGCCACCTCACCACCGAGCCACGGGCCCCTCTGCCACAGGAGTTGAGCCTTGCCAGAGAGGTCTTTGCAATCCTTAGAGCCAGCCGGCGAAGCTGGATAAAGCTGATCATGCTCCTCTCTGCACCTGCCTGCATCGCAACACAGCAAGGGACAAATTCCCACAAAACGACATTTCCGTAAAATTCCTAACGGCCGCCGCCCACTCGGCTTTGGAGGGGTAAGGAAGATTTGCACCACACAAAAACCAAAAGCGGTTGCTGGAGCTGTTTGAGCCGGGGTTTTTCTACACGGGGAAGGAGAGCCCTGGCTCTGCCTGTGCCCGCCCCGTGCCAGGGGCTGCCGCGAGCCCGGCCACACCTCAGTTCCTCAAAATCTGCATTGGGGTGAGCCTCTCGGGAGCCCTAATTTGTAGGTGCCTGATGATAGGTGAGATGAACCCTGCCACCGGAGCACGCTGAGCCTGGCAAACTCACCCCGCGTGTGGCAGCAGGTCAGGTGGGAAGTGAGATTTGTGCAGGGGAAGAGGAGCTGGGGAGCACCTCAGCACAGAGCCCACTTCGATCCCAGGAATAAGGAGAAGAGCATCATGGCATGGCCGTGGGGCAGAGAGGACCCCCAGCTGCCCACGGCTCGTCTTTCGGATACAAAGATCACCTGAATCACAGAGACCATTGCATTTCATCTTCGGAGTGTTCCTTAATGCCTTTTCCAGGTGAGATCTGAGACCAGTTTATGTGCTGGCACATACGGAGGCACTGCCTGTAAATACACGTGACTGGCTGGTCCAGCCTGGACAAAAAAAGGTGACTTTGGTGCTGTGGTTTAGGGCAAGCGGCCAGCAGCTGGTCTTCTCAAGCTGATGTCACTGAAAAACTGGAAATGAAAAATGAGGTTTGTTGGGGAGAGAATAAAAACAACGGAACCTTGTTGATTTTTGTTAAAAGGATATTTTATTTAAATGGTATAACATAGCCAGTGTTGATGTTCCAGAGCAGGCAGGAACTGGCCTGAATTGGTTTTATCCAGGCAATTCTTTGCCCTGGACTGCCCTGATCCCACCCTGCCTGTGGCAGAGATCCCCGAGGGGTGCAGGAGGGGACCAGACCACCCCGGGCTAAACCAGGGAGCCCCGGGGCAGGTGCCAAGGACGAGCAGCGCGGTCCGTCTAGAGGGGAGCAAGCGCTCACCTCACCCCTGGAAGACACGAACCCACCCTTTCCCCCTGAAGCGCGGCCGGAGGGCTGCAGCGCCGCTGGGGCTGTCACAGGGCGCTGTGCAGGCGGACGTCTGCGGGCAGAGGGAACGCGGCGCACGAGGCTGCTGGTACGGGAGAGGACGACCGTCGGGTTTTGCAGAGGCAGCCGCTAGCCAGACGCAGGGGAACAGAGTCTCCTTGGGAGTGGCTGCTCCCCAGCGAGCTTGATGACGTTTATTGCTAAGTCCTGAATCACCGGTTCATTTTGTGTTTGCGAGGGGTGGTTTTTTCCCTCCCGCGCTGAGGCCTGGAAGCGCTGCAGCTGGGACAAGCCTCCTTCGGTTTTACAGCTGAGAGGTCGTCGGTGGGGGGACAAACAGGACCCCTCCGGCAGCTCGGACGTGGCCTGAGCCTTCAGGCTGGCCCAGGAGGGCGAGCAGCTCTCGGGAGGAGACCGAAGGGAGGGATGTTAACGCTTTTGCAGCCTGTCGAGGGCTACTGCAAAGCTAACGAGGCTAACCTGCCTAACCCGATGCCCGTGGTGGGCAGGACAAGGAGGCAGAGGCTTGCAGGGAGTTTGGGCAAGCGCAGGGCACGGGCACTTGTGTCATCCTAAGGTCTTCCCGCGCCACGCCGTTCTACCCATCCTTTGATTTATCAGACGCAGAGGGACGTCCACTGCCTCTGGCTGACGTTGGATTAAACCCGGTGAGGGGAGGGCACAGAGGTGGGTATATACCCACGCTGCCTGCGTGGCGTCTCAGAACTGCAGAGGTGGGGCAGGAGCATCCCGCAGGGCCCCTTCCCGACGCCTCCTCCTTCCCACCGGCCCCCTGCCACCCCGCAGGGAGCACACGGCTCGCGGGGCAGGAGTAACGGGGAGGCCAGGGAGCCTGGAAGAAGCTGGCCCCCAGCCTCCCCCACGCACCTCTGCTGTACGGATCACCAGCAGAATTAAAAATAAATGGCTCTGAAGCCAACCAGCTTTTCCTGCAGCCGCCTGCTCACAGCCGGCCGGAGAAATATCATCAAAACAACGTATTTGCCAATGCTGAGCGCACACCTCCATGCAGAAGGCTCCCTCTGACCACAGGCTTGAGCATTTGGAGTTTCTTCACGAAGGTTTTCACAAAGGCTCCTTTTAGCCACCCTGTTTGATTTGGGCACTCTTTTTTTGCCACTGACCTTGTCTTGCCGCTTGGTGCGTCTCCAATTCACTGCCCCGTTTTTTTTACCCTTTTTTTTTTTTTTTTTTTTTTTTTTTTTTTTTTTTTTTTGAAAGGTGACCCTGATCTTCTGGTGTACAACCAGATTCACCTGATGATACCTTCACCGCCTGGGAGCAACGCTGTGGAGGGCTGTCCTCGCCAGCGACTCTGTCACAAATTGAAGGCAAGTGAAGGACAACCAAACCCACCGGTGGCGATGCTGGGAAAGGCTTTGCCTTTGTCTTGGAGGCAGGATGAAGACGTTTGCCTTGTGAGCAGCAGGGTTGGGGCAGGAACAGGATCTTTTTCTTTGTGGCAAGGTCTGGTGCCAACACACCTGAAGGCGGAAAACACTACGTGATAGGGAAAAAGAGGGGAGTACTCTTGGAGTAAACAATTTCTCCCAGCAGTGGGTATGTGCTATAAAATATATGCGAACACCTGGCATGAAAAGCCAAAAATTGCCTCTGTAAAAGCCAGAGCTGGGCACAAAGGTGCAGGGGAAGGGGGAGAGGGCAGTAGCACGTGGAAAGTGGCGATTCCTCCTCAGCATCCCTGTCTTCTAGGACAGGGCCTCCGATCCAGCTTTGCTCCAGCAGGATGAAATGCCAGGGGAGTTATGCAGGTAAGGAGAACCCTGCCAGGAAGGGGATGGGTTCACACACCGGGCGCAAGGCAAGCCTGTCTATGTCACTTGAGGGAAGTGCCTAAAGCAGGTTTTGATTGCTGAGTTCATCCCTTTAGAAACAGAGATGGGTTTGGTATTTTGTCCAGTTTTTGCACTGAATTATGCTTTCCCAAGGCTGGCCATCGCCAGGCTATTCCAGCAGCCTCCTCACAGAGCAGTGCCCGTGCAGGTGCCAGGAGAGAGGACAGGGAGCAAACCTGGAGCACTATCACCCTGGGGATACTTCCCAGCCCTCTGGACATCCATAACTCCTGGATTTCCTCGCCAGAACAGGTGCCTCTGTGTTTAGCAGCTGTGGAGGATTTATCTTCTGTGGATTAATCTTTTTTTTTTTTTTTTTTTTCCCCCGTTGAAAATTTTAGCATCCTCCACCCGAGTCCTGTGTAACAAAAAGCACAAACCTGCCCTCGACTTATTTCAGCTGAGGCCGTGGGCTTTCCTAGAGCACCTTCCTGTCGGCTGTTCCACCCCTCCTCTCCCAGCTCTCTTCCAGGCTGCAGAGTCCCCCAGCGCGGAGCAGAAATGCCCCCCCTGCTTTCAACCCTTTTGTCACCCTTCTTCCCCACTCCCCGAGCCCTCCCCGTGACGGAGGAGGGGGGTGTCCGGCGGAACACCCACGCTGGGTTTGGACACCCGTGTCCCGTGTCCCCACGGCCGAGCCGGCTGCACCCTCTGGCGGCAACCCTGAGGCCAGGCCCTGCTTTTTCTGGAAAAGATGCAAATTCCTTCATCCTCTCCCACCCAAGAGGCTGGGGGGACTTTTTGTTCGGGACCCCGCTGGGAAGGGGCTTCGGCACCGGGCCAGCGTTGGCTGGAGGAGGAATGAGGAGCAGAGGGAGCCTTTAATCACGGGCAAGAGAGCGCGGGGGCAGCTCTGCCAGCTCACAACGTCGCAGTGTGCACAGCGGCTATATTTATCCACATGGCCAGCAGCTATATTTATCTGGAATGCCACAGGAGCCAAAAGTCTTCAGGGTAATTTCCGCGCTGCAGAAGAACACGATTTGGATGTCCTTTTTACTGTAAATCTCCTTCTCTGCTCCCCTTCTTCAGGGGCCTTCGCTACCTTCTGAGCCCTTCCCCACTTTCTGAGCCCTTCCCTGCTCCTCCTTACATCCCACTGTCTCCACCATGGTGATGCTGGGCTCATTTTCCCTCTGTCCCTCTCCAGGCTCTTTTCCCCGCCACCACTCAGAGCAGATACATGTTTATTTCTCTCTCCAAGAAGAGCCGTTTCTCTCGGTGAAGGGAGCGGGCCACCCTCCCAGCCTGCGGTCTCAGCCAGTCGGTGGGTTTCCCGACGAGCCCCTCCAAACCACAGCCGCTGAGGGCTGCGAAAGGCAAACTCCCCCAGCAAGGGCAGGAGCGGGGCACCCCTCTGCCACCAGCCCCCAGCTGCCCCCCCCCCCCCCCCAAAAGGGGGCACTGAACCAACACGCATTAAACCAACACGCATCGCTGACGGAGAGCAAGCCAAGGTGGAGAGACAAAGCCCCACGTTTGTGAATTTTCCCAAACCAAACCAAACCAAACCGCCTCTTTTTTTGTTTGTTTGTTGGCTTGTTTTCTTTTTAAAAGGTGAGCTCGTGACTTTTTAATGCGGGGGTTCGGCAGGGCTGACCGCACAGCCTCAGCATTAGCAGAGCCTCCTGTGTGACACAGCGTCCCTACCCGCTGCCATCCCTGGGGCCGGCAGGCTCAGCCGGGGCAGTTCCCCTCACCTCTGGGTGTTTGCTCATCTCCCTTAAAACACAACCCTTAATTTGCAAGATCCCTACCATCCCTTTTTCCCATGGAAGATGTACCTAAGGAAGGC
Source organism: Tyto alba (assembly GCF_018691265.1). Lineage (NCBI taxonomy): Eukaryota > Metazoa > Chordata > Aves > Strigiformes > Tytonidae > Tyto > Tyto alba. The sequence goes on along the minus strand of NW_024881261.1, from coordinate 37,114,867 downwards.
GAAAGGGGAAATATTTTATCTTTGGGACTCTGGTGCTCACTCGGGCGGATACTGCGCCCTCGGCAGGAAGCATCTCCCCCCGCTTCCCTCCCCGCTCAGGAGATATAAGGTCTAAAGGCTGGATTTAAACCTTAAAACCCAGCTCCTCCCCGGAGTTTTACAGCTGCAAGGAGCTTGTCGGCCGGTAAACGGGCCTCCCACGCAGCGGGGAGCGGCGGCTGCGCAGACGGGAGCACGGTGCTGCCGGGTGTCCGTCCGTCCGTCCCCCCCCCCAGCTCTCGGCTCGGCCCAGCACCGAGGCAGGGAGATGGGATCCCGCGTGTCCGTGGACGATTCCGTGCGGGTGGTGGTGGTGGGGGCCGGGTTCGGAGGCACGGCGGCCGCCAGCCTGCTCAAGTCCCGGGCCATCCCTTTCGTGCTGGTGGATGTGAGAGACGCTTTCCATCACAACGTCGCGGCCCTCCGTGCCGCCGTGGAGAGGGGTAAGGGCTTCACCCCTTTCCACCGCCCTTCCCCTGCGTGCACCCCTGCTCTCTGAGCCCCAGGCACCGAGCAGGAGCTCCCAGGTACTCGGGGTGGGGGGGATAATATGGGACAGGGTACTGAAAGCACCTCCTCCCCCCACAGCGATGGTGAAAAACCTGATGTTTTCCATCTGGAAAACAAATACTTGGCTCTGGGGGGACCCACAGACGGTCTGTGTTAAGCTAATTGCATGTCTGCTGGGAAAACTGAGTAAAAAACCTACTCAGATGGTCCTTTTTTAAAAAAAAAAAGTTTTAAGAGTTTAGAAGGTGACTAAGCAAAAGCCAGCAGCAGCTGGAAGGGGTGAATGAGTGTCTTTCTGTATCTGGCATTTGAAATGTCAGCTCAGTAGTGAGGCTGGATGATAAAATTCTGTTGGTGAGCTGTTCGGGCTTGTCTGGGATCTCACCTGGGAAGCTGGGCTCACCCCATTACTGCAGGCACTGAGGATTTAAGGGAAAATGCTCATGTTCGAGGCTGGAAACAAGCATCAAAAGGATGTCGAAAGCTTGGTCTGAGAGGCAGATAACATGACAGAAAGCCTCTGACATCCTGCCTGAAATGCCCCGGGCGCCAGTGGAGCACTTGCTGGCAAAGCAGTAGAGGGGATTCTCTATAGGGAGCAGAGACAAAGCAGTCTAGCCAAGGGTGTCACCTGGCCTCTGAGATCTTGTCACCAAATCCCAGGCAAAAGTCCTGAAGCTCATTGCTGGGCAGAGATAACACACAGCAGCGGCCCCAGGTGCATACAGTGCTTTTGTCTGAGCAAGGGTGGCCCGAGGGGAGAAGGGGAAGAGGGGAGAAAGGAAGAGGGGTCTGTCAGGCTCTGCAGAGGGAGAGCTCTCCCCTGTTGTCTCCTCTTACCACAGGATTTGCCAAGAAGACTTTCATCTCCTACTCCGTCACCTTTGGGGACAGCTTCCGACAAGGCGAGGTTGTTGGCATAGACCCCGAGAGGCAACAAGTCTTGCTCAGTGATGGTGAGGTGGGTGATGCAGGAACTTGCCGTGAGTGACTTGGCTGCCTTACGGGATCACCTGCTAACGCGGGGAGCGAGCCTTCGGCAGGGTGTGTGGTGAATCTCTCCTCCTCAGGGCTTCTCCTTCAGCTATGTGAGAATGCAGTGCTCCGAATTTAGGCTACGTTGGCTTTGACTGGTGAGGCCTGGTTGGAGCAGCGACTTGGAATTTAGGTTTCAGACTGCTGTCCATGCTTGGAATCCTCTGGGAGAGGGGGGAAAAGAGCGAGATGAGCAGGGCCACAGGGCACCTACAGAAAACGTGCCTCTGGGCTGGGAGTGTAACTCTCATCTGCCAGAGGAGGGGGTGGGTGTGTGCAGGACAGAATCAGGCTCTGGGAAAAAAAAAAAATGGACCTTTGCTCTCCTTGAATGAGAGCTGGGAATGCAGTTCTGCTGTGGCAACCCCGCCTCTGCGGTGTGGGCCAGCTGAGCACACGAACCCTGACCTGCCCAATACCCCCAGGCTCAGAGTTCACATGCACCACAGGGTTTCTGTCCAGATGTAACCCTCAGCTTGGCCCAAATGCCTGACCAAGCCCTCGGGAAAGTCACTGCCTGCTTTCCTCTAGCTTTCTGCCACCAGTGGGCAGCTACACAAACGCTCAAGCTTCATACTGGCCCTGTAACACTAGAAGGTAGAGAGGAATGAAACCAACGACTTAGTTCTGCAGAGGGCTGCCCCAGAGAGGAGCTGGCCCCCTCGGCCATCTCGTCTAAAACCAAGAGGCAGTTCGGGAAAAAACTGTAACGTTAAATCATCCTGAAGAGCTTGGTGACAGAGACCATCTTCCCCTGCATGCACTGAATGGCACCATCCCTTCTAGCCAAGCGAAGGGGCCTAGAGCTGTGATAGGATTCGGGTGTGCAGTAAATACCGCGCCCCATCTAGTGCTCAGATGAGCTTTTGTTCTTTAGAGCTGGATTTCCAGCTCAACAATTAACCCTGGAGCTCAGATCCTTATCTAACCAACTGCAGGAAGAAACAAGGGCAGTAGCTCTCTGCTAACTCTTCTCAGCCAGAGCATCTCATCTCTGTTCAGAAGAGGATGAAGGAGAGAAGTCAGTCTCTGGAGCCAGCTGTGGTGGTAGCCCCAGTATCTGCCAGAAGTATCAGGTTATTTCCTGTAAACTGATGGTAATTTCCTCAACGACTCAGCTCACCTGAAGAACGGTGCTTCTCTCAGACCCTGAGGAAGACAGTTGCTTGGTGTCACCTGGACTAAGTCTCTTCCTAAAGTCACTGACAGTGGCAATCACTTTCCTTATTATCAGCAAGGGCTGGAGGAGAGGGAGTGAGTGAATAATATCTACAAGGCAACGACTGTGTTTCAGGTTATGTTTTTCAGAGGTCTAACATCCCATTCCACCTTCTCCCCTCCCAGGAGCTTCGCTACTCCCATCTCATTCTTGCAACAGGCAGCGATGGGCCGTTCCCTGGGAAGTGCAACAAAGCCGTTGACATGGAAAGTGCCATCCAGAGCTACGAAGACATGGTTAAGGAGGTGAGGAATCAATTTATTTCACAGGAAGCTTCGCTTGCCTTTGTTCAGCTTCCCTGTCCCAGACACCCGCTATGGGTCCCTGGAGCCACCCGTGTCTCAAGACCGTGTTGCCTGCAGGTACAGACCAGGACCAGGAGCATGTGCTAGCTTGTTTAGCATTCTGCGTGCCCCAGGGGAAGATCATCTGTCCGCATGGGGAGGGAGAAAACCTGAAATGCTCAACAGTGTTACAAGTGTACACAGGAAGAGCGCACGGGGTTCTTGGTTTTGGTTTCCTCTTAATGAAGTAGGTGGTTAATTGCTGTTGGGCCAGTGCTGTATCTCAGAAAGGTCCGTCTGACTTCCTGCAGTTCTCTTGTAACCCGAGTTTCTTCTCTACTTCAAGATTGAGAAATCTGAGCGCATCCTGGTAGTGGGAGGTGGTGCCGCTGGAGTTGAGATGGCTGCAGAGATCAAAACAGAATACCCAGCCAAAGAGGTAGTAGTAGCATACTACTTACAATTAACTTAATCCTGGTTTCCGAGATTGTTCTTCAGTGACGGTCCTGCTGTGGAGGTACCCGAGATCGCTGCAGATCAGGAGTTTCTGCGCAGTGCCAGCCTTCACCGCCACTGCCTCCTCTTCTCAGAGTGCCCTATAGCCCGTCACCAGCAATGACTGGCACCAGATGCCTTTTGCTGGCTCACTCTCCTTGGGCATTAAGCAGGGTCAAAGAAAGCTGCCCCCACCCGGCAAGTCCTGTCCCGTTACCGCATCCCCCTGTTTGCTGTTTTGTCCCCAACAGGTCACCCTCATTCACTCAAAAATTGCACTAGCGGATCCCGAGCTGCTAGATAGCGTCCGTCAGGAGGTGAAAGAGATTCTCCTCAGAAAAGGAGTGCGCCTCCTCTTAAGTACGTACTTACTGTCGCCTCTGAAGAGCTGTAAGCTGCTCTTCCTTTAGCTAAAGCATCTCTTTGTCATCCTATTTCTGACTTTTTTTTTTTTGGCGCAGCATGGCTCCCTTGAATTCCTGCTTCTCTAGAAACATCTGGGCTAGCTGGAAAGGGCAGGCTAGTAACGGTTTGTCACCCAGGGCTCTCTGTTGCCACAGGTGAAAGGGTCAGCAATATAGAAAACCTCCCACCAAACCGGTTCCAGAAGGACATGGTAGTAAGGACAGCAAAGGGCACTGAGGTGGTCGTCGACATGGTGGTCCTGTGCACGGGGATAAAGATTAACTCTTCAGCATACGCTGCTGCATTTGGTAAGTGAAAAAAACACTGGGTGGGGAGAAGCAACACAGTTCTTCCATGTCTTGCACTCGAGTACTGTGAGGTTAGGAACCTTGCACAACCTGCGGTGGTTATTCCACCATAGAGCAAATGCTCTAACACCACCTTAAACGTGACCTTTGAAAACTTACAGATCATAGATCAAGTGGCCAACAGTCTTCTCCGGCTCCTTCTGCTAATACCTCCAAGGAACCTTAGTGTCCCAGTTCAGCACGAGGCAGATGACACCTAGAAGTTGATGGTAACTGCTGCTGTCAAGGCCAGGATTTCATCCCAGATCTAAGTTTACTGAGTTCTGAGCAAGAAGAAGCTGAGCACATCCAGCTCTCTTGCTGAACTATCAGTGACACAGGGCATTCAGCCAACTAGTTATCCGGTGATAAATCTTCAGTCTGAGTCTTGCAGCCCAATTTCAGTTATGGCACTGCAACTGTGGAGCTGTATTAACATGATACAGTCTCTTTCTCAGGCTGTATACGCCAGCTCTTGATGTTTCTACTGAAATATCAAAGGATGATTCATTGCATGAGACTGCAATAATTAACTACAGCAAGGCAAACAGCATCTCTTCCCTAATGTGTAGAAAAGAGGGTGAAAAACCAACTCTTCACTTTGTGTCAATGACATGCTTGATAACATCATCAGCATTTCGGGCCAGAGCAAGCAACACAAACGTCTTTCTGAAAACTTATTGTTTGGCAAAACAGGGGACAAAATGGCAAGTAACCGTGCTCTGAAAGTTAACAAGCACCTCCAGCTGGAAGGCTATGAGAACATCTATGCTGTTGGGGACTGTGCAGATCTGAAGGAACCAAAGATGGCCTACCACGCTGGGCTCCATGCCAACATCGTGGTGACAAATATCATCAACAGCCTGACACATAAGCCTCTTAAAACCTACGAACCAGGTAAGGTAGTCTCCTAGCACCCGGCCTTGGCTCTTGGGCTGTTTTTCTGCAGGGAACAGCTGTTTAACACATACACATCAGAACTTAATGGGTCACTGATTAGAAGTGATGGAGCTCACAATTGGGGTTGACTTAGATGAGCTTATAGCTCAAGCTTCACCTTAGTTCTTGCCAAAGACACTGCAGACATTAATTACCTGTGTCAGTCTACGGACACAACGTGTCCTTCCTTCACTAACATCTTCCTGATAAACCTACTGGTGGGTGTCTGCTGGTCACCAAACTTGTTTCCTTTTCTTTAAATTGCTTACTGTCCAACTGAATCCTAGGAACAAGGAGTTGACTTGACTTTCTCCCCCTTTCTCCCCTTAAACTATACAACAAACAAAAACTGACTAATCTAGTCTCGAAAATCTAGCTAGGTGATGGGTCTCATTAATAAGCAGCTGATGTAAATACTTACCATAACTATGTTGAAAGCTGTTCCACGTGGATGGAGGATATCTGGACAGCAGTTTGGGTTTTAATGGCTGCCCCATTCATTTACATTTATTTCTACTTAAATTTTGTAGTCTACCTCTTGGACTCCCTCGTGGGAGAAATCATTCTACACCATGCACACAGGCAGCCCAATCCTTCAGCAAGCCCATTACCGAAAGAGGTAGAACAGAGAGTAGAAAGGACAGAGTTGTGAGTAGTTCCCCTTGGGCCTGCTTCTTTTCTTTTCCTGCAGCACATGAGTCCTGTGCTTAGCAGTACGTGGGGGGTGTGAAGGGGGGTGGCAATGAGAGGAGGGGATTTGGAGGAAGCCCAACACCTACGTGGAGTAGGGTTTGATACTTAGCTTGGAAACTGCTTAACTTAAGCCTCTCCACCTTCTTTCCAGGGTCACTAACATTCCTGCTTTCAATGGGCAGGAATGATGGCGTAGGCCAGGTGAACGGTTACTACGTGGGACGTCTCTTGGTGACCATTGCTAAGAGCCGGGACCTCTTTGTCTCCAAGAGCTGGAAGACAATGGGACAGAAAATGCCCTCCTAAGAGGGGATGGGTAACAAACCAGCAAGGAATACAGCAACTGGGAGAGGGTGAGGGTGCACTTGTATTGCTTGGACAGACTGATACCGTCTCCTGCAGCACCGCCTAAAGCCGCCTGCCAGTGTGCCACACTAAAGGGGGGCCCTGCCTTGCTGTAAAGGGGAAGGAGGTACTTTCCAAATGAAGTGCACAGAAGTTCTCGTGATAAAAAAGCAGGGAAGGAATCTTCTGTTTACTTCCCTGTTGAGATAGCTCTGAGCAAGAAACTTGGTTTACCTTGATTTGTAACAATAAACACCGTGGTTTTCAAAATCTCTGTGGTTGGTTTGTTATGTGGTTTTTCCCTGGCTTTCTCTGCCCTTGCTCTTCTAAAAAGTACCTGCCTCTTGCAGATCTGGAATCTGCTCTGCAGCACGCAGGAAGAATGGCCCGCAGCGCTGCCTGGGGAAAGCTCACCTAAAGCCTTGAAGAAGCTATGGTAATCCTGGAACTCAACAGAATATAATGCAGCTTTGTGTCTACATCTCCACAGCAGCTTTAATTATGTCATTTATAGTACCTATATTCAGCCAAAAGAGCTGGTTAGTTGTGTGCTAAGTGTGATACAGCAAGCACTTAATTACACATGCTGCTGCTTTTTTTTGGTTGTTGAGAAATTTCCAGAGCAAAAGTAGGGTTTATAACAATAACCACACTTGACGCATCTTTTTCTTTTTTTCTTATAAAACAAACAAAATCACCATGAAATATTCTCAGTAATTACAGAGATTATTGTGAGTTAAAAGCAAAACAGAAGCTCCTCATGCATCACTTCTAAAATCCTTTTCCCCTCTCTGTGGGCTGGCGGCAGAAGTTTACCATCTACCCTCAAGGGAGGGGAAAAGGGAACCAAACATTTTTAAGAGCTTTCTTTAAAGTGTGTGTGTGTGTGTGCGTGTGTGTGTGTGTGTGTGTAAAATTTATCACTACAAATCTAAAATGAGGTTACTCTTTAAAAACTTCTAAACTAAAGTAACAAGGGACACTAAAACTCCTGAAAAGAGATGGTAACTCAATTGCTTAGGGTGATATAAATGGCTAGAGGATGCTGATAGCATGGAGAAATCAGACTAAGCCCCTTTTATCTCTAGTCACAGCTCTTCATCAAGTCACAACACATCACACTACTACCACTCCCCCTCCTCATCACATTGAAAAAATAAAACCCACCTCTAATGCTTTTAATGCTACTCAAGTTTGTTGAAAAATAAAGTTTCATTTGGCTGCCGTTGCTACTTAGTGTCTAGCTTGGCCATTTCTTGCACATAGATGCCAATACTTTCACTGTCGAAGAGCAGAAAGTAAATGTTCTTCAAGGAGGAAGAGCTGGAGCCGTCAAAATGGGTGGAAATAGCTCTTAGAGTCACCTGGGCTGCCGTCTGTTTTGGGAAGCAGTTTCTATGTGGTAGGGGAAGAAAACAGAACAAGTGAGTGTCAGCCACCTGTGCAAGCATTATGCACACGTGGTGCTGAAAGGAACAAGCCACAGCTGTACCAACTACCGGCTGCTGTTAAGACAGCACCAGTTGCAATTTTGCAATGTGTAAATCCCAGAAGCAAACCCCGAGGTTCTGATAGCAATATTTGTCTGCTGCTGTATTAGTTTCCTTGCTGGCATAGTTATGGTTTTCATTTGCTTCTGCTTTTTATAACCACAGAAAGATTTTTAATGCTTTCCCTTGGAACTAAACTTTGCTATGCCATGCTGGGCAGGCTGAAAAGTTCAAGGGATGATTATTTTTTTAGTTGAAAACCGAAAAAAACAAACCCAAAACCAAACCAAAACCCAATCAACTACTTAGTTGACTTCCTCACTCTGTCATTAAAAACACTTTACTTGAGACTTTAGTGAGAATGATTGAAATTACAACCCTGAGCCAAATTAAGGCCAAGACACATTCATTCATTCATTCATTTTGATGGTAATATTATCTAACCTACAATCTGAAAAGCTGGAAGTCTTTACAGTACTTGGACTTTTCAACTGTGTTGATATCTCTTGGGGCACCTGGCCCACATCCTTGAGATTCAGGTTTCTTGGCAGCCGCATTTTTTCCATCTTAATCATTCTCATACTCCTTTTTCAAGTCACAAAACCATTCAGCTGCAACACAGTTCCATCGCCCTCATCTCCGCGCTCCAAGGGAGCTGGCTGAGAGCACACTGCAAAGAGCACAGCTACTATGAAGGTCAGCTGCTTTGTATCTCTGCTTATATACAAATACGGCTGCTGTAATACTGGACATCATTTCAAGAACTGTTCTACAGTTTGAACCTGATGCCTATTTAATGAAATACTCTGCCTTGCAGTATGCTCATGCTCAGGCACGTCTCCGCATTGTTCTACTTAGACGCTAAACAGATTCCCTGACCTAGAAAGCAGCCCGTCCTGAAGCGATACATGTGTGTGTCTGCCACCCACGTCTGGAGGGAAGGACGCTCTCCTCTCCTGCAGTCCCTGCTGGAGTTTCTCTGCTGCTTGTCAATGCCTGTAATAGTTCTGCTGATTTTGCACAAGACTGAAGAGTATCGATGCAGTTTTGATGCGTGTCGATGAGCATGTAGGAAACCACATACCTTGGAGAGTTTGGGTGAGACTTTACTGGGACATACTGAATTGTCTGAATGTGAGTTAAGACCCAGCTGAGATTTCAGATGGGTATTTGGGCACAACTGCTGGCTGCTCGTGAGTTCAATGCCTCCTGGTTAGATTCTACTGCATGATAATGCTCCAGAGGAAGTTAGATCCATGCCAAAAAAAAAAAAAAAAAAAAAAAAAAAAAATCGGGCAGCACAGCCTAGCCCATGTCCTTCCTCCAAGGCAGGATTACAAATAACGTTTCTGCTTCTGAAAAAAGTTTGTCTAACCTATACTTAAAAGATCTTCAGTGATGGGGTTACATCAAAATACAGAGATAAGCCATCCCACTGCCTAACAATCCTCACACTTGAAAAATTACGGTATTTCTCTTAATAGCATCCAGAGCTGTCTTTGCAGTGTTTTTTCTTTTTCCCCTTCTCTGATAGCACTGCGATGTACATTTGTTTTTATTTCCCTTTCTAAGTTTAGTACTACTCACTTCTCCTTACTCAATTTCACATTAGTGATTTGAGACTACTTATCATATTTATATTAAAAAACATCCAAAAAAGAGCTTGGAAACTATGGTCATCAACAACTGCTGTATCCATATTCACTGTAATCCAAACAATTACTAGCAAACAGATTTTCCTACTTTTAGTCCCTGGACAGCATCTGCAGCAATCCAGCTAATACACCTTTCTCGCAGGAAGCTATCGATAAGGACTTTTAGAAAACGTTTTCAGTTCATTTATATCTGCATCACAGCACAAGCAATTTCATCTCAACTGCATTTCTCTACTTTTTAATGAAAAAGATCACGGAGGTGAAAAGCCCTGGCACAATTGAGATAGCCCATCTATTGCTACATTATATCAGTCACTGTAAACAGTCCCTAAAACGGGACAGAGGAAAGATGAACATTCACAGAACTGATACAGTGTAATTCCTGATCTACCCAACATACCCAGCATTTCTTGTGCAGAAATGTGGGTGGAATAAACTGAGAGCAAAACCATTAAGTCTTGTTTGAAAACCTCTTGCTTTTTTCCAGACAACGTTGAGGTCCTTTGATAAATATAAACCCGCAGCACCTGATAAGATTCCTGCTAACAGAAAATAAGAGTAAGAGCAACAAAGAGCGAAATGGAACTAAGCAGCAGAAGGATCTGCACTAAGACTAATGCTCCAAGACTGTTCTCCAATAGAGAATATTCTCCAGTGCTCCAAGATTATTCTTATATAATGCTTATAGGAGACATGAGGTCTACAGAGACTATTTCTATTGTCATTAAAAGCTACAGTTCATTTTTGAAAGCTGACCTTTATTACTAAAGAGTGGTAAAAAAATTTATCACATTTTTCTTGGACTGAACACTGTACGTGAAGAACTGTGTATAAAGGAAAAAATTAGTTAAAAATTGCACTGCCCCTCTATTTATTCTTTTGTCCTGATCCATAAAAATATTACTTTGTCTTGAAAAGTGCCTGTGTAAAAACGGCATTTTCACCTCCTGTGTATTCAGTGACATGTGATGATTTCACTGATTAAAATGCAGTTTTACTTTCATTTTATTCACTACTAGGCCAACACAACTGGACTGTACTATGTACTCTACTCTTTGGGTATTACTAACAAAATCAGTAGTTACGTGTCAAATTAAACATAAGAGTGCAAAATCCAACACAAAAGAACAATTTCTGCAGTTAGCAGGGCTTGTGTAAGGTTTCTTGTGATCAGAGGCCAAGCAAGATTAATAAACTGTTGGTTTAAAAAAAGAAAAAAAAAAAAAAAAAAGAAAAAACCTTTGGATTTCTTAGTCAAGCACTTTTTATTTGCTAGTTATTGAGAAAGAAATGTGTAGTTTCACAGTTCCCTTTTTAAAGCAGAACTATATTTGAGAAACATTGATTTTCTTTGAAAGAAAACATTTTGTGTGACTAGTCTGTTTAATATATATTCTCGAGATGACTTAAGTGAATACCCTGCATTTATCTAGCTCGGGTTGTGTCACTGTTACTCGCCTTCAGTATTATGCCGGTATAATTTTGTTAGTACAAATGTAGTTTCAATAAGACTCACCACAGCAAAATGAAGGGATATAAAAACTGAGGTGGTGCAGGCCCCTAGTAGAAGAATGAATATTACTGCCTAGCAATAGAAAACACAGCAAGCCCACTCAGCTCTCCTGTGGGTCAGCTAATTTATCAATATAAAGGCTTTCTGGTCATTCCGTGCAAGCAGGGCACTTCAGGCTCCTTTAATTTCAGATTAAATGTCAGAAGGCACCTGCCACAGCCCTCTCTGGAGGCAGGGTCAGCCCCTTTTGTGCCAGAGACCAGAGGGCACCTCTCTATCACAGCAGCAGCTCTCTGACAGCTAATTATACCATTGCTACCCGACACAGAATCCCCGTGCATGCAGAAAGAGTCATACCTGCCACTGGGAAACGGGGGGAAAGCCACGGACTTCAATTTCTTGTCTTCTGCAGCTGTTAAGCAGTTCTTTATAGTCTCTTCAAGCTGCTCTTCGCACTTGTCTGAGCCCCACTGTGGGATGTGACAGTGGATGACAAACTTTGCTGCTAGGCCGCTAGACTGAGTAAGTGCAGCTAACACAAATGAAAATATAACATTTAGTTTTGAATAGAAACCACCCTGCAATGACCTCTCAGTCCAACATACTTTTTTAATTACACTCCCTCTCCAAAGGAGTACATCAGGAATTAAAATATGCCACAGTGGCTCTCTTGCAATCATAATCTGACTGTCTCATCATTACTTTCGTGATCAATTATTATTCCTTTGGAGACCAAGGAACCCAGGGCTCATTTGGTTAACACATAGTTATTCAATAATATTTTATAGCTTTCTCATTCAGCATCGCCTCTGGAGTTGTTTTATGCAGAGTATCAAAACCCTGCACCGAACACAGATATCATTAATCTCCCATTTGATATTTCTGCAGTTCTGTCACAGTCTTATCTGAACGTTTTGGACAAATATCCTGCATCATCATTACAGCTCCAGGGTGTTAGGGAGTAATATTTAGACCCACTTCACAGCTGGGTAATTTCAGGAAATTACATGAAAAATTCAAGATGTTTGTTGAAAGTCTCCACCAGTTATGTCCAATTAGGAATCTCAGATTAATTTTTCAGAAAGTGTAATATTTCTCCAGGACCTGCAGAGTTCACAGCATGGCATCGGTTTGCTTTTGTTGCAGCTGTGACCATTAGCACTTCCAGAAATCTGGGTCTCGGGAATCTCAGGTTAAACATCCTGAAATTATCTGTGCAATTAAAACCCGAGGATGAAAAACCTGGATTTATTTACTTGTCCACCGTCACAGAGGAATTCTGTTGCAGGCATAAAGGAATTCTGTCTAATGCTTCACTGTGCTACTTAAATTTCAACCAGAAGAGAAACATCAGGCCTTTAACCACGGGGAGCAAATTGACTGAAAACACCACAGGTATCCTGTGAGCAGTACTTGAATTCAAGCCCATTAATCTGGAGCTCAAGTGTCTGCAGTAACCCTCCAGTGATTAACAACCATTTATTATCGCTTGCCTCAAAACCAGTAGAAGGAGAAATTTCAAACACAGCAACACAACACAATGCTTGAGAGCGTACATCTTCCTATCTGTTAAACTCAGATTATCTTCTTTCCTGGGACTGCCTTAATGGCACAAAAGGAATCTATTTTCTAGCTAGGTAGTGATGTTGACAGAGAAAAGTAGTTTACTTCGATGTTACGGCATATATTTCTGATTCAGTGCAAAAGGGAAGCAAAATAGCTCGGTACAAAAATTCCCCTGTCATTTGAGATTATAAAACTGGGCTATTCATTTAGGAATTTTCCAAAGCTAGACTGTTTAAAGCATTTAGTTTCTTGAGTATTGAGATACTAAGCAAAATAAGGCACTAGAAGATACATTATAACCTCTCTCCATCTGCCCTCCAGACACCTTCAACCCCTATGAATTAGTTTAATTTGTTGACAAAGGAAGACATAATCTCAAACCCCAAACTATTCACTGCTACAGATGTGCTAAACATTTGAAGCGAGCTCTTCTGTAATTTGTCTTTCTATAATGTAGCTGTAGTGCCTGAGAGAAAAGCAGAAGTTGCTCTTCCACAAAGCATGCCAGTTCTAAAGATTGTATCACATCTTTATTTGTGTTCAAAGTAAGGTAATTGTTTGGATTATACTGTTCATCAAATATGCATAAAGCAGAATAATTTAAAAACTACCACTGTTCTTCTACCTCTTAGACTCCGACTGAGAGCTGTTTCTGATTCTCACTAAGGAATGCAGTACAAACAGGACAGGGAAGATGGCACATAAGTGACAGCCCAAGTTTTCCTGTGTTCTTGGACTCCCACAGACAGAAGTCTCCTAAGATAAATTCATCAGCCTGCTGTAACTTATGGTGGCACCTAGAAGCCCAAAGACGGAACGTGCACAGCACGCAGGTATCCTATTCTTCCTTTTTTTCCTCTAAGCAGGCTGTTCACATCAGCAACAGCTTCAAAGAAGAAATATTTACATTACGTAAGCAAAGGTACATATATAATCAAGAACAGATCGGAATATCCAGAGAAAAGAACATGTGAAACGAGCGGTTTCCAAAAGAGAGGGTAGTATCCTTTTTACCTTCAGCAACTTCCAGAGGTCCTTGGGATTTGCGAAGCTCTTTCACTGTTTCTAAAAACTCTTTCCCTCCAGCCTTTTCTAATGCCTTGCCTGAAAGGACAAAGAGGAAAGGCCTTGGCTTCAAAGTATCAGTGTGGAAAAAAAGAACTCTACATTATTTAAAAGAAGAACATTGTACACATATTACCCCACTTACCTCTATTAGCAGCAGCTGGTGTTTATGTTTACTACTCTATCCAACCACAGAAAAAGTTTACTTTTTATTGGGTTTGAAAACCCCTATATTTTATTTTATTAAATATTACTTTAATATAATTACCTGTAACAATGCTATCTTACTCTTACAGCTAAAATAGTGAAGAGAGAGATTTTTAGGACTCAGACTTTCAGCCTCCAAAACCAACTCAACATACAAACACTGCTACTTGCTGAAATAAACACAGCTAAGATGCCAGCGAAGGTCTTGATGACTGACTGACTACAAAACAATGATCCAAAAGCCTGCCACTAGATTCTGTGCTGCTCTGTGCAACTAACTGCATCTCTTTTTTAGTTCCCTCTTGCTTCAATTTCCGTATTTGTACACCAGCAATAATAATATTTCCTTATTTCACATGAGCAGTACAGGGCTTTGTACATGAGTATTTCTAAAGTATGCAAAATCCTACAATGAAAAGCATAAATTAGAATTCTTATGAATATATAATTTTTGTCACAGAATTTTCAGAGGCAAATGTAAAAATAATCCAATAAAGACTGCAATAATGATTATTTACACCTTTGCTGCTCATGTGCTTCAATAAATTATCTGTGTTTTGATTGTCGTAAGGCATCATTAAAAAAAGACAAATTAGTGATTAGCCTGTTATACCTAGTCAGATCCAGCCCGATTTTCAGAAGTGCTGTAAGTGATATTTTATGGCCTGGGGAAGATTCAGATGAAACAGGATGGGATCTCAGCAGGCAGCTAGTAGAACAGCTACTGCTCCAACTCTAGATCTGTTTTTTCTGCGTGTAGGAGAGCCTCACCTATTTCCTCCTTGAGGTCTATTTCAGCAGTTGTAGGGTGAACGATGCCTTCTACTTTCATGGAGCCAATATGGCTGATGTCACTCTGTGTCAGAGAAAGCTGTAAAATAATAATGCAGGAGTAGAACAGAAAATTAGCATAGTAATCCAAGTGCAAAATCATTTTCATACCAAAAAACTAAAATGAAAGAAGGCTGGATTCAGTCTTTCAGAGATCAGTAGTTTAACTGTGTTCAATATGCGTGCTTCTGATTTTTAGCCTTTAATTAATTTGTACACCACTAAGATTATTTTGTGATATGCCTATACCTTGGGAGCTGGCTCCAGAGGAAGTCGCTGCTAGAAGAGTAATGTTCTAGCATCACACTTTGTAGAGAAAAGGCTGACTTCGGAAATGCTTTTGTTTAAAGAGAAAAACACTAAAATTAAAAAGCTTTTCTCCTGTAGAAACACTTGCCTCCAGTAAACTACTGTAGGGGCTGAGAAAGGCTGAACGCTATCTTGATCTACAAAGGCTTCACCACCCAAGTAATTAATTACCCTTTCAGTTCCTGGTATAAATAAAACATGGAATGTTTTACCCACCCATGCATCTGGATATAGGAACTGGCCAAAACTTGATGTCTTAAGGTGCTGAAAAAAGGCTGCTTCCCAGATTTCACAGCCTCATCACTTTGAGCAACAACAGAGGACAGAAACCCTAAAAATCATTAAAAAGACTTTACAGTTGCTGAACACGTGCCCAGCACTTCACACTTCTTCCAAAGTACATTGTAGTATTTAAGTCCTAAACAGAACAATAAGCACTGCCCATTGTAGAGAAGAAAGTGAACAGCTGTACAGATTCTGGGGGAACTTAGGATAGGACTGAACTCTAATAAAGGAGACCGAAGTTTCATTTACCTAGCCAGAATACAGCTTTTAGCAATCTTTCAGATCTATTACGTGTCTGGCACAATCCAGATCACTGCTTTAGCAGTAGATAGGTTCAGACAGGCTGAACTCTTAAGTGCTGCTTCATACAACAGGGTACACCATCAGTACAGGGAGTTTACAGAAACTATTTCAGGAAAAGCACTTCTTCCAGAGGACCTTACTATTTGAAATAATAATAATAATAATAATAATAATAATAATAATAATAATAATAATAATAATAATAATAATAATAATAATAATAATAATAATAATAAATTGACTGTATCTCCATAGTTAAATACGTAAGAAAAACTCCAGCTCCATTCAAAGGGTCCAAAAATTAAGGCAGGCAGAAACCCCTCCCTCTTGGTGAGTATGGTGAGTGGGGGGAAAAAAAAAAAAAAAAAAAAAAGTATGGGACCAACAGTTGGCTGGACACAAAGGATATGAAGGTATTTTGGTGGGATAGTTTTGTAATTCTGGCCAGTCAAGGTGTCATGGTCTGTGCTGAGATGGAGAAGCAGCCATGCCCTGCAGCTCTGGTGAGGATTTCAACTTGAGCAGTGAGACTGGTGCCAGACAGCCCACTTTCAGATGGAACACCCAGGCTTCTGGCACAAACCAACATGTGTAAGTTCTGGGTGATCCTGGAACCTGGCCCAGAAATACTCTTTTATAAATAATAAATAGCCTAGAAGGTTAAACCTGGTTTGGCAGTGTGCCAGGCACAACACAGCCAAATCCAGACTGAACAAAACTCTAGTACAGCTTAGGCCAAGCAATGAATCGGTATGGCTCTCTATAGAGAAAAGTAGCTGAGCAGCATTATCCTTGGAAATCTTTTATCTGCAGACATATTTTTTGAGACCTCCTACCCAGCCCATGACTTGAGTGAGTTTTGGCCTTAAATTTGGGACCACTAAGGGAGAACGCAGAGAAGATTTTGTACGGGCGTTAGATCAAAAGCATCCTTCTGTTTATGCTAGGCTCCACTGCTGTGATCCCAATCTGTCATAACTTTGTATTACCTTTTGTCCTGGCACAAGGCTCTTGGAGGACAAGATAGTGAAACCATCCCCAGGTCCATCTTCAGATGTTGAATTTGAAGCTCCTTCTTTTTCATTGTCCTTTTGTTTGTTCTGTTTGGAGGGAGAAAAAAAGAACTAACTCTCAAAGGAAAAAAAATAAATCAGCATTTACCATTATTCAGTAATGGATAGATTTAATCAGTTACTATAAATCTCATCTTCTCGGATCAATATATTACTCATAGCCTTTTAATCCTCAAAGATTATGTAACGACACAGGTCTTCACTGTTCATATAATGCTAAAACATCAGAGGTTCATTTGAGGCATTACATACGTTTGTAGTCACATTAAGAGTCAGGGCACCCACACCCATCTGTAGCTTTACTAACAATTAAGGTTGTATTTACGGGTGGGTGTGTGCTAGTTTATTTTTGCTGCTCACAGAGCAGAGCTCATCCTAAAGCAAACTTAGTAACTTAGTAACCCAGTCAAATGCTCCAATCTGAAGGAAAACACTTCTTTATAATATGAAACAAAGTCACAAGCCTCAGCTAATAAGTCATACATCTGAATCCAGATTGAACAGGAGCAAGCCATCACACCTCCGTGCAAATAGTCAGAATGACAAAATGAAATAACTAATAGATGGAGCTTGAATGAAAAATCCCCTTTGCAGGACACACTCCTTCGCACCGCCTAGCTCCACGAGCCAGAAACCTGTTCCTACCAGGGCTGCAGGAGCATGACTTCACATCTCTCAACATTTGATTTAAGGTATGTGAAGCCAACTCTTCCTAACAAGTCCAAAACTCTGCATGTGCACAATTCAAAGTAAGGTGGTAGCTGAGATCAATACTCAGAGCCATCCTATTAAGCAATTCTGTTTTCTTTTTATAAGTTGTTTCTGCATGTTCTCAGCTATGGAAACGTATTAAAGCTTAGAGGCCTCCAGAAAGATGTGCTTAACACAAGTTTAAAAAGCTTAGGTCAAACCTTAATGTTGTTTAATCCTACCCAATGAAAAAATTATCAGTGTTTTAAGATGCGTGCTCTGAAATGACAAACAAAGAGCACCGATCTGGGTTACTGAATTAACAAATTACTCCATTTTGGATGGTGATAGAGGATAGTCAAGGGAAGATGCAGTGGCCAAGTTCCAATTCATTTATTCTTCTTTCAACTCTTAAAAACCATTATCAACAGCACACCTAAGAACACATAAAACAAAGAGCTTGTCAAAATGACATTTATGTATCATGTCAGGACAAGTTCTGTGGGCAGTGAAAAATCTTCAGCAGGAACCCTGCAACTGCACAAGGCTGAGGGAGTGACATCTCTCAAGTAGAAAGTGTTTTAAAATTCAGCTTCCTTTATTTTAAAGGTTAGAGTTCACTGCCACACAGTTAATGTGGAGATAAAGAGATTCTACACAGTTATAAGATGTTTTATCACAGTTACTGCAAAGAGTGACATAGAAATCTGAAAAGTTTCCCTCAGTGTTTTAAAAGTTTTTGTTACGAAAATTTATTTTAAAAAATACTGCGTTTGCCTTTATCTCTAAAGTTTAGAGAAAAAAATAATCCTGGTGTGTCTATTTGCAACTCCTACCTCCCATTTCCAGTTGTTACAGACAATGCAGAAGTGCTAATTTATTTCTCCTAATAATCTTAGTTGATTTTGATCCACTCCCTCTCCCACACACCTGGAACCCCCTATTTGCCTCCTGCTTACCTTTTTGGGTGTCCGGGCCTTGGTAGACTTTGCTTTCTTCCCACTCTTTTTGTTAACCATGGATTTCCTTCCCTTCTTCTCAGGAGTAGGGGAAAGGATGGTCTCAGATTTGCCTTTGGCACCCCGTTTCTTGGCTAGAAGCTCTGGCTGAATTCTGGGCAGGACACCTCCGCTTGCAATAGTCACCCCTTTTAGCAACTACAAGGAGAAGCAGTGTAAAGGAGCACGTTACAGATTCTCTCAGTCTGCACTCAAGCTACTTTTTCTGACTGTATTACACATACACAAGTAGAGTCCACACCTCCTAAAGTATTGCACTCTGTCTCTTTATAATGAAAAAAAAAAAAGAATTATTAGGGAGAAAATCCACAATAACAAGAAATCTGGCAGGTGACAGTGAGGTCAGCCAGCACATCCTGGAGAACTTGTTACTGTACTCATCAATCACTCTTCTCTCTTCCAGTGCCGGTCTTTCCGCATATCTGTCCTTGGTGACTGACAAGCAGTGAATGAAGGTAAGAGAAGATGATAAGCAGGCTACTTAAAAAAATTATTGCATCACAGCCCTGCTCAAAGAAGATCTGGTTGCAGATCTCCTTGGCAGGGAAACTTATTCAGAGAAAGCAAGCATGAGCCCCAAGAACCTGTTTTGCAGAGGTGAACAACAGGAATGGGCTGTGATATTATGGGGAGGACAAAGTCCAGCTAATTCCTAACAGACAATATTAGATCTAGTCCCCAGTTCCCAGGCCAGTGACCACTGCCACAGAGCAGGGAATGGGCTGGTAGTGTTAGCATGCTTCTCCCTCTCTCCTGGCCTCTGCTTTGACTTCTCAGTCACCTCGACTGGAAACAGAACTAGATGACTTCACAGGCACCACATTTTCATTATTTAAAGCAGTCAAATTAAATGCAGGAATCTTTCAAAGTGTGAATGATGTCATACATCTTCGCACGGGGCCAACCAAGAAGAGAACCTCTGATGCTGACTGAACCTTTCCGGCACCCCTGAATGCTGCAATTCACAGCCCAGGCCATCACCTCTCTTCTCACTCAACGAATTTAGCAGCAGTGATCCCGCAGGTGATCCTCAGAGTCAGAGCACTGCAAACCACAGTCTGGGTGCTAATGGGACGTGGGCATATGGAAGAGGAAGCAGTCCTGGAGGCAGCAATAACAGAGCGAGCCAGATCCCTACCCAAGATGGGCCTCATGGCCAGTATAATAGAAAACACACACTGCTACAGCTTTTGGAAAAAGGTCTTCTATATGGCACATTTTCTTTAAGTACTGGATGTCCCTTAGGAAAAACTTAAGCATCAAATTTACCCCCTTCAACAGGTCTCTCAGGCTATAAAAGCAGCAAAATTTATATCCAGAGGATTGAAGATGAGACATCTCAAAACCTTATTTTTTGTTTGCTTTTATTCAAGCGGGCACAATCTTGTCTTCTTCTGCTCTAATAATTGTGTTCTCATTCACGTGTCAGACTAAACTCTGTCTAACCTTCCTTCCATGGTAACAGCATCATTTATGCCACAGCATGTAACTCTCCCACTGAAATGTGAACAGGTACCTGATTCAGTTCCTCATCATTTGCAACTGCCAGGAGGATGTGTCTGGGGGCAATTCTTCCTTTCTTGTTGTCTCGTGCTGCATTTCCTGCTAATTCTAGAATTTCAGCTGTAAACATATTAAGATAAAAATGAGTAACAAAAATGCATCTTCTGTACACCCTGTATACACATTTTACCTTCCTTTTTAACATCCATTTACCTTTTCGGGGGCATTTCCCGATTTCTATGGTCTTTGCTACAGAAAAGCAGAAACCAAACCACGCTCGATGTATTTCTAAATTTACGTAAAGTAATTTCTCCTTCCTAATTCCCTAAAGGATAGCTAGCAGAAAAATATGCTAAGCTTGGTTCACATAACTTCTTTGAGTCCCAGGTCAGAATTCTCGCTCAAAAAAACAAGAAACACCCTGTAAAAATGTACATCAGCAGTCCAAAATCCAGCAGTAATCCTGTAACAATAAAACAGTAAAGCATGCAATGAAACCCCAAACCTAGTACAGACAGTTCTGACAAAACAGTAAGGATTCTCAGGACCAGGTAAGACAAAGACTGAGGTGCATTTAAAGAAATACTTTGAAAGCCAACAAACTAGCCAGGCGATGCTGCAATTCTGCATTAAAGGGCATAGAAAATCTGTGAGAAGCTTCACTTCAGAACAAGGTATGAAAGGTTTGACTTAAGAGGCAAGCAGAGACAACATAAGAGCTTCAAAAGTAGTTGTTCTAAATTTGCAATAACATTTATACTGTGACTAAAGTCACTGAGGTCTTTCTCACTGTTATAGAGGAAACACAGACACATCTTTCTGAGTTTATTTAAACTGTAGCAACCGGTATAATTCATTAACTTACACAGTTTGGCTCCTACTCAGAAGTTACTTCTCATCAAAGAACTCTACTGAAGCACTGAGAAGGAAGGAGAAGGGAATGTTTTGCTCCAAAAAAACATAAAAATCATATTCACCCTTGTTTCATTTTAAAAGTGTCCCTGCTTTCTGGTTTTTGTTTTTGTATTTACATCTGTCAGTAACAGGGAGAAGAAAGTTACAGCCCATCAGTGTTCCATTAATGACATCTTACTCCTTTTAATCACCTAAATAAAGAATGGTAACTATTATAAAAAGAAGAACTTTCATGAAAAATCTAGTGGAAATCTATATAACGCTCTCTGGCTAAAATCCAAAGGATTTCAACAAGAAGTTTAGTTCATAGGAAAAATACAAACTTTCAGTTTCACTCAGAATAACAAAAGTACATACTCATCATCCAGTTTTCACTACCATATGGCATACATACTTAACTGAATGTTGGAGATATAAAAGCCATTGTTTAGAATTATGTGCCTATCACAGTGAATTGTTTAATACACAGCCAGTGTCTGTTGAAAATTCACAATTATTCATGCACCACTTTCAAGAAGCACTATCAAAGTTGCACAGACAAGCACTTAAATTTTAGGAAATATTAGAACCATGATTGTGATCACTAGGCCACTGCTATGGGGAAAAAGCAGTATGCGATCAAACAATCAGAAATTGTCACACACCACAAATACCTACTGGGCCTACATTAAAAGTTAGGCCAGCAATCTTGGCTCTGGCATTTCCTAACTTTGGAGCGTTTGATCTGGACTTCAAAAAAGGAGACTGAAAAGAGAAGCTGCGTAATCCAGCTATATTCACCCCTGCGGGGGGTGCAGGGCTGGAAGTTTCAGATCCAACTCCCAGACCTCTGCCAGTGGAGCTAATGCAGCAGCAGACAGCAGGAACAGATTGCCATCCATTGTGCAAGACCAGCGTAAAGCAAGAAAAGAGACCCAGACTTCTCCAGTGGGTTTTGCAGATGTGTGCTGATAGCAGAGGAAAATTGCATCAGGAATAATAATAATAAAAAAAAAATAAAATAAAAAAGCAACACAAACTTACCTGTGTGGTAACTGAAGTTCTCTCAGATGTGCCAACAACAGGCACATCCTGCTACCTGTGTGCTCACCCCACTCCCCCAGGTTCTGGGTCCTTTGGCCAGCAGCATCCTGATGGTGCACTCAAATGTCCTCTGCCTAATGTTAAGAGCAAAAAACGCAGAACACTCAAATGCCAGCCATCTACCACAGGACACCGGGAAGAAGAGAATCCAGGGCAGAGATGATGTATGGCAGACTGTGGAATATGCATATAACTTAAAGGATGTCAATTACTTGCATAGGGAAATAACTGCCTTACCTCCTTCTAATGATTGTTTATATGCATATTTTTCTAATGCCGGAGGCAGGGACTCATAGCCTTAAGAATATAAAATGGCACTTGCAAAATGCAACATCAAATCTGGAGGCTTCAGTTATCACATCCTCTGCTGATAACAACAGATCCCTAAAGAAACTGCTTTATATTTCAAGTAGAAACATCTTGACAGCCAAGGTTACCTAAACTCTAAGACTAGTCTGAGAATATAGGTCCTATAATAAAGTCCTATACTATAACCAGCTCTCTTGAATCAGGCATCTTGATATCCTCAGACATAAATTGGTTTTACTTTACGTGCTCTCAGTAGTGGGCATTAAGAATTAAAGTGAAATCTGAAATAATCTTGCTTCCCTCAAGATTCAAAATCCACAAAGATGCCTCCATGCTGGAAGCATAACTTCAAATTCAGACATCAATTCAGACATCTTCATCACAGATGGCTACAAGCAAACTAGCTCATTTATGCACTCCATGGTTTACCTTGGCCTTAGATAGATATCGAATGCTGGTCATCAGAGTAACGCCCAGAACTAGCCACTAACTCTACACAACACCTAGTATTTTCAAAGGAGCCTTTTCTCCCGTTTGATAAGCACTCAGGCCCAGGGAAAAACTGTCTTCCAGGAGACACAAGCAGCAGCCAAGTTATGACCTGAATGGGATTACATCTTCTCATCCTGCAACATGCAGGAAAAAGAGATTTCTTTAGCTGATGGATCAACAGATTTGGAGTGTCTGGGAACTAAAAGCATGCTAGCCAGGCCAAAACGATTTGCTCAGCTGAGCTCAGCCTGCTTTTGTGAAATGCTCAGCTGGACTGATAAGAAAGGTATACGAGAACTACTGATAGCAGAATCAGAAAGATTTCAGGCAGGTTATCTTGTTTTCCACTTCCCCTCTAGGGTAAGTTGTGACAGTTCCTGTTATGCTACCACATACACATCTACCAATAATACCTTTGCTCTGAAAAGATGTATCAGATGCTGGAGTCCTTGGTCCCCCATTCGCAAGTGGAAAAGTATCTGCTCAATTTGTCTCTTGACAGCAGACGAGCACAGACAGAAGAGTATGACAGTTGATGTCCTTTGAAGGAGGAAGTACTTGCTAGTGTTGTGTTCTGCCCTAATTTAGAGAAGATGGCTTTCCACTGACATCTTCCACGGGTTCCTCTGACCAGCACACCATTCACATGTCTTCTGCTTCCTAATCAAGAGGCATATGTATTCTTTGCCTGTACTTTGGGAAGGTACTTTATGGGACACATGCAGCTGATGTTTGAGATAGATGAGGATGACTGTAGTCAGCCCTGTGCACACTCAGAGCACAGTCTGGCATGCGTCTGTTGCAAAATCCATAAATCTAATGGGACCAAGGCCAATTTTTCATGGAGTTTCAACTCTGAAGCCAGTGGAGCCCAACACTGTTCCAGCAAACACAACCTTCTAGACAGGTGATAAGCTGCAGTTTTGCAATCTGATTTTCAAGTCTAAGATATAAAACAGCATAGAGAGATGATTAAAAAAACCCACCTTAGAACACTGATGAGATCTTCTTCACATTAGCTAATCAGTTGAGGCAAAAGTACCTCTTCTTGAGATACTTTGCAGTGATTGCTGGCATTTTAACAACAGGGTTGAGAAGCCAAAGCACAGGTTTGGCATTGATAATGGCTGTGGGGTGCAGTCACAATCAATCTTGCATATAAGGAGAAAAAAATGGGGATCTAGGAGCTCATGACACAGAACACATACCAAAGCCAAAAGGCAGTCTGAACCACGCAGCAACTGGCAATAAGGATCCTTGAGATGTATATGCACCATCTGGGTGACACTAGTCAAGAGGCTCAGTGCTTCAAGGTAACAGATTTAGGCCATCGACAGACCACGTGCGCAGCTGATCGCTCACAGGGGAATCGCTGGTCCACGCTAGGCCCTGGATGAATGCAATCACACAGCTCTGGCCCTGTTTGACCCTTCCAGCCTCATCCACCTTGCCCCTATCCCAGCCATGACTTGCTTTCCCAGCTCCACAGCCCATTGTCCTTTCCTTGGCAATCCACACCTAAGACTTCTATCTCAGTTGCCTTTCCTGGACAGTCTCCGTTTCTCCCATCTTCTCAGCTGTAGTAATACTCAGGCTCAATCTAACTTTCTAGGTTTGTCATTACCAGCACTCCCTCCATCCAATCCTTGGCCTATGCCCTAATTTTCCAACTTATTCTCCAACTTCCTGGCAGGATTTCTGGACACCCCTTGCCATTTATTTGCCCACTGGTCATCAGTTCAGCTCTCCCCACTAGCCAGATCCATTCCCACCTCTGCCTCTACCACCAATATTATTCTCCCATAACCATCGTCTCCCCAGAATGTTACGGTCTGTTCCCAGTCTCCTACTCTGACCAATGTGGAACCTCTTCCCAGACTCCCAGTCTGCTTATCCAGTTAATTCCAACCTCAAGGACAGTAAGTAGGATGAGACTCTCCTTCAGCTCCTATTCATGTACTCCCTGCCTTCAGTCCCAGACCTCTTGCCACCCACCCCTGTGCACCTTCTGCCTTCAAATCAGAAAGCTTCCTCCCCTGCGCTGCCCAGTACTGCCGAGACCACCAAAAGCCTGCTCCCTGCTCTCAGTGCTGTGTCGAGGAGCAGCTGGGGACAGCAGTGACAGGGAAAATCCTTCTGAGCACCTGTAACCATGGGCTGAAGCATGCTCATCCACTGCGTGGAGTGGCCCACGTGTAGTCCTGTCACAGGTCAGAGCTGAGAGGTTGAGGCACACTCCATCGCTCTGGGGAGATGATGCACAGGCAGTCTGGGCAGCACTGGGAGCTAAGAGAGGCTGGAGCATGCTCACTGAGGACTAAGTCTTCAGAGATTTTAGCTATTAAAATCAAACAAGTCTCTGCTGAGCATGAGTAACCTGTGATTTTACAGAGTTACACCTCAGACAAACAGAGCAGGTTTGTCTGATGGCAGAGACCACCCTTCCCCTTCAGTAAAGCATCAAGTCTCTGCTCAAACTCAGAGCAGCACCCAGGCATTTCACAGAAAAACATGGTTCAACTTGCTTCTGTGAAACAGTTTAAGAACCAGACTCCCTTACTCTCACCCTTCCAGATTTAGCCTGAAGCAGCTCCCCTGTAATGCAGGCTTTCAGCCTGAGTAGCCACCATTTCATAGCTGCAAGTCCATTGGAAAAAAAATGGAATTTGTAATAGGAAGTTCAAGAAACATTAAGAAATGTTACTTGTTTGATATATAATACCCACTTTGACCACAGCCATGGAAAACCATTTTGTTTCTAAAGGCTTCCCAAAACCAAAGACTATTCACACATGTATTGGGAATAACTAAATCAGCAGGGTTAGACGTTGCAACACTGGTTTTTAATTGACCTGTCCACCTTTGTAATCTTTTCAAACAAAACTCTGGAGGGAGCACAGAAATTTTCATTTGGAAAGACCACTATAAACAAGCAATAGGTGTTTGCTCAGAAACATTACTCCATTCTATTATAATATATAAAAGGTTGGGGCGAGAGGTGGTTTTCTCTCTGCTGAACCAAGCAGCTTAAAATAACATTCTCTTACAATTTGTGTGGGCCCCCAGCCTACACACCTAGCGATTTTCTTGCCTGGTTGACTACACGTTCTTTTTTCCTAAAACAAAGTATAGGCCCATACATAATCTGCTGTTATTAATGATTTAAATTAAACTGCACTTACTAGCCAGACGCAGAGCCAAGATATACACTGTTCTAGTTCAGATGACAGGTAAACAGTGCTGCACTGTATGATACAAAAAGATGACCATAATTCAGTCTGCACTACTGAAGTGCTGCACATACCAGAAGTGCTGTTGACAATTTACTACTACACTTTGTAGTAATTGCCACAGCTCAGAACAAGCATCTCCAAATGTTTATCCTAGAAACTCCTTTGAATGCAATGGATCCCTGTGGAGTGGGAAAAGAAAAAAAAAGTATTCCTCCCCACAATGAAGGTCAGAGTCATATGAGCATGTTATTCAGTTATAAAGGTTAGTGCAATTTCCAAACCCCCTGTACTATGGTTTTCATCTTGCAATAACCAGACACCCAGAAGTCTGTAGATGACTTCTAAGCAATTCACAGTTGATCACAAAATAAAGCAAACACATCTTGCTATAGAGAAATTTGTATTTATGACATTCCTGAACCACTCGAACCTCCACTAGAAAACACACAGGGGCCTACCAACAAAAACAAAGTTGAAAATCACTGTGGTTGAGCAGGGGACCTACAAGAGCTACGAATCCTGTCTCCATCTTTCCCCTTAACTCCCTGCAGCCTCTGAGGCATCCCTGCTGAGCAGCACTCCACACCGCAGACAGCTAAACCGGCTCCGAAAGTCATGGACATCCCCAGTGCTGCACAACTGCACCAGCTCCACTGAGCAAGAGTTTTCTGCAGGTACAAGACTTAATTTTTAATGTATGAAACTGGATTGTGCAAATATAAGTATACATATGTTCTTAATGAAGTGAAAGATCTTCTTCAAAAATCACTTTGAAAACTGATCTCTCTCTACGATTAAATTATCTTAATATAAATATGTTTCTTCTTACACAGTAAAAAAGAAATAAATAATCAAACAAGTGGGAGAGATGCTCACTATCTTGGATTTTGATTCTGCTTTTCAGTGTTGTTTTGTTTTATTTTAAAACCAGTTCCTTTTCTGGACTTATCTTGTGTCGGAGCTGGGGGTAAACACAAACGCAAACTTAAATATTTTGTTTACGTGTCTCCCACATAAGCAGTACTTTGTCACTCAAACTCTAGAAGCAGCCTCAGAAAAAAAAAATTGATTCTCATCCTGCAATTAACATAAACGCTGAAGTTTCTGTAACATGCTATTAGGCATCATCAAAAACATAATTTTAGTAGTGAAATTATCATTATTTCAGATTTCCTCCACACCTTTGAAAGAAAATAGTGCTTTTATTGTCTGGCAGTGAGAACAGGCTTTCACGTGTAAAAGACAGCAATGTTTACATAAAGGCTGGCATGCTGTTATATGGACAACCACGTTCCACGCAAGCTTCATCCATGCCACTTTGGCAATAAACTATGTTCCTGAAACACAACCCACTCAACTAATTCCATCCAGGTTTGTGACTCCTCACAGATTCTCTAATGCACCTCAGTCTTGATCTGTAACACCTAAGTAACCTGAACCAGAATCCTCTCTGCACCAGGCATTGTAGCAGTTTGCTAAGGTGCTATTTCCCACAATTAAATAAGAAACTAAGCAGATATGACCACAGAACAGTCTGAAATATTACAATACATCACAGTATATTGTATCACCATGACATCTGTCCCTTCCTCTGAAGTCAATTTCAGAAAGGAAGGGAAAAAAAAATTCAGGAAAAATTTAAACCCTAAAACAGTTTCTTTATACACTTAGGCAAGCCAAAAGGCATTTTAAAATACAAATGAACAATCTCTATATTTCATAACACTTTGACACTGTTCTGCAAGGAGAAATGCAACCAGTGAAACAGCTTAGAAAGCACAACAGATGTACAAGTGGGTTTGCTTTTTTTCTCCTGTTATTCACATCCAGGTGCATCAAAAACCTAACTCATATCGGCTTAGCCTTGGACAGAAACTACCTAGATGTGACTCCTCACTCTGCAAAGCAATAAAAAAAATAATCCTTCCAGCTAGCAAACAAGCATGGTGCTTCTGAAAGAGAAAATTTCCATCCTCAGCCTCTTCAAGAAGCAAATTCATCTCCTTAGCACTGTAAGCAAATTTCAACAAACCCTGCGCTTGCAGAGCCTGATTTTTAGAAGTGCTGAACACGTTCGTATCCCATCCCATGGATATCCCTGGCTTCTGTGTGAGCCCAGCACTTCCAGGATCAGGTTCTTGGTTTACCTGCTAGGTACTCTATGACGGCTGCCATGTAAACTGGTGCTCCAACACCTATCCGGTACTTGTATGTTCCTTTCTTTAAGTAGCGCATCATTCTCCCCACGGGGAAAATAACGCCTGCCCTGCTTGAGCGTGACAGTTTGGACATTTTTTTCTTCCCACTTCGGCCCGACATCTTGCAGCTCTGTGCTTTTCAATTTGCTGGTGATTCTTAACCCTGTGCTCCAATCCAAAACTGCAAGAGAAAAGAAACAGGATTGGTGTTCAGCATGTGAGAAACACCTTTATACACTATTCTGTTCTTTATACACTATTCTGTCCAAACCCATTCTCAATACCTGTTAAAGTTGAAGCATTGTTCATTAAAAGTTGGATAACCAGAATATTTGTTATAATTTTTCTTTTGACTACTGCGCTGCCAGTGCAGCAGCATCGCAGAAAAAGTGGTTTGGAGAATATAAGAAAAACCATTACAAAAATCAAATGCACATTAGATGAATCTTTTTTTAAAAAAAACAAACAAACAAAACAAAACACAACACAAAAAACCCAGCCAAACAAACAAATCACATCAAGGCAGACATCCGCAGCATGGAAGATTTCCATGCTGATTAAGTTTAGCAAGTTATAGAGAGCTGAGAAGCATAATGGACAGCATTAAACAAGGTGAAAACCAGATACTGGTGCCACCTGTAAGTAGAGGAAGTCTTACTGCTCGCACAGAGGATAAAACCTACCTACAAACACACTGCTTCGTCCCAGGTCTTTTATATGGGGAATTTCACATGCATGGCTGAAGAGGAGAAGCAGGCAAGCAGCTATGCCTCAAGCACCTCCCCTCACACTGCTCTGGCCTCAGGCACTGAGCCCCAGGGGTCACCTCACTGCTTTCATAATTCTCCCCAGATCATCTTCATGTCAGCTCCCAGGAGCCCCCAAAGTCTTCCTCCACAGAGCTAAGAAGAGGTCTTTAATCTCTCATCTTAAAAGGACTGGCTACCAGATTTTTCTGTCCATTAGCTCCCTGAAGCTGTGTTTTTTTCCCTGCATTAAAAGCCAATCTAGTCTATACATAGGAACAAAGAAAACAAATCTCATTTTCTCCTTGTTTTTCTGGCAACTGAGAGATTGCAGGTAAATGGATGACCAACCCTGGAATCAGCCACTCCAAAGTGTGTGCATGGTCGTAGTTACACCCCCAGTTCTCACCCTCTGTCAAATAACAGGGAAGTTTTAACTCTGTTTACAAAAATTGTTTTTAACTCCATTTTGATAACTGCCCTGGTGGCCTAATTATGATCCTGGTTACTCCTCTGAAGTAAACAAAGAGCATGTCTGCCACAGATGGTACTTCTATCACTTAATTCCCAGCATTCATTCACCTCAATGAAACAAAAGGAGGGAAAACATTACGATGACTTCAGGTGATACTGTTAAATTTTATCACAATCTGCATTCTAAATAGCCTTCAAAAAAAAAAAAATGTTTGACACCATTGCAAGCCCTTGGGATCAATCAATATTCATCCCAGGAGGGCACAGAAATCTGTGTTCCATTCTTATCCTGCTTATTACAAACCAAGTGCATGTACAGAGAGGGTCACCCATCCCATACGAAGTCAGACATTCACATAAACTAGCTCATCTGTAACAGCCAAACTCAAGGGTCAGTTTCTATGATAACCTAACTTGAACACTGCTTTCACTTACGAAATCAAGGAAATAAAATCTCCACAGAGTCTGCAGGGATCTATAAAACCCTGCCATGTCTTTGTCTATTACCCAGATATTTTTTTTCTTTCTGTGTGCAATGTATTATGTAGGCACAATAACAAAACTTGGGAAAGATTAAACCAGTAAACCTATCAGACACGGACACCTCATAATCTATTGTTGCTCATCATCTCACTCCAAGTTCCCTGCAAACTGCCAGCCTGGAATCACGAGTGGTGGTAAAACAGCTCATAAACTGCCGCTTGCAAGCACCGATTAAAGGCAATGGGCCACGTCAAACAGATACAAGCGGGGAAAAAAATTCCTAAGCGATGCATTAATTGCATTAATGCAGGAGCAACCAGTTGTGCAGGACAGGGAACAATTGCTAGGAAACAGCTCGGCTGATTAGGACCAGCAGGTTACAGTGGGGGGGTGGGGTGGAAAGAGCTGTTGTGGAAAGGCAAACCTCGCACTGAAGCATTTAAGCAAGAGGGCAGGCAGCACTGAGCTACGGCCAACCGCAGATACTGCGCCTCAGGCAGGCAGAGCAAGGAGAATCCAGAGGACGGTGGTGAGACCGATCAGACATCTGACACAAACTAAAAGTGAAGGTGAAAAGAAGCGGAGAGACATGATAGTAGTCTTCAGAGACGTACAGGGCTGCTTCGAAGGGGTCGGGAGTAAGTGTTCCCTATAAAAGTGACAGGAGGGCAAGACTCTTACAAAAGCTGCGTAACAGGGAGGGGAGCAGAGCCCTGGACACGGTCAGACGGGGAGGTGGCAGAATCATCCTGCCAGCACAACTTTAAAATGGTTAGAGAATATATGTCAGAAATGGCACAGGCAGCGCTGGATCTGCCTGGGGACAGGAGGCCAGATGAGGTGATCTCCTGAGGTCCCTTCCTCCAGCCCTCTTGCTCAACAAAATTTGCAATTTGTGACAAACCCTTTCTAAACTTCCAATTCCATATTATGCTACTGATTAATCTTTATAAAGTGTCCTTTTCAGTTCGTGATAACTGACATTCAAATTAATGAATAAACATAGGCTGAGAATTAGGTTTCTAGCCATAGGAGCGAACTTCTGGAACAGCCTTCTCTTATGAGTAATATGAGCAACAATAACTCATTTTAAGGTGGAACTTAATAAATGTACGCACTAGGCTACGATCTGATTCCTGCAATACCGGTAGGACAGTTTCATCCTGTGCTGAAATCCCTACAGGGAGCACTGTTGAAAGAGTACACTACAAACAACGATGTATCAAAATCATATTAAGCTAACCCCTCATATATTTGCTCTTATAGCACCAAATCCCAATTGCGTGTAAAGCAATGGGAAAAAAGAGAAAAAAAAAAAAAAAAAAAAAGAAGCAAACATCATGAGATTACATCCACAGAAAATACTATGGTGGCACTTGATCTCTGTAATAGAAAATCAAACCATATTTGTATAACTAAGCACACTGCTCTGGGGCATGCTGTTGCATTATATAAATTTCTGTTTAACTAATCACTTCTGGTTCATTCTTCTGTTGCCTCATTGAACTTTCCATTCCTGTCTATCCCTTTATTTTTCCCTTCTCTCTCACCACAAGTCTCAGCCACTTTTTCCCCTGCTGCCAAGGCAACCTTTGGAATCCCAAAATATTTTTCCAAATACGCTGCAGGTAACAGATCAGGTATGTTTGCGGAATTTTGTAAGAGCCTAAATACAAAAGAGGTTTCAAAACTCTGCTAACACTGTCTCTCTCTTCTTTGCAGCTTACATGGACCAGAGTATGCTGGGGAGTGACACACATAACAGCATGTTCTTGTCTCGTCTCCTGCGGGAGGCGATTTTTGGTAGGAAAAGCAAGCTATGGCATAGTCACATCTACTAGAAAACAATTCCTGTGAACTTGGATGAATAAACACAGTACGAGGGGGTTGCCAACTATCTACCCTCGGAGGGTGGACACTAAGGGAATGGTTCACAGGCTCAGGTGACTGACTGCCAGCCCTTGGGATCTGGAAGCTCTCTTCCACGGAAGAGCTACGCCCAGGGTTTGGGCGCTGAGGACTCACGCCTCCCCCAGGCAGGGGTTTGTTTTACCTTGGGGGTGGCACATCAGCTCAGCCCTGACGCAGTTACATGACGCTCTCGCCTGAGCTGCTCCAGAGCTGCAACAGCTGAAGAGCTACAAGTTGAGCACTGCTGTCCTAATTGTTCTTTTCGGGTGCTACAGCTAAGAGACAAGGGCTTACCACTTGAAAAGCACTTGAGTCTACCCACATTAGTGCCCTCACTGCCAGCTGACTCACCGTCTCCACATTTGCCCTTATAAACTCCAGTCTGCATTAAAAAATACAGCCATGCCATTTATGCGAAGTCCATCCTTGCTGAGTTAAGACAAACTGCATCTATATCTGGCTACAACGACATCATGAGGCTTGGGCAATTTAAAGCAATTAATTTTTCCAGTCCCTTAATTGGTCACGGCACACTCCTACTCTGCCATGACTCCAACATCCTTGTGTTGCTATGGGGGATTTAGTAGCTACCAGATCTCTGGAGCTCTTTACAATATGATGAAAATAGGGTAGACTTTTGCAAGCTGGGCCTTCCTCTGTGAATTGAATCTTCTTCACAGCCCAAACCAACCAGCAGTATTTTCCTTCTGCCTGCTGGAAAAAAGAACTCTAGCTCCTTGCCACTCTCAGAAGGGAGGACACTACAGACACTACCACCCCGTTTTCTTGGTTATCTGCAGAGAGTGATGACTGCTGTACAAGGAACTGGAACAACAGACCACCCTGGGACATTCCTCTCACCATTGGGCAATCTGCATCCCACACCACATCCCAACAGACAAAGTTTTATCAAAGCAACCTTAAAAATACTTTCCAGTCCTTCCTACACGGACGCTCAGAACAAAATCTCATAATCACCTTTAGGCAGTAAGGAAACATATAAATTTTTAAAAAGTAAGAACAACCTGCTGACATAGGCTGCCTTCAAGTGTGCCTGAACTTGAAAAGTTGATCTGGAAACAATTTCAGAGAATAACATGTCAAGATCTGGAAAGAACGCATGGATGCACATTAGAAAGTTCAGTGCAGCACAAAATGCCTAAGACACATCAAATCTAAATTTTTCTGTAAGAAAAATCACAGAAAGCAGTAAAAGGTTAGCACAATGTAGTACCAAAACCATTGCAACACTGATGGAGAAAAGTAAATTCTGGCTGTTCCTCTTCCCATCACGTAACATACACAAGATTGAGGCAAGCTAACAGCTACACCAAATACGAAACACACAGTAGCAACTGGTTATCAGTAAATATTTGAGCAATGATTAGGCAAATTCTTGGCCATATTACAGTAGCTGTCATTACAGTTTACAATTCTGGACTTTACAGGTGGCTGCATTGTCATCTGGCAGACTAAAATTTAGCACAGTGTGCCAAATGCTCTCCCTTGTACAACTGGAGGTTCAGAAGCGGACGCTACACCGGGAGCTACACCAGAAGCTCCCAGAGGCTAAAATGCTCAGGCACAGCTGGAGGCTGACTTCAGTGTCCCGGCTCACAGACCTAACACCCGAGTCTCTGCAAGAACTGCTTCTACCGAATTTATTCACCAAAGGCACACTGGACACCATTTCCAGATGGTTCACGTGTGCTTGGCATCTAGGAGTCTTGACTTCCAAATATTGAGAAAACTCGAACTCCACAGTCAAAGACTGAAACCAAGGACACGCCTTGCTATCAACACGCCTACACTTTCCTCATCTCCAGCTTGAGATCTATTTGGACATTTAGGAGCTGACAAGCAACCCAAAGACATTATATTGAGAGGTCAACTTAGACTGCGCATTCACAGGCAAATGCCACTTGGTGAAAATAACTCAGGAGGCCTAAAGCAAAAGCTTGTTACCTGGGTAAATCTGTAAGGCACAAGGACTGTGCAAACACAGAGCTATTCAGGGTGCAAGCAGTACATCCCCTGCCCTCAGCCTACTCCAAACTGAACGACACAGAGCACGTCCGTGCTGAAAGAAGCTTCACGGGCACACCGAGGCCAGAAAAACCCGGGGGTCCTCACAGAGACGCCCGTGGCTCGCAAGCCGAGGGGCTGGGCCTCGGTGTTGACTCCACCGGAGTCTTCTTTTGACCTTGCTGAGGGCTGCCAGGTTCTCGTGAGGCAGCCCGGTGAACCAAAGGGCCCCTGGAAACCACCCCCGGCCCCGGCGCTGACACCGCCGAACGCGGCCATTACCGGCAGCTCCCGCCCCGCGCACGCCACCCCGTTGCCTGGACAAGTCCGCCCCGCCCCCTCCCTCCCCTCAGAGCACCGTCGCGCACGCCCATTGGCCGCCCGCGGAGCCGGGAAGGCGGTCCTTAGGGGCGGCGGGCAGTTGATTGGCCAGCGCCGCCAACACCCGCGCGGGGTGGGCCCACCACAGCCCGGGCTAGGAAGGGAGCGCGCTGATTGGCCCGCAGCCGGTGAGCGACAGGAAAGGGGCTGGGGCGGGTGGGGTGCCGCTGCCGTTCCGTTGCCGGCCGCGCATGCGCTTTGAGGCGCGGCGAGGGGGGGAGTGGCCGTTGGCTTTCCCGCGCAAACGCTTCCCCCCCCCCCCCCCCCCCCCCAATTTCCCCCCCCCCCCTCCTCTCTTTCTCCCCTCCGCGGGCTCGCTCCCGCTAACTGCGAGGGTCGGCCGCGAAGAAGCGCGTCCCCGGAACGGGAGGCGCTGCGGCTTCTCCCGGCTGAGGGGCGAAAGTGGGGGGGGGGGGGGGTGTGGGGGGGAAAGGCAGCGAGCGAGAGCCGCAGGCGCGCGGGGATCCGCGAGCAGGCCTCACGCGTCCCCCCCCCCCCCCCCCCCCCGCGCGCCCCAACCGCCGTCCGCGGCGATTGCTCCCCACAGCCTCACACCGCCCTGCGTGCCCCCCACATCACACATTGCCCATTTTTCCCCTCACGGCCCCGGCCGGTGTCCGTCCCCCGACCCCCCCCCCGACCCCCGGGGCGGCTGCGGAGAAAGGCGGCAGCAGCGGCGGGAGTAGGAGGTGGGTCGGGCGGCCGGGAGAGGGAAGGAGAGAGGGAGCGGGCCTCGCCGCGGCCCCGGAGCCCCCCGCGCCGCCGCTCCCCTCACCTGCCGGCGCCCGCCGCCGCCTCCTTCTTCTCTTCCCTTCCTCTTTTTTTTTTCCTTTTTTCTCCCCTTCTTTTCCTCCTCTCCTTGCCCCCCCCCCCCTCCCCTCCTCCCCCCCTTTCCCTTTTTGCCTCCCCCACCTCCCGCCCGCACCCTTGCTCCGCCTCAGCCGCCGGCTCTCTTCCCGTATTGTATGTTTCAATGGCGATGGCGGCGGCTCCTCTTGAGGGGGGTGGAAGGGGTTTCCTCCTGCTCCGCATACCGCCTCTAGGAGGAGTCACTGCAGCCCGGGCCTGCAACAACCCCCCTATCGCTGCCGCCCTCCCAGACATCGCGCCGCTCCTCCTTGCCCGGGCCCCAGGGCTGCTGCTGCCGCCTTCTCCCAGGCACCCCCTCCCCGCCTCTTCCATCGCTCCCCACCCCACGCACGCTCAGGAGAGAAAGGGCTCCCCTGACCCCCCGGTCCCCGGGAGCTGCCGGGCTGGCATTCGTCGGGAGCATAAAGGAAGAAAGCCCGGCTTCCCATCCTTTCCCTGGTCAGGGGATGAAGGAGTTCGGAGCCGCAAAGGTTTCAAGGGAGTCCCAGCTTGGGCTCGAGGATAGCTTTTGAGGTGTCCTCCGCCCACCCTGCCCGGGTTTTGTTAGGAAGGGAGCCGCCCATCCCTAGATCCCTTAGGCAAGGTGACCCCGCACGTTTTGGTACGCTGCGTCTAATCCAAATATTCCAGCATCCCCAAACTGGTTTAAAACGGCCGTAACAAAGAGTACCGGCAGCTCTTTGTGTCTTGTTGCGTTGGAGCGTTTAAGGCGTTCACAAGCTTTTCAACTCAGCCACGAGGGCTGCAAACTTAACTCGCTTTCTAAATGAAAGCTGAGTGTTTTCTTTCCCCCACAGTTGCATGGATTCAAGAGCTTGAGATCTAAGATGCGCGATAAGCGATTGTATTACAAGTCTCGCAGTGTGTCTGCTGGCAGCGCCAAATACGTGATCGCAGACTGATGCAAACAGAAGAGTACAGGGCTACACCTCTTAAACCGATATCGGGGATATTTTTACGTGAAATTGGGTTTATATCATCATTCCTGTACGGACATCTTGCATCATTAGTCTGATTTAATCTGAAAGATATTTGGGGGCTATTGTAATGCACTAGGAGATACAGTATTAACCCAGACCACTCCAACTCCCGTGCAATGTTACTTCAGGAGGGTGGCTGGAAACAACAGAACAGAGTGATAAAGAAGCATTCGTGCTTTCAGCTTTCACTTTGTCACTGTATAAAGATTCATTGTAGTGTTTTTGGCTTTGCCAAAGTAAACTTTTGTGTCTGTATAGACTTGCATTTGGTATGGAAAAAAAGTGATTAAGTATTCCTTCAGGTTACAGTAATCATGGACCACACCATCTCCCAATGAAAGTGGGCGTGAGTTGAGAACCTAGGGTTTTCTCGTCTGCTCGGTGACCCTGGGTAAAGTATTTCAGTAACAAGGGCTATATTTTCAGTGTCATCAAAATGGAAATAAAGATACATTTCCTCTTTAAGCAAGCCATTCAATGAGTAAGAGATCTAAGGCATTTCTGTGGATTAATTCTTCAGAGTCTATTCCCTTTCCCATTTCTTCTTGAAAGCAAGGTCAAAATTCTTTGAAACCATGGAAGAAAAACTCATGTGTATGAATTTGAATTATTTTACACATAAAGGGAAATCTTACATGGATCTTCCCTGTTGAGACTTTGAACTTGGCAAACGAAAAAGATATTTGTAGAACTGTAAGTGTATTGAACCATATTGGGAGGGTAGGAGGAATACAAAGAAAATTTTCAAGTACTAAGCATGAAAATGAAAGACAATGTAAAACCCATGTGAAAAAGGAAGAAGAGCATTTACATTTTTCTGTTTCCATATACAAATAATTACATCCACTAATCCTAGCAATCATGCATGTGGTACATAGCTTTGTAATTAAAAATAATTTGAGATGACACAAAATAAGCATCACAAATTTTTGAAAACATTCCCAGTTTGTTACAGATAAACATCAAATAGTTGCTGTGTGATAACAACACAAATGTGTAGGAGGTCTTTAAAGAAAAAAAAAAATGTCTTCTATGTGAGACAAACTTTCAACCTTAGGACAACTCATTCTGTTTACAAAAACATTTTTCTGTTTATAAACAATATTGTCCTTACATTCAGGCATATTTTCAGCTTTAATTTTGTGGTTTTCACATCCACCACATTGGTATGTGCCATTCAGATGGATCAGGTGAAATAAACTAATGTAAGGGTGGGGCTCCTCTTCACAATTGCCTTTCATAGATATAACATGATTTTCAAATGTCACAGCCTTAGAAGGGGCTTACCCCATCCAGTGCATGTGGGGCTGCGGCCTCCCAGTACAGCTTTTGTGTTCCCTGAAATAAGAATCTAATTTCCTCAATTTCTTCTTTATCACCCAGACCAACTTGCTACCAGTTTTCACATCGTCAGTAAGAACAGTACATCCCAGGAGTGGTGACGTCCCTGAGCAAGTCACTATGCTACTGGCTATAGAGCAGGTACGAGAGAAGGGATCTCCTATTTTGCAGCTGGTTTTTGCTACTGCTTACATTATTTCTGTGGGGATTGCAGCCTGGGAAGAGTTTCTGTGTTCAGGAAGCAGCACCAGCATGGAGAAAAGCTGGATGCTTGGCTACCCTTGCACCAGCTAAGGAATGGCCAGCAACTCACAAACCACAGCGCAGCCTCCCCGCAGCGGGAGACTGAAGGAAGCAGGAGTGCTGGAGAAGTGTGAGAGAGGAGGTGGTCAAAGACCTGCACAGTGTACCACTTTTTTTAATTTTATTTTTTTTAAAAGTCGGTCATAGATGTCTGAATTTTAACACCATTTTTCCTGCCTTTGTGGTTTTTAATTGTCCCACTATAAGGTAAATTTCACCTCTGTTTATTTCTCCAGCTTTATCCTCAACCTAAACGTTAACAGCATTATATGTAAGTTTTTGTTGCTTCAGGTATTTCTGGAAGATTCTGAGTTGCTTTGCGACACAAGAATAAAAAAAAATTGAGTAGAACAGATCAGAGCAAGGCAACATTTGAATTGAGATTTACCACGCATGAATTGTTCTGTACTTTTGGAACTGCCTGCTTTTTCAGAGCAGCTAAGTTACAAGGGGTTCTCTCTCCTGCTCTGAGCGCAGTGGTGAACACTAAGGTTGCAATGGAAAAGTGATAAAGCAGTCTGTTACCTGAACCATGTGGTGAGTAATTGGCAGGGTAGATATCTTCACAAATTTTGTGATGCAGAAGATGACTGAAAGTCCAGCATTTTTGGTCACAGTAGCTTTATGTTCTGGCCGTGTAGATCTAGTTGCTCAGGGAAGAATTACTACTAACTAGCATTCTTCAATACAAAAATTTGCAGTGCTGGATTGAAAGAGAGCTTTCCCCAATCAGCAGGAGTGGAGTCTGCCCTCACTAGGTTTTGCAAAGCCCATCTGCCAGTTGACTTCCAAGTGCAAATACAATCTGTTACTTTGTCAAAATAAACAACATATCTATTGATGGAGCATTTATAGACTGCTGACTGCCTAACTCTCCAGCTATTGGAAAAACAGCCTGTTTATGGCACTCTCACTTTTGGACAGAAGCTGTTATATCTCAAACATTGTAATGAATATTTCATAGCTTCAGAATCAAGAAATACAGCTTTACTCTTGCTTAGGCTGGCAGGCGTCCAGGGTCATCCTGGCAGTACAGTAATGTCAAGTACTCTGAAAGCTCTGTCTTATGGGCATGTATAACCCAGGAACTTCATCAAATCAGCGTAAGCGTTGTCATGCCATTAGGATAACCTAATACAGTCAAAGCTGGTGTGCGTATATACTGTGGCAGTAGGTAAAAGATGTAGTAACTGAGTTCTACATATAATCTATATTTCAGTGGTGACTTTTTTCCCTCCCTCTTTGAGACATTTTTTAATCCCTCCTCCACCCTCCATACCCCTTATGGGGTTATTATGCTCGTAGGTTGTGTACAATGAGCTTTTTTTCTTAAAGAAACCAAAAAGTTAAATCCCAACTTTTTGGAAAACTCTCTTATAGTAGTATTTTTATAAATTAGATCATCCCGTGTACTTCAGAATTAAACATTTTTGTGCGTGTTAGGTTCTGACACGGTATTTAAGGTAGACTGATGGGTAGGAGGTCTTCAGAAGTCACAGATTAGCTAACACGTAAGCAAGAAGGAGAGAGGTCTTTCCTGCCCAAACACCAACTGATTCTAAAGGTAAAATGTTGCTTATCAGCTTAAAAAGAATTAAAAAAAATACAAGTGTTTTCATCCTTGTTATTTAAAAATGAGTGTTTTAATTCCTATTACTTAAACACATCAGTGCAGACAGCAGAGACCATTGTCTTGGCACAGTTATTTCTTGGTCATAGAAGTAAAAATACTAATTTAATACAAATATTTGAATACTCATGTTTATTCACAATAATCACAAGGGTTTTTGTCAAATTGAGATTTACAAATATATCTTTCAGAATTACAGAAAAAAAAAAGAATAAGGGAACCAAACCCAGACAATAACATTGTGTTCTGTTGAGGTATACACTGTAGGATTCCTCTCCCACAGCTCAGAAACAACAGCCAAAAATCGGTAAGGTCTAGGGAAAATTGTGGTGATCACATGTATGGAATGGCTTCTCTGAAGAATTAGAAAGGTTAAGACTTCTAGGTAAGACAAGTGAGGGGCGATATGGGAAAGGGCACAGCTGATTCTCTTGGCTTGTTGTTCTATGTCTCCAAAGGAATGCAATTTTGATATTAACTAGTAAAAAAATCTATTTCAGTTTCTGAGTTTGAGGAAAGCTGGATGGATAAAGGGATAAATTTGAGGGACACATTTGGTTACAGAGTAACATGATAACCAGGCACTGCCCATCTAAGAGTCAGAAAAGTTCCCATCTCTGTAACACCTGTGAATTTCCTGAAGCAAACTATTTGCAACAAAATGTTTGTGCTTTTACTGTAGCACAGGGTTTTAGTGCAGGAAGTGACACATCCCAGCAGGTGTCTGGGGACTTCTGATGCAATTATGTTTTGGCTTTGGCATTTGTAGAACTAAATTTCTTTGTTGGAGGGGCAAATATGTAGCACTGTGTTGTTGCACCATTTAATCATCAAGTTGTTCATCCACAGATGACTCCAGATCAGTACTGCAGGATACTGTCTTACCCAACTGGCATCTCACAGATGAAACTAGATCATATTTGTCACTTCTCACGATGCTGCAAAGGGATTTTTTGTAGTTATGTCTGATCGTTTTTTTCCTGTGCTGGCTAGGGATGTTTGTCCCTTTGCATTTACTCTCTGGTATAGTTTGGAGCTGTGTTGCACATTTCCCTTCTCCCCTGGTGACATTTACAAGCATGTTGTCTTCCTGGATGGGACAATTAAGCTCCGAGTTCTTTTCAGAGAAACATCACAGGACAGGACAGGGTTGCTTGTTTGTCTGCTTTCATAATTGTTTCTCAGTTTGATATAAACCAGTCAATTTACATCATTAAAATATCTGGGTTTTTTTCTGCTAACTACAGAGCCCTCAGGGAAAAAAAAAAAAAAATCTCTAACTGTGACCCCTAAATAAATCAAGATGCTTTGAACTAAACCCCACCTTTGGGTCTCATGTTTGCTGAGCTAATACTCAGCATATCTCCAAAACATACATTTATTGCACAAGTGCAAAATTTTACAGCTCTCCCAAGGTATAATGATATACATTCAGGAGCCATCATTTTTATGAAGCAAAAGTGACCTTAAAGCCTTGAGGAATGACAGAAATTGTGTTTCAAACACATGCTCCTTTCTAAGTTGGAGCAACCAAACATGTTCGTTTGTCTATATAACTTAATGCATCAGTCACTGTTAAACATCCAGATCCTTGAGGATTTTGCCTCGTGATCCAAGGCTAATTATATCAATACCTAGAGGAGGTCAGGAGCAAGCACACACTTTTGCTGTCTGACAAAGCAAGAGCTAAGGTTTCTACAGCAAATCACTTTAATTTCAAAGACTCACCCCTGTGTCAGTGCACGTGTGCCCTTTGGGCTAACACAGAAACAAGCCCAGGTGTGCAGGAGAGGAGGAGTAAATTGCGGTCTCTACGAGCAGGGAGGGAGAGATGGATGTCCCTAGCACTGTCAGTTTCTCCCCTTTGGCTGCAAAAGGAGCCAAGGGAAACTTGCTCCGATGTAGATGTCTACTTTTCAGATAGCTAAAGTTAGATGAGAGGAATGTATCACTGTGGGGTGTAGTACAATCATCGTAACAGCTGTTGCGGCATTCAAAGCCAAAGGCACCTTCCCCCTTATAAGCACGCCTTGCCAAAACCAAGTGAACAGGACAGATTCAGCTAGCCCCAAACCATTTGCCAAAGGCTCAGTCATTTGATTTGTTTCCCCCTCGCGGCATTAGCAGGGATTCTTAGATAGGGTCCCTTAGCAAATAGCTGCCGACTCTTGGACTTTGAGATAGATGTACGCCTTGTTATTGATTCTCTGAATTTTGAGAAAAACAAGACAGTACACAAAGCTGATGATCATTTCCGCACGGGCATAACTAGAGAGTCAGTCTCTACTCTCCTCTGGTCTTGGCTCTGTCCCCTCTGTTTGTGCTCGCTCTCTCAGTTCCACAATTCGCGTCGCTTTGTGTTTTATGGTCAATTAATTCACGTCTGAAGAGCAAGCTCCAATAAGGCTATTCATGCAGTGGGAGGGTTCAGGCTGTCTTTCTCCCATGCAGATTCCCCAGTGTCCAGTAATATAACACAGCTGATGTTGCTGCCTTTCCCTTAGCACAGGCATTAAGTAGGACTCTGTCCTCTATCCAGCTGTCTATTTTCATAGAGCTGGTGAGAACAGTATTTTTGAGACTTCTGTCCCTCTGCCAAACCAGCTGAAAAGTGCCACCTAGTTCCTAGTTACTGGGTCTGACTGGCAAACAGCAGATGGCGTCATTGCCTTAGGATATTAACCTAAAAACCATCGCCAAATGGAAAGACAACACCTAAGTGGATTTATGGTTTATTATTTGCATGAGCTGTCAGTTACAAAAGACAGAAACTATTCATAAAACAGATGTTTTTATAAAAGGTAGAAGAAAGTATGTACATCATATGTAACAAATGCAGATTGTACCGGAATATGCATGGCACACAAATTAAAATAGAAACCTCACTAAAACATTGACACAAAGGAGTAAAGCTTCAACACAAGGCATGGGGAATTCATCAGATTCCTCTGGGAAAACAGTGGGATGACACTTTAAATGTGGTTGGCCCAAGATATTTTTCCTTACCTCTTGCCTGGTTTTTGAGCCCTCCTTCGGTTTTCCAAAAGTCCATTCCCCAAACTAACTTCCTCCTGGAATCTCTCATCTTTGTTCTCATGATCATGTAGCTAAGGTATTTAAAATAGCAACATACAGCTCCTGCGTAGCAGTTTTCATCATAATATAAAACAGCACCTCCAATTAAGATAAGCACTATTTTCTTTATCTGATAAATGGCTATTTGGTGATTAAACATATAAAATTTCCATCTTTTACAAGAAGGAAGAAATGATTTAAAGACACTATAATTAAGCAGCAGCTTACTTTTACAAAACTGAACTTTATTTATTACAAAGCTGTGATTCAGTGAGTCATCAAGTGTATCCCTGGTTTCAAGGACAGGTATGGTTTCACTGAAATCACTGATTAGTTAATGGACACAGGAAATAGGTAACTGAAGCACAGTTTTTGTTCTGACAAACTTTTATAAGCTATTTTTCATTCATACGGATGGAAATAATTTAACTGAATCCCTTTCCTCGTACATGTTAAGTGTTTAAACCTTTAGTGTCTTTTCAATTTTTATCACACCAAGAAAAGACTTGCTTAAAAACTTAATAGTGGAAAAAAATATTTATAAAGAAAAACAAAGTAACTATAATATTTCAATCCTGTAATGATCAGTAACTCCTTATGGCACAGCTATCTCTGCTTTTCTAAAATACTGCTAGAAATAGTTGAAATGGCATTCAGAATTTCCAAGATTAGAAGACAAAGCAAATTGTTATCATACTACCAAGGAAAAAGTGGAAAAGAAAAAGCAAATGCTCATTTTGGCTGAAGAAGGTCCTACTGAGGTTGAAAAGATTGTGGGGAAAAAACAGCCCTTTGTTCTCTTCATTCTAGCAATTATTTAGTGTGGAATTTTCTTAAAGGCCAAAAAATTCCAAGTAACTATACTACGTCAAAAGGAGTTGAAATAATGTCTCAGAATTAGCACAATGACAGTAATAATTACTGGTAACACAAAAGTATATTACAGCACTTACATTAATGAATGTCAAATAACATCAGCTATTTAATATACAGGCTGAAAAGTTCAATATAAAAAAGAAGTGTAAAAAGTGTATTCAGAGATAAATGTCTCAATCAATCAGTGTTTATGAGAGACACACAGAAACAATGCCCTGCCAGGATCTACTCATAACTCAACACTTTACTACAGGTATATTAAATATTGTACATTCTATGCCACCAAAGGAAAAAAAAAATAAAAAAAAAAAAAAGTAAAATCTCTCTTGTAAAATTCAAGGAAACCAGATATGTAACAACAACAGATTGCTTCAGAAATCATTCTCCTGCAGGGATTAGGTCATCAATGTTTGACTCATGTTGGCTGATGAGCAGATCTTTGACGGAAAGCGTCCCAGTATCAACGAATTTGGTGTCCAGATTATATAAAGATGAAAAACTGGGGCAGTGCCAATGACACAAGCATTCCAGGTGTGGGGAAAGTACATCAGGGAGTGGGTTTTCTGTTGCTCCGAGGATTCCGAGTGCTACGGGGGTATCTACTTGACAGCACACATCTTGCTCGGTTGAGCGAACTCGCCCGGACAGGGACACTCTCCCAGCCACCCAGCCTGGGCACCGACAGCAATGTCCCCACGGCACAGCACAAACCACCGTGTCAGCTCAGAGCAGGCAAAAATTAAGCCTCCTGAAACAAGATAGTTCCTTGGCAGCACCCGTTTTGTTCTTCAGACCTACTCTTCTCGCAGTGCACTGATTGTAGGTATGGCCTGTAACTCAGGCACTGCGAGCTGCACCACTGAAGAGCCTGTGACATCTGCAGGCTCCCCCCATAAATCAGAAACTCCCTCCCATTACTGTGCTGTTCAGCATCTGGAGTCAATTTTCCATCATTAAAAACTATGGGAATGTTGTGGAGTCAGGCCATTCCACTCTGCATCAAAGATGCTCTTAGTCCTCCTTTTGTTGGGGTGGGAGGGAAACACGACAATGACAATGTTCTGCCCCAGTTTACCCCATCTTGAAATTTAAAATGGCAAGGGACAAGAAGGAATAATAGAGTAATCCTGTTTGGTTAGAGAAGTGGAAAGAATGACGGGGGCTAAGTGCGTGCTGCAGCTGAGAACCAGCCTAGGTGAGGGCATGGGGGGGGCCTCTGCTGGGATGCCTTGTTTGCCGCTTCTGCTCCACCTCCCTCCTTGGTGCTCGCGCGGGTACCTCTGCCTTCCCTGCCGCTGCCGGGCCACGTGCACTTCTGAGATAGCACACTTCCTTTG
Source organism: Tyto alba (assembly GCF_018691265.1). NCBI lineage: Eukaryota > Metazoa > Chordata > Aves > Strigiformes > Tytonidae > Tyto > Tyto alba. The sequence continues at coordinate 37,070,385 of NW_024881261.1, read as the reverse complement.
GAAGGCTCCTCGCAAGGGTCAGTCTGCTAGGTCTGTGGCACTGCCAGTGGTGTACACATCAGGGGAAAAGCAAATCTTAGTCTTTTTCTTTTTTTTTTTTTTTTTTTTTTTTTTCCCTTAGAAGGGAAGATTTACTGAAGCAATATTTTGAAATGTTACTGTGAGAAAACAATGGAATTATCACAAAATGGAATTTCACACTCCCAGCAACCCCCCACCAGAGAATGGACTGACAAACAGCGTGCAATGGAAAGCAAGAATACAAGTTCTGCTCTACAAGTTTCACAACCAGTCCTCTCATACCTACCATGAATACATCTAACCTACTAAACTTTGTGACAGCAGTTCAACAAAGTCATGTTTTGCAGCAAAAATAAAAAAAAAAGTTTAGCAGATTTTTCTTTTAAAAAAAGTCTGCAATATTCTGACTAATTCTGAGTGGGATTTTTTTTTTTTAAAAAAGAAAAAATGTATTAAATAACTTCAACAAGCAAACAAAATCATAAGCTACAAAGATAAACTGGTCTTGCTGCCTAGCATTTTAACCAGTAGAAGCTTTACAGTCAACTCCCAAAACTATCAACAAACATCTACAATCTTAATTCATGTTTTTGATCTGATGAAAACATCATGGCAAATGTTTGACAGTGAAGAAGTATGAGAAGGGAGGAAGTATAGCAGGAGGGATATGTAATAAAAGCGAACAGAAAAATGATCAAAATGTGACCAACAGATTTTCTGAAAATGCAGAAAAGAAAGTAACCATCCTGTCTGGGACAAAGACATCTGGAAGCAATAGGGACAAAAACAGGGGAAGGGGAAAAAAAACAAAAAAGTGTAAAAGAAGGGGAGACTCTCATCCAGCAAAACATTTGCACATATCTCAGTGCAAATCAAAGTCTAAAGATAAACCTGAACTTGAGTGCATTGCTGGATTTAGAGGAGGGGAAAACAATAGCAAGAGATAACAATGCTTTAGTAAGTAACTACCAACAGCTTGCTGTTTTCAAGAAAACATGTTTCTTTTAACTGCCATTTCAGAGCCTTCTAGCTAAGCCTGAGCTTTTGGGCTGTAGAATGCTACTGAAGAGGACACAGCAACTCTTGCCAGACTAATTGCTTTACAACAGACCACCTAAGATCAGAAGAGACCATTTTCAGTCAACTGGTCCCTAACATAGCCCTTGTGAATTTTGTAAATGTAAATGAAGAGTTTCGGAGAGACCATTTTGTCTGGGAGAGGTCACTGGTACCTGGTCCCTAGGCGTGGCCTGTGTGGGTTTATTTATCCCCACTAAAAACTGGTTTGCCTATGGAAAGCACCATTTTACGACTGAACTTAGGGAGAAAAACCACAATAGGAATGTCCTTAGGACATTTGGGGTGAGGAACTTTTATAAACTTATTCTAAAAGCCCAGTAAAAATATATCTAAAAGAAAACACAAGAAAACAGAAAAGAGCAAACGAATCGCCCCCTCCCCCCCCAATCATTAATAAAAAGAAACATCATCAAACTATATATATAATAGTTTTCATTAAAAAAGAAGAAAAAAAGCACACCTACCGCCTGCAGTTCTGGTCAGGTTGTCCCCTCCTCCCCCCCCCCAAAAAGTAAAAATAGAAAATACAAATAAAATAAATTAATCCTTTCATCAGCCTGGCTCCCAGCTGAAACCATTTCTTCCCCTACTACTCTATTGACTGAATAAATCTGTTAGAAATCTTAAGAAAAAAACCTGCAATTCTTCAGATGAAACTGAAAGAACTTTTTCCCCTGCTTTTTGTAATCCTGGAATTATTTTAACGGTCGACTTTCCCTGCACTGGTGAGGGGAGAGGGGTGCTGGGTACAGACCTTATCAGAAGGTCAAGATTATTTCAGCTGAGTTGGCAAATGGTGTTTGAGTGAAGGTTATTGCCTTTCTGGGACTTGGTCTGATTTAAGAAGACATCACTTTGAACTTGAAATCAGTGCTTTCTCTCTAACTATAAGATGATGTGCTTATCATTTAGTTCTGCCTAATGATTTAGATAATATCATTCATTAATAATAATGGCCCTGATTCACCAGAGTACTTATATATGCAAATAGCATCATTTAGGTTAACGGGAATCACACACTCAAAGTTAAATATGTGTTCTAGCGCTCAGCAGAATGGGATTCCCAATGCACTCAGTGAAGTAGAAATGTTACGAGTTATGTTCAGAAGATATGTACTTAATTAATTTTACGTTTTATATAATAAATTATAAGAGCTGTGGTGGAAGGGCACTATTGCTTACACATGAACAGCATTTAACCTTCAGCAATGGGAACTGAGTAAGGGCCGCCACATTTGCATGGCAGTTGGTACAAAGTACCCAGAATTGTATATTCTGCCCTTCCGACAGCTGGGAAACGTCCTCTGCACCCTTCAGCACTTTGCCAAATCTTTATTTCCCTTCAGTGAATGTATTAAAACATGTAAGAGTGGAATTTAACCCTCGTGATACTTATTTCCCCATCTGGAAGTACATCCGTTGAGTGGTACCCACAAAAAGGGCCTTAATGGGCCAGCAGAATAATATTTCTGGAGGGCTCCAGACAAAATACATCCAGTGTGCATGGCGGAGACCAAAGCAGAAGTACAGGAAGCAAAGGAATTATTCAGTGAAACCAGATTTTTTTCCACATTTTCCTCCTCTGACGAGATATTTCATGCCTTCAAAATCCAGTACGGTTTTCCATTTTTGGCAAAAAAAGCGCCATCATTTCTTTATAATTTAACAGGAGAAGAAAGTTTATGACGAAAAGGTTAAAGATGGAATCATCAATGATATAGGTGGAAGTTTGTCATCTGGTAACCAGAAACAGTAGCAAAATGTTTTATCGTGACCTCTCTGAGCAGCACTCTCAACTGAACATGGGGGGTTTCACTGATTTTTCTGAAGATAATTGTTCAAGAAGGATTTCTTTCTTGAATCAGAGGACACCCCCACACCCCCCCCCAAGAAATATTGCCTATGTCTGGCACTCATTTGTACAGCAGCTGCTGGAAAATGAGCCTAATTCTTCATCTGAAGAGTCTGACCGCAATAATAGAATGAAGTGAAAAGGACCAAAGAAAAAGACTATAAATGGTGTCGTTTTCAAACCCTGCCACTGGCCTCTGGGAGAAGACAGAAAGCAAAGCAGAAAGCATTGGCACGCCAAGCTCCTGCAGCCCCAACAGGCAGCATCTGGGCACCAGCTCCTGGTGTGCAGTTGAAGAACTCTTCCCAAGCTCCGGGGAGGGAACTTGCAAAACATCCCCAGCAAATCTTCAGGAAGATCCTCCTCCTCCTCCTCCTTTCATTCCGCTGTCATTTCTCAGGCTTCTCCACCCTCAGACTTGTCTCACTTTTTGGCTATCAGCCAAGGAGTTTGACCCTTGAAGTGGCAGATAAATGGGTTTACGTGAAAACAGCCAGGCAGAGTTAACAGTCATCAACAGTGACAACCACCCAGTTACAGCTTTTATTACGGATGGACCCTGAAACTAAACTCTCGGATTCAGGGTGGTGGAAACCCAGCTTCTACCATTTGGGGTTTTTCTTGAAATGCAAGGCATTTATGTTTGGGAAGAACAGCTAATCAAGCAAAATTTCACTGATTTGCGACCTCTGGTTTATCCCCAGTGGCTGATGAGATTGTACCAATATCGGGGGCTGCAGGAACAGCAATCTAAAGTGGCTACCTGATCTACTTCAGTTAAAAAAAAAAAACAGGCTGCGGTCTGCAGTAACCACGGGGAACGTTTGTCACCCTTTCCCCCAGTGCTAGATCAGTTATTTCTCATCTTCTAGACTTCAGTGCAACTGCTACAATTACTCTTGGGCCCTTCCCCTCTCCCTGCATTTATGCCACGTGCGGTGCTGTGTTTTCTTGGTAGTCAGGCGTGCCGGACACCCGTGACTCAATGCCCAACAGCGGCAAAACCTACAGAGTCACTGTGGGATTGCCAAAATATGCGCCCCCCTCCCCGCCCATGCTAGGCACAGGCTGAGCTCACAAAAGCCTTTAGGGGTGCCACTCCTACTTAGGTGCCCACTTCCTAGAGAAATCTGTGGGAATTAGCTCCCTCAGTGCCCCGGAGAACTAAATCTAAGAGCTGAGTTTTCCTTGCAGTTGAAGCCTATCCATCCCTTTTTCCAGGAAGCAAAGGGAGATGATGTTTTGCAAGTGAAAGTAGAAATTAAACAAATTTTCAAGTCAGTAGACTCTCAAAATACCATTCTCAGCAAGATTTTAACTACTTCTTGCTGAATTAAGTTTGGCTTTTTAAGGGTACACCAAAGAAGCATTAAACAAGTCACAGAAGGTCATGAACTCTGCTGCCCACAATAAGCACCTTTAGAGTCCAGCAGCTAATTTGAAGCCAAACGAATCCTAGAAACAGAGTGATCCAAGATAACAAAGAAGAAAACGGTAGTAAGGATGAGAGCATGGGTTGACACTGGCTCTGTGTGTGTGTGTGTGTGTGTATCAGTGTTTTGCTGACAGAAAATAACTGCCTCCTATGGAAGTTGTGGCACCAAAGTCTCTTCTGGTTTGCACTGACTTAAGGCAGGAGCAGCTCCACTGATAATGGAACAGTTATGCTGGGGCAAAGCTGGAATTAAAGAAAATCAAGCCTTTCGCTCAGACTACCCTTTCTCCCCTGCCTCTTTGCTGACACAAGTCAGGTACTTTCAAGAGTTCTGGCAATTGCATTTCAAGGTCCCCTGTGTCTCAGGGAAGGGCTTTCTCACTCACAAATGTATCAGTCAAAAACCAGCCCAAGAAATAAAACAGATACAGTATCATCTCGAGATGCCTTTACCTTTCAGTATCTGTGTCAAGACAACATAACAGATGCACACTTCACTTTGAGATCAGGCAAACCCAAGCAAAGGCAGCCCCATGTAGTGCAACCACAAACAACAGTTACAAAACAAAAATACACCATGGACACCGAAGGGAACAGGAGGCATTGGCAGGTTCTTCTAGGCATCTGTAAATTTTTGAGGATTAGAGCCAGCACTTTTAGAATGGGCTGAAGCTTTCAAACTACCTGCCTCATGGGCTGAGTTCTCCAAGACCAGAGTAGATATTCACTACTACAATCTTCCAAACCCAAGGCACCATCAGCGGACCTCGCTGGGGCTTTAGTAACTGTTTTGTGTTTAACAGGTGTGTAATTAAAACATCAGAGTTGTATGGCATTCATTTAAATAAGTGCTGTTCCAATTAGGTAAGCTTCACCGCTGCAAAGCCTTATAACAGGGAGCTGGGTTTTCTATTAATGAGATACATTAATGAGAAAACAAACGAGAATCCCTCGCTGCCCTGTGGTTCATTTTCTTTGTGTGCCATTCCAGCTCCAGTACCCCGAGCATCTCATGAAAACATCATGCATGGAAAAGTTTCATCCAAAGGACAACATTAGCATGAGAAGAAATGGTTGTAAATCCCATGAGTTAGTTTAGGTGAAAAGTTGCAAGGAGTCTCCTAACTGCAAGAGCAATCTAGGTCGGGGAGGCAAGGGACACTGGGTGGTAGAAACCTCACTGGTTTTTAGATGAAGTTCAATAAATTTCTGAAAGGGTAAGGTGGCAAATGGGGTTGCAACAGTTAGGGGCTGGGCTCGTTTCCTTGGGCAGACCCTGGCACACCCTCGCCTCTGCATGCAAGAGAAGCACATCTCTGGCTCTGATGGTGCTAAAAGGTTGTACGGAATCAGTTGGAAAAAATAACCAATTAATAACTTGTAAACAGATGGATAGCTGAGTATAGGAGGCGGCGGCGGCGACCACTTCAGCTGGCACAGCTGTAGCCAGAAGCTGTTGTGAACACAGCCTGTGATCCCTACGTACAGCACTGCAGCAGCTCCAGGGGTAAAAACTGTACCGTGATGCTGTGGGAGAGGGTGCTGAACTCCCTTTGTAGTGGCAGCATTATGAAAAGAGCAGGACTTCCGTGGATCGGCCTAACTAACGACCACTCGTGTTTCTCCACTGGAGTCTTTAAGTGCTGATAGCTTCTCTCCATCCCTCTGAAACTTCTGGGTTGCAAAAACTGCCCTCCCCCCTTACACGAAGGACCCAGGGAAGTGGATATGTTTTAGGGAATAGATTTAGGCTGCTACTCCTTCACTCATTTTCTAAGAAAAGTACATTGTGATGTTCACCTCGGTCTGATAGTATAGTTTTTCTTGACGGGTAGTTTAGACTCGAGACATTAACAAGGGTAGGTCAAGAAGGATAATTAAGATGTACGTATGTAAATTATAATGACATGCTCTGCAAATTTGCATGCGACATTTGGTTAACATTTTAAAAAGCCATGTGGATTGATTTCTCTAATAAACATTCATTAGGATGCCATCAAGGTATTCTGCCATATGCTTAATTTTAAATGAGGCTTTAATGAAGCTACTTGCAGGCCTACAAATCAGAAAGATGTTAGAATTTCTTGCCAACCAGGGCTCGTTGTCATGAGCGTTATTCCAGCTCACAGGAGGTACTCTATTTTATTTTTATTTTTTATTATTTTCAGCTCATGGGAGGAACTATATTTTAGCCAGAGGCAAGAGCCTAAGAGATTCTCTTTGTAGACACTAACCCCACAGCTCCTGGAGAAGGTGTGACCGTTCCTGCATAGCCAAGGAGCAGCCTCTGGAGGCTGCGCTTGGCTGGCTGGATCTGATTGAGAACCAGACCTTGTTTGATAATTATTAATCGTGGAATCTCTATGCTCCCGGTATACAGTGGCTACTGTGAGGTTTTTCAGCAACACCTTAATTTAGTCACAACAAAATTGTTATTATTTCACTTTAATAAAAAATACACAATGTTTTGAAATACTCTTGAATGATTCCAGCTTGAAAAATGAGAATGACCTTTAAATCTCTACAGGGCAGTTCCTTTGGGCACTTTTAATGCAATAATTTATTAAGTTCCTATATTCATCATGTGTGCACAAATATCATGTAAATATTACAGCTGTACTCCATGACAAAACAAGCATAATGCAGACACAGAATTATACAGAGAACTGACAAACAGGGAAGAAGGGAGATCTAGTATTTTCTGTACAAAAAATATGCAGCTTCTTGATAATTTGTAAAAATGCATAACTTTGGGAATTTCAGAGAAGAACACTGTATAAAAATAAATATTCTATGTACAGTAACACACACAGGCCAGTCCAGGGTTAGAATCATCACTGCAAAAGAAAACATAAACGGGTGTTAGTGACAATTCACTAACAGTTGTTAGTGACAGCTGAGCAGGGTGGGGAAGGACAGAGGGACAGCGTTAGGGAAGCTGCCTCCGGGGTCTCCAGGAGGAAAAGAAACAGTGCTGGATCTCAGCAGAGATCCCCGGGCAGCAAGGGTGGGAGGTTCAACCCGGGCTGACTCTCTACCCCCGCTTTCCTCCTATCACCGTGGCTCGGGCACTTGGCATTAACGCACTCGGCAGGCACTGGAGGCTGGTGAGACCCCGAGGAGCGGCAGAGGCATCTGAGGGGACCTCAGAAAGGGACTCCTGAGGCAGCTGAACCATCAAAACCAAAGGGAGAGCAGAGGGGAGAGGTACGTACACCCCTCTTGCAGCGCTAGCCCGGAATCGGGCGAACGAGCCCATTCCCTCAGAATAGGCCACAAATACAATTCTCTCCCTTTTAGCCTAGAAACCTAGACAGCGGGTTGCAAACAAGGGAGAGTTTTGCTTGCTGCTTTTCAGGGGTATGGTCCTGGAAGTCCCATGCGTGCCTCCTCTTTTGCTCTTAGACAGACTCACTGAAGAACATTAGCAGGACCTGTAGCACTGCCAGCTCGGCACAGTCACAACATCTCCAGGATTATTTTACCTTATTCCAGCAGCCTTGAACTGGAAGACCATCTTCCCCCTGCAAAAGAAGACGGATAAAATAGCAGTTTAGGACACAGGAAAGAGTGCAGAGATCGAGGAAAGAAGTGGGTTAACTATTAGAGCTGCAACAAACAGTCTGAAGCAGGGCTGGAGGAATATTCTGAAAGATATTCCTCACCCCTTTGGAGTGACCCAGGCTTGTGGCTGACGTTACCGGTGTAGCTTAAACCAAGGGCCGGGGCTGACGTGGGGGCTTGCCTGCAGGCCACCCAAGGAACTTATGTACATGAGGTCCTCAGCTTGTTCTCAGTTCCTCGCCAAGGAAGGTGTTTAGCCAGGCTTCCCTGACGGATGGAGGAAACACAGGATGTCCCATTCAGCCAGAAAAATACTGCAGGAAGTTGGCAGTGGAAAGCATGAGATGGCTGGTCTACGACCTCAGGCTTGACTCTGTGACACCGAGGTTATAATCAAACTCCAGAGGCAGCACTAACCTTGGGTCCTGAGGAGGGTCTGGGGAAAAACTGCATTTCCTTTCTGCCCTGTTTGTTACAGGGTTTGCTTTATCATCTGAGTGCCCAGCTGTCCCCTCTTGCCTCCAAGAAGATCCTGCTCCAGGGAAATGAGGAAGCTGGGCAGAGCCTGTGCTGGTTGAGGATGTCTCAGCTGACTCCCTGAGAGGGGTGTTTTGCCTCAATAAAGTCGGGGAGATTTCTGCAAAAATCCCCTGGCACTTCTGCAGCCCTGAACTCTTGGGCTACATACCCCAAGGTGGGCATGTGACTATTTTTTTTTAATTTATTTTTTATTTTATTTTTAATGTTGAAGAAGGTTGGATACTCTTAAGGGCTGTGCTACTAAAAGACTGACACTATACGGTCGGGAAATGCTTTACTGCCATTAATTTCATCTGAGCACAGCCCTACTCGATGTGAGAAAAGAGGAAATTATGTCACTGATCATCTCCTGCTCAAGAGCACCTTAAGTCAGATGTAAGGAGCTACACCTCTGATGTGAGAAGTCAAGTACTTCTGCTGCGAGTGCATGGCAGTTCCATGGGCTATTGCTACTCCCCAGCAAAACTCAAGAGCAGGGAGTGAAATCGTACAACATAGGATGCAGGCACATTTCTTCATTCAAATGACTCAGTTCTCATTTCTTCAAGTACTGTGTGAGAACCTGCGGTGCTTATCATCCCATTTGAGAAGGGGACAGGAAAAAAAAAAAAAAAACAAACAGAAAAGCAAATACACAGTAGTATATTGAGAAATAAACTATTTAAAGGAGATGCGCTTTCAAGGGACTGATGAAATGCATGTTGCCATGATGCTACAACCATGTTGCTTTTCAAATGCGTATTTTAGACTCTGGTCTCCTTGTGAGATTTCTCCCCTCTCCCACTGTGTGGAAATACTGAGCTACAGGTTAATTACTGGGTAAATCGTGACACTCCCATTGGTACACTGGTGGTGGTAGGAATGACTGGTGTAGTGCATTGCAGGAGGAGATGGGAAGTTAGGTGTATGAAGGAATGGGAGGGCAGAGAGTTATAGCTTAGGGATCAAAGGAAGACCAGGGTCACAAGGAAGTGTTTGTTGCAGGCGAATTTGCCAAGAACGGAAATGAGACGTGCTTATTAGTACCAAGTATCTCCTTCCACATAGCTCGCATTTGTAAAGCATTAGTTCACGGCCTTCATAAGTTACACACATGGATGTGTCAGCTGGATGCTAAGCTTTTAACCTAGTTGGATCAAAAAACATGCTTATTCACGTTCCCAAGCTAGCTTGCATGCCAGAACACTATATACACAAAAATAACGGCATCTGTATTTCACCAGATTTTCTGGCAAGTTTCCCCTCCTAACAAAAATAGGTATGAAGAGAAGTGTACCTTCCAACGTGGCCATGTGGGGTGAATCCTAACTGAGAGCAGAGACAAAAAAAGAAAGGTAGTCTTCCAGGGCACTGATAGAATCCTTGCCCCTGTGCAATTGGGTGGTTTATTCAGCCAAAGCTTACTCCATCAAAGCCTGGCTGTTTCCAGTGGGAGGCAAAGCCCATGGGTCAGTGTTTTTTTCCCCTTTGTGCACTGTTCTGGGCAGGTATGATTTCACCTGTGGGACTGGCAGAAGAGTTTCTTTCTATTACCCAGAATTTACAGAGCAGCAACTGAGAGGTTGCAAGTGGTCACCGTTACAGTCACTGCCCCAGAGAGACAACGGCAGTGCCCAGAGGAGGGAATGCTGGAAGGACGACTAATGCTAGCACTTTACAAAGGTTAAAGAACTAAGGCTTTTAATGGCAATTTCAGGGCTAGTTTCCTCAGGAAACTAATAAAACCTTCCAAACTACATGTGGCTTTTTTCTTTGGGACACGTTTTTCCAGCTAGATGAACTAACTGATATCCCATCCCTTGTAACTGGCATCAAACACCTTTAAGGGAACATAAAGCTTGGAATGACTGTCCTCTGGCAAATGTAGTCATGCCAAACAGGGGCTGGAAGGGCAGGGGAATACAGGTTTCCATGTTTCATGGAGATGTTTAGACTGCTGTAGGGAGCAAAAACCTCTCCAGAATCCTACATTTTCAGAAAATCTCAGAGTAAATTAATAGATTGGTGATGGGATACTTAAAAATCAGTTGAGGTTAAGTGTCTCTGAATACCTCTGTCCTACAATAGTTGGGTTAGATGAGGCACTAATATTATAATTATCTTTTGATACTTGAAGATGGATATTGGGAACCAGGCAATTCTAAATTCGAGTTACTTGGATGCTATGGGTACTATTTTGACTTCTGGGGAGAGTCACAAATAGGAATTGTCTACCAGGAACTGAGGGAGATATGCATCCAGTTAATGTTTTACATGGGCTTGTGTCCTTGTTTCAGCTGGAATAAAGTCAATATTCTTCCTAATAGCTGAGATAATACTGTGTTTTCGATTTAGGATGAGAATAACGTCGATAACACCAATGTTGAAACACCAATGTATGGTTGAAAAACCAAAGTTTGAGTTGTTGCTCAGCAGTGTTTATACTAAGTCAAGGACTTTTCAGCTTCTCACACTGCCCTGCCAGAGGAGGCTAGGGGTGCACAAGAAGCTGGGAGGGGACACAGCTGGGACAGCTGACCCAAACGAGCCAGGGGGGTATACTCCATATCATATGACATCATGGCCAGTATATAAACTGGGGGGAGTTGACCAGGGATTGGCTGGGCATTGGTCAAAGCGAGTGGTGAGCAATTGTATTGTGCATCACTTGTTTTGTATATTCTCTTATTTTCCTTCCCTTTTCTGTCCTATTGAACTGGCTTTATCTCAACCCAGAAGTTTTACTTTTTTTTTTTTTTTTTTTTTTTTCTCCCTCAATTCTCTCCCCATCCCACTGAGGGCGATGGGGAGGGAGCAAGCAGCTGTGTGGTGCTTAATTGCCAGCTGGGGTTAAACCACAACAGCTTGCTAACAGGATAACTGCTTTTTTCAGTCATCTTAATGTATAGGGTGACCGAGGGAATAGCGAGCAGTGTCAGGCTGTACTAGCCACATACAAGCACTTAAGAATAGTTAATGAAGGACTGCAGCTCCTTGCTAGAAAGCTAAGCCAGTGCAGAGGCAGGTCTTCATACGTTAGTCTACTGAAAGTTCTCAGAGTGAAGGCAAAGGAGGAACTGAAGCAGCTGTAAATGAATTTGCATTCCCGCTACATTTTTCCTCGTGCCACAAAGTAATGCCGACAGCAGCTGCGAATGGCAGCGTGAGGGCAAGGGCCTGTTTCTGACCACAGCAGCGTGAGGCAGGGAGGATGGAGATAGGTAAGGAAGGAATTGCGAGGTGTTTCTAGGGCATGCAGCTATTCGGAGGTATCGGAAGATAACAACCAAGACCCAAAAAGCAAACGAGCATGCAGGAAAGGGAAGGTACGCCATACCAATGGGCATGGGGCATCCAGGCCGTCCAGCCCAGGTAACCCCGGTTCACCCTTCTCGCCTTTAAAACCTCGGAGACCCTGTTTATGAAATCAACCACTATCGTTATTTCAGTTAAAGCCGGTCACCTCCATGTCACGGGAGGAGAGGCTGAGTCCCGCGGTGGGACTGCCACAGGGCACTCTGCTGCATACCCAGAACACAGGTGGCCCCTCTTTCCAGTTTTAGTTTTGTCTGCATAAGCAGTAGTCGCAGTTTCCTCTCTGTTTTTCTGTAGTCTGCGAGTCAGGAGAGACTTCTCAGAGTTAAATCTGAGAGGATGGGAATGGTGTTTCCTCTGTTCTGAAATCATCCATTCTTCCTATCCTCACTAGAAAACCCAGCAGCTGGATTTCTAGAGACATGATCCACCAGTACTCCTGGGATTTATGGCAGCACTACAGATTTTTGGCAGTGCTTGCTGCAGCATATGCGTTTAGATGAAAATGTATACATATTCTTATATTTATTCATTTGTCTAGATTTATAGACAGTATATTTTGACAGAAACATATGCCATTTAAAATAACTGAGATTTATTTTCCCTCTGGGTAACGCAGCTCGAGTGCCCTGTGTCGCTCTCAGGTGATCACATCAGCTGGCCGTTATTCCAAGACAAGAAAAACAGCAGTCAGGTTTTGTCGTACGTAGACACGATGACACTAAACATCTCCAGAGAAGAGCCATAATTAGCAGCAAAGGAGGCACAGGGCTCCGTCCACACAGGAGAAAGCCCTGGGCTCCCAGCACATGGGGCACTCCCATGTACCCCAAACCTTTGTGAGTGCTGGAAGAGGAAGGAATATAACCATGGTCACTCAACAGCCTGATTGCTCAAAGGATCAGCGGTTCCTCACTGAAGAAGGCAGCTTTGCCATGTCCTGCAGCGGGAACCAGGCGGGTCCTTATCCGAGTGCTGTACTTTAGCAAGACCATTATTTATGTTATGATTTCCTTCTTTCTTCCCCATCAACAAATCTTATAACAATACATTTGATGAAACAGAACATACCAACGGACAGGGTGCATCTAATCCAGGCGCTCCTTGGTCTCCCTTATCCCCTTTAGACCCTCTAGAGCCTTTCTTGCCCCTCTCCCCCTGTAAATAATAGTTTAGTCCAAGAGAAAAAGAATACACAAAAACTTTAGGATCATCCATTTCAAACAAATGTCAGCAATAGTTTTTTTTTTAAAAAAAAGGATAAACATTTAGGAAACATTTTAAAACAAGAAGAGAAATCTCCCTTTGAGACGTTAAGTGAAAAAACAACGTATGGACCTAACTAACCTTTACTTAGCTGCATAAACACATTGGTCACTGCTGAAATCCCACCCCGAGAGACTGTAAGGGCTCTGCATCAAAGGGATGACAAGTGCCTCTGAACTTCATGGACAGGCCTCTAGTCAGCCAGCAGAGCACTCCCCCTCCTCCTCCTCCATCAGTCCCAACGTTAGGAGACTGCTTCTCCAGGCTTCCTAGGCTTTTGGTGTAGCATCTACCTTCAGAGCGAGAGGCACCTTTGGAGAACTGGCTGACCCCAGCCACACAGGACGGAGAGCACGCCTCTGGCCGGCAGCGCGCCACAGCACCGCATCTGCGGCTGCCTGGGAGGCTCCGGCGCGGCCACGGGAGCTCCGGGGTGGCATCTCCACACCCGGTGCCCCAGAGGACAAGGGCCCCCGGCAGAGCCCCTGCGGGCTCTCCTCCTGCTGCGGTAGGAAGGCACTGCTGGCACAGGTGCCCTGTGTTGATTGGACTTTTCTTACCGCTCTGAATTGTCATTCTTAAAGAAATCCGCACTCACGGCTGTGGTTTTAGAAGCTTTTCCCTCAGCTGATTAATGAACACTGCCACCAGGGGTTGCTAGCTTTTCCTTAAAAATGGGAGTTTCTGCTGGTTGTTTTTTTGCATTTATTTTTTTTATTTTTTGGGGGGGGGGGTGGGAAGGGTGTTGGGTTGGGAGGGGTTTTTGGAGGTTTTTTTGTGTTTGTTTGTGGTTTTGTTTTGTGTTTTTTTTTTTTTTTTTAAAAAGATGCAAAATTACTTCTGTTTCCCAGAGCAGCAAAGCTTTAATTTGAATGAGTGTGCTTGCCCGAGTCTTACAGTGGTTTGTGCACAGGGGTGCATCAAGATTGCTAAATAGGAAAGAGCCAGAAAGCAAAGGCAGTACCCAGCCCCGACAGTCTGCACAGCCTGGTTGTCCTTTGGGATGCTCCGAGTAGTGCTCCCCCTGAAAAACCTGTTAGTCCTCAGCAGCGCTGCCACGGGGCAGCGACTGGCCCCGCGCCCTCTCATTTGGCAGCACAGCCATACCCCAGGAAGGTGTGATTCTTACAGTGGTTTGATATTACAATTTCTCCTCAGGCTCCAGGTTGAGTTACACCAGAGCCAGGGCAGGAGGGAAACAAATTTGAAAATCATAACTAAAGAGGAGGCTTGCTCTCTTGCAGAGGGGCAGCATTAGGTCAGTGAAAGCCAGCCGCAAAAGGGGCTGAGGGGATGCCCCTCCTCACCGAGGGAAGATACATCCCACCCATAGTAGTGGGGCTCAGCCAAGGCAGGGGATAGCATGGGTATTTGGCAGTTGCATCTGTACCAAATCTTTCTGTATAACAGAGGAAATTCTCAAAGCTGCTGAGCATAAAACAGGGGAAGGGGCTGCTGCACAGGGAATTGAATTTAGGGTCCTTGTGGGGAGGGTTAAAGGAATTAAGGGATAAAAATCAGACAGCACAGGTTGCTGTTTCTTCTTCAACAAAAAAAAATTAAAAAATGTTAAACCCAAAGCTGGCAAGAGAAATGGATGGGAGAGGAGAGGCAATGAGGAGAAGTCACCCAGAACCAAGCACTGGAACAGAGAGGATAATCCAGGAAAATGCGGCATGGGTTGCTCTGGAGGAAGGAGGAAGGAACCAGGAAGAAAGGCGGAAGAGGAGGAAGGGATAAAGGGGACAAAGGTGGACCTGTAGGAGCGAGGAAGACGCACATACACACAAGAAAAAAAACACAGGCATTAAAATAACAGTGAGGATATCAGCTCGGTAGCACAAGTTCAGGGTTTACACTTTTTCAGCTGGGTTACTCGAGAGGCCTTCTGCTCCCACAGCTACCTAGTGCCACCATACTGTCTCCGTGCTCAGCTATGCTGATCCAAACAGAGGGCAGCAGGAGTGTCTCTGGGATTGAAAAAGCACTGCTCTGCCTAAAGTAACAGGATTGGGGCAAACTATTTGGGAGCTTAACAACGTGGATCCTAATTTTTGATGTGCTCAACACTGAAAATCTTCATATTAAAGTGCCGTGCAGACTGCTGCTGTCTAAAAGAAAGAGAGGCATTTCAAATTAACACATCTCCCACTTGCAAAGAGGCGGGTGTTGTATCCCAGCCCCCCGTGGAACAGGTCACAAGTGGAGTGTTGCCTTCTCTTTTTCACTTCACGGCTTTCTTCCTGCTCGGTTTGAAGCCTCCTGGCTGAATTGCCACCACAGTTTTGCCAGCAGTTGGGAGAGACTGTCCCGCACTTTGAGGAGGTTCTGACACAGAAGCCGTAATGTCCCAGCGTAGGGGAGACCTAGCGCTCAGCTGGGGATACTGGGCTGCAGAGCAAATCCTGAGGAACCAGCACTGTGTCCAGCTCTGCTAAATGGCACTTGTCAGATGTCTCTAACGACTTCAGAGGGATGGAGGTATTCAGACATAACAGCTGTAGAAAGGGGCCTCACCAAAACTGTGCTAACTCCTGTAAGTAACCTGTTCACAATTTCTGAAGAGAGGCAGGAGTAAGGGGAAGCCCCTGTACAAAGGTTCGGTGGGAAAAGTGGCATTTGCTAGGATCCCACCCGCAAAGATAGCGCGCTCGCCCATTGACGGTCTCGAGTTTCTCGCGCTTTTTCATTTCAAAACATTGGTTGCACCGAGGCAAAGTTGATGCGTGCTTCAGGGGGCCAGAAAAACTTCCCACTCATGCTTTCTAACTCATCCTCTCCAAGAAAGTGCAAGTTTTCCCAGCTTTCATCTGCTTTCATGTGAGAGCTCAGAGCAATCCTATCTACAGCTAATGAAAGATCCTTCCTTTAAATAAAATACCCAGCTTAAAAACCAACTGAAAAAGTCTAGGAATTATGTTGAAGTTAGTTTTTGTTTAGAAGCCACACAAACGAAACAAATGGATCTTAATGGAGAGGAAGTTAAGAAGCAAAGCCAGAAATGCAATGATTAAAAAAGGGGAGAACTTTGGAGCTCCCATGAAACTTGGACCTTTCTCCCCTAGTTTAAGATGCCAGTTGGCTACTGCTTTCCAAAACGCCCATTCTGTGCAGAGTAAGGTCAGAAATACATTGCAGCTAAAGGGCAGAGAGCACTCACTATGTATCAAAAGCAAATTCATATAATGAAATCACCACACGGGCACATGCACTATAAAAACTTTACATTTTCAGATAAACTTAGGTGATACCAGAGTCTTATGAAGAGAAGGTGTATGTGTGAGTACATGCATAAAGACATACACGTGTACTATATTGAACTGCTTGACATATTTATACGATTGTAATCTTACAGAGACTCTAATGCAGAAGTCATTTATATTTCTAAATATAAATTCAACTATAGCTCTGAACTGTTTTTATCAAAAAGACTGAGAGCCTTAACAGGCAAGAAATCCCTTAGGTTGTAGAAAACCTGATGAAAAGGCAGGGAGCTGCTCAACATGAACTTTTTAGTAATGTTTATCTTTCTTTAACACAGGTGATATGAGAGAAAAGCAGCCATTCACATTATTGGTTTTGACCCAACTCTTCACCATCACATCCATTCAGGACAATGCCTGAGGAGACTTCATGTCTGATTCTTTAAGGCAGGCAAATTCAATTTATCTTTTCCAGATTTCCATCTTCCAAATTCTCTAGAGGATTGTTTACTAGAGTGCAACCTTCTTTTCATGCTTCAGGGGGAATTTAAAAGTAACGGAATAAGATCTGCTGGCTCCACCTCAGTTAATCCTCATGGGAATCCCTGTACACATCAGTAAATAGGTAAGCAGGATTTCCTAAAGCATGCCACGTTGGCCTAACTCTACTACACATGAAGTCCCGTGCTTCAGTGAGAACAGAGCTATGGCAACAATGAACATATCAGAAAATCCCTCCTACAGCTTTCAGGTAGATGAACCACAACGTCCCAGGTGACTATACAAGCTACGGGTATCACCTTCTAAAATACAAGTTTGTAAAGTTACTTATATGAAGGTCTAGCAGACAGAATTACATGCTAGCTAGTTAACCAGTCTATCACTGTGTGAAGGTGTTAGTAACTAAATACAGGAAGTTTGCCTGGTAACTTACCCGGATGCCTTTGTCACCAGGTAGACCTTGTAAACCCTGAAATACATCAACACCGAAAGAAATACTTTAAAACAAGTAGGCCCCATTGTATTCCCACTCAAAAAAGAAGAATATGTGCCCAGAAGTGTGTTTTTTCCCATTTCTATCAATTGGTCTATGTTAAAAAACCAAACCAAAACAAAACTTTTCCAGCAGACAACTTCCTCTTCACCTCCATTAGACCATCCAGGCTGTACCACTACTCTGAGGGTTCTCCATATAAAAACCAAGCTAGTTTAGAGAATGCAGTCCTAGAAAAAAGCAGCAAACTTCCCGTTTTGTGCTAAACAATGAAGCAGCTCCTTGATCACATAAAACTAGAGTTCCAACGCTGGCCCCATTTTGCAAAAAGTAACCCCAAACAGTGGAGGTCACCTCACTGAAGGCAGCTCTTGTCACTGCAATGACAAGACAGGGCGCTCTCAGACAGGTGGAAGGCAGGCACCCAAGCTGTGGAAAAGTGTACGGAGCAAATGTGCTCAAAAGCAGCATTTTGGACTAAGAGACATATCCTGGGAGTCCCATGCAGCTTCTTTTGGTAGTTCAAGGACCAAGGTGAATTAACAGATTCCCTTCAGCTTCATCCACCTCATTCTGAATCATTGCTCTGAACCTACCAAGCTCTTTCTGCTGCTCCCAGAGTGTACATGAGCTTGTAACTTTGGTCGTTTAACATCTAACCTAGCTGAAATCACAAATCCTATATTACAGCGGCATCTTAAGCTATCAGCCACAGCAAGGAAACAGGCACTGCAGATAACAAATCCCCAGTACTCCCACACTTACAGGAAGCCCTGCTGGCCCCATTGGTCCTACAACTCCAGGGTCTCCTTTACTGCCCTGAAATGGAGACAAAATAGTAGAAATCATTACATTCTTATTCAGTACAAACAGGCAGCACCACAGTGGCTACAGCAGCACTACGGAAGAGGAAAGGGTGAGTTTCAAAGCACCTAAAAACCCCAAGGGTGAGATACTTAAGAATCAGAGGCCCAGCCGAGTGTCTTATATGCACAAGGAGAAAGCAGTTCTAGCTCTAGAAAAACCCAGACCTTCTCTATCCCAGAGAATTGCGGTATCTTCAAAGAAATTACAGAGCATTGGTCAGTTCTGAAGCAAACTCACCCTTTCTCCTTTTGGTCCGGCTGGTCCCGAAACCCCAATTGGTCCTGGAGTACCCTGTAGTTGTAGGAAGGAAAATACATCAGGACATTTTTATTCTAGGGCCTCATGAAAGCCAGGAGATGCTGCTGCTCCTTTAGGAAAAAGCACAGCTGGGAAGGACAGTCTGGTGGTGGAAGGCATCTAGCACCACTACAGCTTTCAGTGTTGGTGGTGATGGATTTGAAGTAGTCGTTATAGGCAATCGGAAGAACATGGGAACTGCTACATTTGATCACAGCAGCACCATTTTGCAGAGCCTTATTTTTAATTTTGAAGTTATCTCTTGACAATCGTTACAGCAGACATTTCTACCAGGAGGGATTTTTTTCTCTCTAGTTTGCATCAGACAAAGCTGAAAGCTGTAGCAGAATAAAGGCCATTTAGATATATATGATAAGTAATTTTCTTTATTTCCTTATTTTCTTCCCCCCCACAGAGTCAGCTGAGTTGAGCAAAAATGAAAGGTTTTGGTTACTTGGTGGCAGGCAGCCAGTCAGTCATGCAGGTTGAAAGACACCATGCTGCAGAGATGAACGCAGGTGCACACGTACACAGATGCAAACCAAGAGGGGTATCATTCAGTCCCAGTCCCTCTGTTCCCCTTTTGCCTTTTATGCTGCTCCACCAGGCTCTCAATCAGCTAACAGGAAAACCCAGCCTTTTTGCTAACCCTTTGACACAAGGGCCATCTCCCCCTAGCATGCCAAACTTGCCTCCCAGGGCTGCTGAGGCTTGCTTGGGCTTTGGGAAATTACCCCAGCCAAAGCCTATCTTGAACGTGGGCAATACAGCAGTTAGGCAATAATGCTTCTGGCTAGGGAAAAGATTCAGGCATTTTCAACTCTATAGACTCCCTGAACTTGTCGTGGAGTATCCCCTGTTGGCAGGGTCTCTTGCAGATCTCCCAGACCACACTCTGCAGTCTAGATAAAGTATAGCCTTCAAATTTGCAGTGTGCAGTACACCCACCTAAATACATAATACAGAGAGGTGTTTACCTTCCTAACCCAACACCACATACTTTTAGATTGGCAAGAACTTTGCTAATCATTTGGCTATTGATCTACAACTCTACAGAGCCTCAATAAGGGGATACTTCTGAGGCCCACTACCTGCCTTCTAAGAAGGACAAAGGAAGAAGCTTCCAGAACAGGGAAGTCTTTTTTCTAACAGCCTTAAGAAATAGGGTCTTGCACTTTATAACGTGAGCTTTCAATCCTTAGTCACTACAGTAACCCCTGTGACATGAGCAGGATGACTCGTGCGTCAGGAGAGCTTTTCAGACAAGTTAAGATCTGCAGAACATAAGTGGAAAAGTAGTCCATGCAGCACACGACTTTGATGCAGTGATGGAAGTGAGAAAAAAAATCAGGCTCTCCTTATCATGCACAGGAGTTCACACCATGGAAACCTTAATTGCCTGCACATACGCATCATTTTGTGCCATGAAATACATTGACATCTCACCTGCACATTTATAAAATTAAATCTACAGTTTCTCAAAACAAGTTAGTGTATAAGCTGCCAGTCGGATTCTGTTCGGAAGTTACAGAGCAGCTAAATTATTTCCAGTTACTCCGAGGAGGAGAAATTGCTTTTTCTTTTTAAATAGCCAAATGGATTGTACTTGGACAATGTGTGATTTCTCAAGAGGGACTAAAAATATTTGGCCCTTATTTAACAGCTGTTACCCAAGAGTAGCAGAATGGTTTGCAGAACCAGGTTAGCATTTCTTGCCTCATTCTGAATTTGACAAACTAAGAAGCTTAGGCACAAGGAGTTTATTTCCTTTGCATCTCACTGAGTTAGCAACAAGCATCTTCCTGCTCCACTATTAGATGTCACTACCTCTCAGGTGTATATACTGGACAGGAACAGCCCCCACTGCTCCCACCCCCAGGTATCTGGGACTAAGGCAAGCACGTGCAGAGTTGCTGAAGTTGCATGGCATTCTGCTGCGGAGGGGCGGAGAGCTAGTCCTGCTTGCAGAAGGGCTTTTAGTTGCAACTTCTCGTGGTGAGATGCTTACCAGGCTATGGAGAGATACCCGTAAGCACACCTGCAACGCATGGCAATGCAGCCTTAAGGGCCGTGTGTGAAGACAAGGCACAAAGCTTTTTGATCACAGGAAGAAACACACTGGCATTATTATGCCCAAGACAAAACTGAAGAGCTAGTGTCATGAAAAGAGGCCAGGCAAGGCTACCATGGAGAATGACAGGATGGAGACCCCTCACAATAAAAAGGACAGGAGAACAGAGCATCATGGAACCATGCAGAGGTTTCATTCCTCTTGTTATTGAGATAAAGTGGAACAAGGAGGCTGCGATCCCAGGATCCAGACAGACTCGTAGAATCAAAAGAGACAAGCGTGTGCCATCACTTCTCAGTCTAAGTTTAACCCCCCTCCCAAGCCTGCTTTGGAGAAAAGAAGGTTATTCCTGGTGTAAACAAGACTCTGGTGGAAGAGACAAGACAAATCACGATACTGGGGAGGAGGAACGTAGGGTAATGGAGAAATGGAACTCACCGGTGGTCCAGGCCTGCCGTCTAAACCTGAAGCACCCTGAACAGACGGGGGAGGGTTAACAAAAACAAGGCAAGAGGAGAGGGGAGGAGGGTGAGGGGGAAAGGAGAGGGGAGAGGTGAGTGAAGCAGTGACTTGAGACAAACATATGCTTGCAATAAACAAAAATTAAGATCTCAAGGACAGGTGATGGTACTTACAAGCAAACCAACAAAAACATAGAAACACTGAATACATACAATGTTGACCTGCAACTTTCAGATCCCCTTAAGAATGCAAATTTCCCTCTCTCAGTGCCACCAAGAAAGTGCACCCCTGAGGAAGAAGCTGTTCTGAAAAGGACAATGTGACAGTGAAGTTGAAACCTGAACTGTCTTTGGGGCAGGCTGGGCAACTCAGATGAGACACAAGGCTCAGAGGCCTGTGGTCACGGAGGCATTTACAAGCAGTGCTGAGCCATCAGCCATTCGAGCTCCTGCCAAGAAACCCAGGTCATGTAGGTGCACACTTAGTCAGCTGCAGGCTTGCTCCACTCCACATCCAGTTGTTGGGAGGCTTATAAAACAGGTCTTCCTGTGTTACCAGTGCAGATTTACACCAGACTGAGATTAAGTGGCACTTTTCTGTCTGTTTGGCTCTTGCCCTGAATTTCCTCATCCAGAAGACCTAACAATGGCTCTGCCCAAGGCCCATCTAGCCCAGTGTCTTGTCTCTGGCTGTGGTAAGGAGAGAAAGCTTTGGTAGAATATAAGTACCAAATACAGAGTTTTCTTCCACTTGAGTATGACAAACTCCTCAGCTCGGCCATACAGAGAAGCCCAAGGCAACCGCAGACCATCAGTGCTGAAATCCTGGCATGATGCCAAGCCCCAGGTCACACATGAAAAGGCAGCAGATCCAGCTGTGGGATTTTACACACTCTGCCTTTGTAATATTTCAGTACCTGTTTGGCACTGTATTTAGTTTGACAGGCTGAAAACACACTGGACCAGGCATGGAAAATCTTACGAAGAGACTCAGGTAGCTCTGAGGAGGGATACAAGGTCCACAATATTTCTCTGATCTTATTAACAGCTCAGTAACTGTGCTCCCTAGTTGGACAGCTGATACTGTTGATCCAAACACAAAACACTTCTAAGAGGACGCTTCTGAGCCAGTCTTCCTCACTCCACAGCTCAGGAAGAGTGATGGAAAACCCAAGGGACTCCGGTTCCTCACGGGGCTCACTGCTGTAGGAGCTAGCACATTCCCTGCTACACTGATGAGCTTGCCAGGATAATTGCTGGGGCATCTTCTGCTCAGATTGTCACAGGGACCTCCTTCCCCTGTCCTGATACCACATCGCCTTGAAGGAATAAGAGTTTACACAGAAAGCTTCCATTTGCATTTCTCAGGGCAAAATGGGGAGTGGGTTTTTCCTTCTCACTGCTTCACTGAGGCACAATCCTTTGCATTGAGCCTTCCAAAAGCATCGCTTTCTCCCCGCCGGCTCTGCGTGGAGCCACAGCGAATACACTCGTGCTGAGCTCACTTGAGTGCCTCGAGTTAGATGAGATGCATCTAGGCCCTAGAAGGGAACTGCTATACAGCACAACTAAAAGAGGAAAACATTTTACAAACAAAGACACGCACATTTCAGCCAAAGTCAGGGACAAGGGGTCTGGGTGGTCAAACAGAGGCCGACAAAGTCACACAGTACACAAGATGAGCTTTGCAGTGCTTGTTTCCAGGCAGTACGTTCAGCAGAGGGAGAGGGTGTGCTCTCCCACCAGTGCTTTTTTTATGGAGAGAGAACTTGGGGCCTGGCAGCGTAAGTGGATGGGACCAAGTTACCACTAATTCATTATCAGCCGTCAGCTCAGACAGTGGGTGAAGAGGCTTTTAGCAGATGTGAGCCAAGAGCTTCACAAAGTCTTCAGGTTTGTATCTAAAGCTAAAAGAAGTTACAGACTTCTTTATAATTCTGCCACAAGTCCTCCTTGCTAAGCTAAGCAGTGCACTAACACTAGGTTAACGTGACTGAGTTCACACACAGCAGGGAACAGGGCACACTTCTACCGTGTCAGGGAAAGCACTGATTCCATTGCAGAGGTGATAGGGAAGAGTTGGCTGGTGAAGAAGCCAGATGCACTCAGAACCACTGGGCTTTTGTACAAAGCTTGGCCCCGGTGACAAACGGCTGGGAAGGTGTTTCCTTTTCCACATCTTTTTGACTTCTCTTTCTGGTCTTGCCCCATTGCCCTGAAGTGCAAAGAACGCACGGGGAAGCTACTGCTTGTTTTTTTTCCCAATCCTGCCAGAAACGGGAAGAATTAAAGTGATCACTGCTCTGTTTAACAGGTCTTAAAGACGAAGGTCCCATACAGAAATTGAGGCTTTAAGTTTAAAAAGCAAAGGCACAGTTATTTATAGGTCATCCCATTCTTTGACTTTACGTATCAAATCCCTGCGTGCGTCTGCTATTGAGAGATCCTTTTACAGCTGATGTGAGTTTGGCTCATAAAGTGCTTCTTGCTTCCTGGATACTTACGGGTAATCCCAGTGGCCCTCTGTCTCCTTTTTCACCCTGGGCACCCTTCTCTCCTTTCATTCCATCAATCCCTGCTTCCCCCTAAAGGAAGGATGGAGCAGAAAATAAACCCACCGTAACACCACTTACGTAACAAACATGCCTCCCTGCAGGGAGCGCCGAAGTCGCAGACAGAGTACAAGGGGCAGCAGAGCAATGCTTTAGCCTGATTCTCAGCCCAATCTGGAGAAAACCAGTATCAGTCAAACGACCTCTGTGTGAGCACCTGTTTTAAGTCAATTGGCAGTAAGAGGAGATTCAGGCCCAGTGGGTAAAGACAGTCAAAGGGGAACTGAGCTCACTTCTGTGCTGCTCTCCCTGCTATTGCAGGGAGCGTCAGGGGAAGGTAAGCAACAGAAGTTATCTGATAGGGAGGTCTTACATTTTAAGATGTGGGTTCACTGGAAGCGAATGACAGGTGTCTATAAGCTTTGAAGAAAAATCATACTGAAATCTTTCTTGGAAAGACTTCTGTAAATGCAAAGGCATCAGTTTCAGAATTTGGGGAAAAATAATTTCATCGTTCCTTTTCCAAAAAGCAATATTAAATAAAATACTCATTTTTTCATAAATCCAAAATGGAACCCACAGCTTTCCCCTCTGCCCCGTTCATTAGGCATTTTAAAACATTATCTTGGTTGCATTTTGAAACAGAAGTGTCAGAAGAACCAAGTTTGCACAGAATCAGTAGTCCTGCTCACTGTACTCTTCTGCACTTACAAGAGACCACATGGCTGGCTCACTCTACCAGCACTCCAGTTTCCATACAGCCCTGGGGCACTGCCCTACAGAGCTATTTGGCTTGAGCACATACCTCCAAGAGTTCCTTAGTTCTGACATGTCTACAAAGGGTATAAAATGTTCTTCTTCCTCACTGCTGAAAGCCTCATTACAAAAAGTCTTATTACAGGTTGCAGGCATGGAATAAAAACTTCCACACTTGGGACTTCTCATTGCACCTGGTAATTAAGCCTACACGGATCCTCTGTTCAAAGACAAACTGGTGTGGTACTTCCTCTGCCTATAATCCAGCCCGTGCTGGGCCAGACTTTCACCCACATTTGTTTGGCACATACCCCCAAGACAACTGCATCTTACAGAAGTTTCCAAGACACTTGATAGCAGTGGCTAGTGACTTACAGAAGAGCAAGACAGAGAACTGTATCAGTAACCAACGCTTGGAGAAAAGATGAATCAGGATAAATATACCAAATTTTTAGCACCCAGGTAGCGCTGGTAGCCAAATACTAAGCATAACCAAAAGAATTCAGACACTTTCCATGTTTTTCAATCTTTGTCAAGAATGTCAGAGGAAAAACGCAGCTCTCCTTGAACATTTCTACTCAAGTATTTTTTCATCTAGGTACTGTTTTATGGCGGGCAAACTAACCTCCATTTAGATGGAGGTTAGAAAGCTTCGCATCACCAAGAACAGTGAAGTTCTTGAGTGGCTTTATGGCAGAATTTACAGGGCATAGAACCTGGCTCATTTTAAGCTTGAGCTCGGTTCCTTTGCATTGTATGACACACTGTCCATCCCGCTGTACAGACCTTCACCCTTCAGACAAAGATTTCAGCTGTGTTCTCATGGGAAGGCTTCCAAGGGCCAGTGACTTCCCACCTCTCTGGGTGAAAACTAGAGAGAGTGACCAGTTTTCTGAGTCCTAAAGTGAGAGCTGCTAATCCATTTCCTTCAAGGAAATACGCAGAAGGATTTGTCCTGTTACCAAGGTCAAAGGAAAGTAACATTTGAAAGCTAGAAAGTTGTTACTGAAGGGAACTCTTGCACCTGAGACAACGGCAGTAAAATTTCAGGATGTAATGTTTTGCAGTCCTACCTTCGGTCCTGGGAGGCCTTGAAGACCCTGTATTCGGGATGAGAGACAAGATATGAGTAATGTTTAAGGATGTGCTTCAAAAGCCAGGTATCACAGCTCAGTGTGCAGTCTAGAGCTTTTGCTTTCTGTGACACTGAAGGCACAGATGCTTAGCTTGAAGGCTTCTTTATTTGTGTAAAGGGCACTTCATGTACTGTTCTCATCTGGCAATGAGGAGGCTCTCGCCAAGAACAACCTGGCAGTGGGCCAGGCTTGCTATTAAGACCATTTCTGCAGTTGATCCCTTTAATCCCATCCATCCCATTTTGCTACTGTCTTCCCTTTCACCTCAGACTAACGTAACCTTCTCTCTTTACCTAGCCTGCCCATTGTAGCTCTGACCTACCCTGCAGGGGTGGTTTTGGAAGTGAGACTAAGCATGTTCCTGTTTCAACACTGCAGTTTCTGGCTGTTTTCTCCACCCAGAATCCTCCCCAGCCACTTCCCGCTCTACCCTTATTCCCAGTGCTTTGCTCCTCAGGTGAATCACTCAAAACTTACTGGAGGTCCTGGTGGGCCTTGGGGTCCAGGGGGGCCAGATATCTAGAAAGCAATGCAAGAGAAGTCAGTGTCCTAATCTGCAGCCCTCAGCAGGTGAAGGGGAACTGCTCAGAGGGGAAGCAGGGCACAGGGTGCAGCAGAGCTCTATTGGGCTTGGAAACCTGGACTCCCACTAAGGACTGTGTTAGGAAGTGGCAGCAATCCAGGACAGAGTGGCTGAGAAGCAGCAGCAGGACTCTGGGGAGTGTTACGCAGCAGATGCAGATATTTAGGAGGAGGGAAAGCAGTGAGGTTTTTCCAGAAATGGGCCTGCTTCCACTACTCTAGCACCGTTCCTGCAAGGAGGCACAAGGTCAGCAGCTAGCAGCTGTTTCAAAAGGTAGGAAAGAAGGTGGCTGACTCCACACATGCAGAGGAGAGTGTTGATAGCCTGGGGGACTCCTCACTGCAGGGAGCTACAAAATCTAGGGGTGAGCTTTCAGGGGAGAATCGACAAATTCAAGAACCCAAAATCTACGGAAAAAAATATATATGTAGATACATGCAAGTATTGTTCAGGAAATCCCTCTGTTCCAAACACTGAGGAAAAAATTTGTTATGCTTTCCATGATCTTCTACTCTTCCCTAGGCGCTAATTATCGATTGCTTGTTGCGAGCTAGGCTGTTCTTATGTAAGGGAGAAGTAGGGCATCGGGAGCTAGAGGTGGCTGGCAACTCAGTCCCACAGGATGAAGTTTGCTGACCTCAATGAAGGGTGTGTCATAAGAGGGTGGGATGTGCTGGTTTTCAGCAGTGCTGCTGCCAAATCTTCCCTCCCTGACTGCTGAGATTGCAGAAGGAAAAAACGAGAAAGGTGACCTACCGATTCTCCCGGATTTCCTTTGTCTCCACGCTCCCCAGGCTCACCCTTCTCTCCCTGCACACAACAACAGACCCTGTCACCACCAGCTGGAGTCTCTCTCCATCAGAAGCCATCTGTGAACCACCCACGTGCTGGCAAGCCGCAGTTCCCCACAGGAGGAGTGGGAACATATCACGTATTTCACAAGCATCTCACCTGCGGCTCTCCTGCACCTCTGCTTCCAGAGGAGACACCCTACGAAGAGGGAGGCCTCCAGGGGTGGTATCTCATGGCTGTGCAAGGGGAGTGCCACACAGCTTTGCTTGCCTTTCCCCAACAGCGGCCTGATGGCTCTCTGGCAGACATTTGGTGACACTTAAGCTCCTAACTAAGGGGTGGGGGTCTAAGGTTCCCCAGGCACTCAGTACTTTAGGAGATGAACCCTTGTGGGTCGCTCTATGCTGTTTTCTCTTTGCCAAAAAGGAAAGAGCAGTCAATTTTTTACACTCTTACTGTCAATCCTGGAAGTCCAATGGGACCCGGCAATCCTGATGGTCCTGGCATCCCTTGGTCACCTCGTTCACCTTTCTCTCCCGTGGGGCCATCAAGACCCTATGGATCAAGAAAGATTTGTGGATTTTTTGCAAGACTATGTCAGGCAGATGTATGAGACATCATTGCAAGGGCTGAGACTGGCTCTGGTCATCTCAAGAACACACTGAGAACTCCAAACAACCATCAGGCGCCCAGGGAAATGCAGGGCTTCACTAGGATTGAAACCGGAGGTGCAAACGCCTGAACATCCTCCTGTCGTTGTGGATGTGACAGTTCCCAGAGCGGGGATGTGGTACTGCTTTCCTGCCTCCAAATTCTGGACTCCATGCTAGAAAGCACTCCCCAATAGCCAGCTGTTGTGACAGCAAGAGTTTTATCCTAGTGATCGTGTAGAGAGGCAGAAACTCGCTGCACAAAACCCTCTTGGCTAGTGCTGAGGACACAGAAGTTGTGTCAGGCTGAAGCTGGGCGACCGGGCACTCTGCCCCAGCTTGTGGCAGGTTACTCTGTGCAGTTGCCCTCCCAGGGGACACTTCATACAGTAGCAACAAGGTGCCCCCAGCACCCACCTCAGGGGGGGCTCTGAGCCACCTGAGAAGTCCCAGGGCCTTGCCCCAGAACCTGGGAAGCCAGCAGCACTCTGAGAGGCTTCGATTTACTCACCGGTGAGCCGGCTTGTCCTGGTTCTCCTTTATCACCCTTTTCTCCTGTGACCCCAATATGGCCTGGCTCTCCCTTCATTCCAGGTGGTCCATCCTTTCCTGGCAGTCCATGAGGGCCCGGGGGACCTATTTCTCCAGGCTTGCCACGTGGTCCCTAAAAGAAATCCACATGAAGTGAAACATTTACAGACAAGAGTCACTCCTGCAGAGTGACTCCCTGGCCCAGAGCCTCTTTTGCTGCTTAACCTCTCTCTCTTTTGAGGAGCCATGGGCAGGACAAAGTAGATTCACCGTGCCATCCCAGCCACTCCTTCTAAGTTAGGACTTTGAGAAGTCATTAATGCTCATTTTTGTGAAGCAAAATACATTTTTTCCCCTGTGGGAAAAGCAACTGTGCAATGTCAGTGACAGAGATGGAACATACTAACCCCAGATAAGAGCACTAAAGGAAAGAGCAATCCACAGAGGCGCCGTGTCTTACCTTTTCTCCATCATGGCCTGGAGGACCCGGCAAACCAATTTCACCCTGAAACACAGAATTGTTACTTTGGCAGTTTGAAAGCAGCTATTCTGACTTGTTCTGTGTGGTGCTACGGTGCTGAAGGGTGGGCATTACAGCAATAGTCTGCAGAGATGCTGCTAACTAATAGTCACAGAAAAAAAAACAAAAACAAAAACAAAACATGGAAACTCCTGTTGAAACAATACATTGTGTGACTGCCTAAGAATTTTACCAGCCTTGTTTATCCTGACTGACAGTTCATAGCCCCAGTGCTATAAAATAGTCCCCAACCAACACAATCCCTGTGCAGAGATCAGTTCCCACAAGCTGCTTCCTAAAGGGGGGGGCAAGTAGAAAGGATCCTTCATCTTTCAGATAAGGCATTATCACTGTGAGAAAAGAGATTTTCAGGATATTGTGTATGAGGAGGAGTAGTAGAGGCCGGCAGGATGGTCTGATAGTACTGGACAGGGAGAATAGGAGCACTGGGGAGAACTGGGGGGAGGAATTCTGCCTGGGCCACTCCTGTGTTTCCCCCTTAGCTCTGGAAGTGCAAAACTGAGCCAGTACCTTCTGTCCTGGTGGCCCTGGAGGTCCAGCCACACCTGGAAGGCCTGGGGGTCCCTAGATAAAGAAAAATTAATTATTGGATTATCAACAGAGGTGTTCTTTTCATATTTTGAAACCAAACAGATCGTCTGAGTTTAAGGGGAAGTCACAGGGGAATTTTCCCAGGGAAAATTGTAATTCCTAAAATTGTATTTGCTTGGAAAGCCAAGCAATGAAGAGTTCTGAGTGAGCAGCAGGCCAGTCCAAAGGGCGTTGTAGTTATGCAAGTATTTCTTTAGATTTTCATGCTAGAAAACAAAAATTACCACAGCTATCTGCTCCTGAAACTGAGATAAACTTAAAAAGGTTTTCCTTTCCTATCTACAAAAGTATATTTTTAGAATAGAGCTCATAGAAGACACTGTACTACAAGATCCCAAGCACAGCTTAAGCAGAGCTAAATGGCCCTAGTATTTTGAGCAGCTTTCCTCATCATTCTTGGCAGTTAGCACTTTAAGGAGACCCAGGGAGCAGTCTGGCTATTTACACCTGTACTGTCCTGTCATACTGCATTTTAAAAATCCATCTTTTTTCCTAACCAGGTTTCTTGTCCTGAGAAGCAAAATACAGAGACACTTTTTCCCTCATTTTGGCTCAAAATAACCACTTTGCCTCTCTCTGTCTTCAAAGGGTTTGTAATCACTGCTGCTTTAAATGATCAGTTTTGTACGAGACTGTTATGTCAAGTTAGACTTATCCATGGTGAAAATACATCCTCCCCCTTCCACCACAGACTGCCAGAATAAGTTTTCATGCAAGGTACCCGAAGCCTCCTTTTTCTCTGCTTCGGTCAGGCCCCCTTGCTCTTCCCTGCCCCTTCTGAGCGCTCCGGGTTCTAAGCATCACGTATTACCTCTTAAAACAGAGAAATAAAGGGCCTGATTAGAATTCAAGTGCCGCCATCGTAAGGCAAGATGAGCACTTCCTTCAGCTGTCAGCTGCTCCAACTTTAGTTCCCGACAGCAAAGGCCAAATGTTTTAGCTGCACCTAAGCTGTTCGGCCATCTGCTTAGCATAGACTTATGGCTACTTGCTTAAAACCACACAGAAAAGCAAGGAACTCACCATCAAGGCCAAAGTTCGTATTTCCTAGAAAAAAAGTAAAAAAAAAAAAAAAAAAAAATCAAAAGGGAAAATAGCCATTGAAAAACTAAGCTTTTTCCTGAAGGTGGTTTGTTCTCCACTAATATAACACTGGCCCAAATGAGCAAGGAGCCTACAAAATGAACAAAAGCAAAAAACCCTGAGTTTCGTCCCATGGAGCTGTTATTCTACAATTTCCCCTTTTTTCAAGTAGAACCCGGGCTGACCCAGAGCTGAGCACCGCTGCTCGCTCACCACAGGCCGTCAGCGCACACTTCTGAGGAAGCCCTGCAGTCCTTTTACTCACCATCTAGCACTCCTGAGGGGATTCACATGACTTCTACATCCACCAGTGTTACTATATCAACTAAACAAGGTGCACCAGTATTTACCAAAACACTATATGCAGGGAGCTGTGGGATGAAGGGGACTGTGGAACAACCAAGTACTTCCTTTTGCTGCTACTGCCAAGGAAACCCATCTACATTGTTCTCAGTTTTCGACATCCCCTGGGAAACAGTAAAGCACCCAGCCGTCACCTCATGGGACAGGAAGGCAGTTGCTCACCTGGAGAGCTTCGCTGATGTTACCGTCGTAGTCCATCATTTCATCCTTCCCAGGCTCTCCTTTGGGGCCCTGCAAAATACCAGCACTTTAGCCAGGGCTTGGGAATTGCCCTTCCCATGGGGTACTCAGAGCTGTGGCTCACCCTGAAAAAGGGGTCTCGGAGGGGCCTGTTACATGCACCTCCAGCTTTTCATTTATTGAACAAAGCTCTGGAAAGCACATTTTATAGAGGAAACACTACAGAATTGCAGGCAGACAAGCCCAGATCACCATGCCATGACCATCAAAGCTGGCAGGTCTGGGAAGTGCCGAAGCTGAGGCCAGAATCCAGGAACTGGACCATCTGACTGACTGTCAGACTTGGCACACACCAGACACCCTCCTGCTGCCCTTTGCTCATATGCCGAGGGCCTGAGTTCAGCCTGGGATGTCTAAACCCACCTCCTCCCACGAATGAGCCAAGCACTCACCCGGAGGTGGCTCAGAAGAATTTTTTTCCCCTAAGGTGGGGTGTCTTCCAATGAGGGGTACGGAGTGGCGAAATGGCCTGTCTCAAACTTAGTCATTGCCCAGCTACGAGCACTTTTAGTGATGGTGAGAACATCTGTCAAGAAAGCAGAGGCCCAATCTAGACTGTCACAGTGTGGTCCCACTATCCTTAGACTCCTTTGAAGAGCCAAAACTCTACAAGAGTTAGTGAAGGGACACCTACCCTTGGGCCCGTGGGTCCCTGGTCTCCCGGTGACCCAGGTTCCCCCTGTAACAAGAACAACATGCTGTTAGCAACGCCCACCCCTTCACTTGCTCAAACTACAGGAATTGTTCTCTGATAGGCCTCTGAAACAGTCTGGGACTAGACAGCTCAGATTTAAAATGTTCCTTTTAGTGAAGTTTTGTACATGTAGGAACAAATGTGCAGCTACTAAACCTGGAGTGGGGTTGTGCAGAAGCACTCTGTACCTTTTCCCCCTGTGACCCTGCAGCACCAGGCCGGCCAATGTCACCAGCTTCTCCCTGAGAGAGAGAAAAGGGAAAGGAATGGGCTTGTGTTGTGTGGAGGGGGCATGACTCCACCGATGGCTTCGCATGTCCAGGAGGAAGAACCACACCAGCCATGCCCCCATCTCCTCGGCTAGCCCTAATCTCCTGCCGTGACTTCACACCAGGTGCCCTTCTCTTCTACCCAGCACGGAGGGAGCATTCAGCAGGAAGGAAAGCGCCCAGTTTGGACCCAAAGGAAGTACACAGGAGGGCTGTTCCAATTACATCTGTGACGGGACCTCAGATTTAAGTGTTCTTGGTGTCCTTTGCCAAGGGGCAGGATTTTACTGCTGCTGCTCCTTGAGGAGGTAGAAGAGGGAGGGGAGAGGAGACTTGGAGGGCCTCTGTCCTGCCTCCCCGTGCCCGCCCTGCTTTGGATACCACAGGGACTAGGGGCTGTCGTTGATTCTGAGCAACCAGTTTCTCACAGAGCTTAGAGGGGAGTTATTTAAACACAAGGAGGGTATTTTCCTCCCAGAAACACAGTTTACAAATTCTCTCACCTTCAGCATTGAAAACAACAAAACTAAAACACGCTGCAGAACCTGATATGCCTTCAGCAGGTAATGAGAGGTGGGCACAGATGAATGCAACTTTTGCCCCTTCCTACACACCTCATGCTGGGCACAATCCCTCACAACACACAACTCGCTGGAGGAAAAACCACTCACCTTTGGCCCAGGGGGCCCAGGCAGACCTGGAGGGCCAGGTTCTCCTTTACCTCCCACCAGCGCATTCTCAGCATTTCCCTTCTCTCCCTGTTTGCAAGGAAGAACAAGCCACATGTCACAGTTCAGTCTCTCCATCTCCATCATTTCACTTGCAAAACTGTTGGTTTAGAGAGACAGGGCCCAAGACAAGGTCCACCAGCTGGCCTCTTGATAGCCCAGAAATGTCACAGTTTGAATGCACAACTGTTTTCTTTTGTTGAAATTGTT
Organism: Tyto alba; assembly: GCF_018691265.1. Taxonomy (NCBI): domain Eukaryota; kingdom Metazoa; phylum Chordata; class Aves; order Strigiformes; family Tytonidae; genus Tyto; species Tyto alba. The sequence continues at coordinate 37,037,721 of NW_024881261.1, read as the reverse complement.
TTTTTTTTTGTTGAAATTGAGCTGATAAAGCCACCTGATGATGGCTTTTTTTTGGTACATCTCCCTCTGGAGCTGTAGTCATCAGCCAGATAGTCAGCCCTGCAGGTCACATCCTTTGCACAGAGCAGACACAAAGCTTTGCTTGCACCGAGCTGCCATTACACTCTCAACCTTTCCTGAAATGGCCACTGCCATTCAGTGCACTGGCCCTGTTCCCAAAGGAAAAGCACCCTGCGAAAGCCTGACTTGAAAGGTGTGCACAGGAGGGAGGAAGGCAAGTGGATGAGATTGCCTCTCCCAAAAAATCAGAGAAGATACAAACCTTTGTACCGGGGAGTCCAGGAAGCCCAGGGTCACCAGCTCGTCCCTTCTCACCCTGTTGGCAAAACAGACATGGTGGGGGCTGACTCTGCAGGCTCTGTGTCCTGGAGGAGCAGCCAAAGGATGAGCTGCTCGTGGTTTCAAACCCTCTCTCTTCCCCAGGGGATTTGACTTTAGGCATAGACAAGGCATCCTCCAGCAGTACCTGCTCAGGCCGGTGAACGTTTTCTCCTGTCTTTTTGACTATCTCTGCACATCATTGCCATTTCTCTCCAAAGGAAGGTGAACGGGAAAGGGATCCAGGATCCCCTCTGTGCACCTTCCTTATCACTCTGGTCTGCTAAACCCTTTTTCCTGTCAGTCCTTCAGCACAGGCTCTCCCCATTCCATATACCCAGAGAAGCTGTTGTCCAGGGCAAATTTATTTGGAGTGCAGGACTTTCTCTGTGCCCCGACAGAGTTCAGCTCTTTTCACAGAAACTGTCCACTGCTTGAGTCCATCCCAGTTTTCACACCTCCTCATTACACTGTGAATTACTTTGCTTTGGCAAAGATCTTGCAACCAACATTCCCGTGCCTCTCCCAAAGGGCATTTCCTGCTCTTGTTCCCTAACTCCAAATCCCAGTCTCATCATGCTCTTAAAAAAAAAAGCAGTGTCAGTTAGCAGCCAAGCTCTGTGACACATACTGGTCGTGAAAACAGGAGTGGCAAAAACGGCAAAGACAGAAGACCATGGCATAAAACAATGCCCGGAGAGCAAGGCCTGCAGGCTGAGCTGTGTGAGGCACCACGGAGGATGGAGGATGCCACAGGGCAGTGAGCAACGAAAGGCATCCAACGTTCACTTGGTGAAGTGAATTTGCTTAGTTCTCCATGACATCTGGGTTATCTTTTGACTACTGGAGCTCAATTAGTGGTCTTTATCTTGAAGTTAAGTTCTATTTAGCCCATTCCATCCAGCTGCTAAACCCATGGTTTCCAGCTACGGTGTTCTGTTCAGGAGTCTGCGTTTTGCCAGGACAGAGGGTGATATCAGAAGCTCCCATCACCATGAAGAGATGTTTCAAATGCAGCGTCAGAAAAAGCTGTGTTCTTACCTGCAATGCCCACACCTCCAAGGCTCAACAGCTTGTATAGAATACAAGGAACAATTCAAAACATCTTTGCTGCAGCAGGTGCCTGGCTCTCTCCGCAACAGCAGCGCACCGGACCCGCAAGGCTAGCAAAGAGTTCCTTTTGATGCCATGCTGTTGCCTGCAGAGGCTGGTGCTGCACACCAGCCTGGTCAGAGCTCCAGGGCACACATCTGACATGCAAGGGCTTGCATCAGTGCTCCAAGAACAGACGTGCAATGGTGGCTCCATGGAAAATAATTAACTAGCAGCAATTTTTTTTTTTTTTTTTTTTTTTTTTTGGCAATTCTAGAGTGCAGTGACCCCTTTCTCTAAGGTAATTTGGCCTCCAGCCACCTGTAAGGCTCCCACCCAGCTCTCCTCCCCTGCCAGAGCATGCACATTGCTGCCGTAAATTAATGCTTCTCTCCCTGGAAAGAAAGAAAACATCTGCAGGACCTCAAACCCAAAGGAAAGGTTTGGCCTTTGGGGTTTTTGTCAGGATATAATCTCTAATCCTGTCCCAGGCCTCTGTGAATCCCTGATTCTGCCTTTTCATCTAAGGACTAGTTTTCAATAAGGGCTAGTGAAAATATCCTGTGCTGACTGAACAATGGTGCTAAGAAGCAGATTTCTTGAGGAGGGAGGTCAGATTACTGAATCCCTGCTTAGGGTGTTATTTCTAGAGTCAAAAGATGCAGCACTGTCCTTAACTGTTCCCAGGACAAGACTACATCCCAGGCATCTCATGCTGCCCTGCCTGCCACAAGCCCCCCCACCTCCTGCAAGCAGGAACACGCAAACACACTTCACCAAGGGGGCAAGAGCCAGAAAAGGACACATAATCCCCCGCAAGCACGGCAATGCAACACAAAGCAGGCTCCCGCTAGCTCCCGCTCGCAGGGAACACAGCACAGCACTGCCAGGACACCAAGCCCAAACACGCAATGTCCTACCCGCTGCCCCCTCTTCCCTGGCAAACCTGGGGGGCCCATCCTCCCTGGGACTCCAGGATCTCCCTTCGTGGGGAAGAAAAGAGACAGAGAATGTGTCTGTTACATGCTGTAACATAACCCGGCGAGCCTCAAAGAAGAGGAGCCAGCTGTTCAGAAACCAAACCAGCTGCTCAGTGATGGAGAGTGATGGGGTATTTTTGTACCGTGCCTGCCACGGGAACTCAGACCAGGTCACGCTACACTGAGACAGGGGAGACTGTGCGGGGCAGAACAGCCCCCTGCAGTAACAGGGGAAGGCTTCTGGTGGACACAGAAGTACTCGGAGGCAGAAGGGACAAGGGAAGGGGGAGAAGGAACGTGCTAAGCGAAGTCTGCTGTGCATATTTTGTGGAGTAGGGAGGAAAGGAGGAAGGCAGCCGGAGGATATTCCCATCAACAGAGACAGGAGCAAGAGGGAGGGAATCTGTTTGCAGTGTGGTCCCTCTCTCACTTGGCATCGCTGTGTGCTACTACCATTTTGCTCACATTGGCAGGTGCCATTAGGGCCTGGATTTGGGCACTGGGAAATACAGAGCCATTCCTCAACTCCCTCTCAGCTGCTCTGGGAGGGGAAAAGAAATACACAAACACACCAGAAGTGCAGGCTCAGAGCAAAGCCTTCTGAGAGTACCTTTTCTCCTGGAGTCCCGGGCTCGCCCTGGTGAGGAAGAGACAGGAAAATAAAGTAAAAAACCAGGAGGAGAAAGGACAAATACTCCTAAAGCTATCAGAGGGGAGGAAAGAGCATTCACCTGTGGAGGCCTTGGGCTTGTAAATAAGGGCATGAGGATGCTTTAAATGCATGTTAGTATTTGTGCCTGGAGCTTGTTTTATCTTCATTAGCCAGTTCCCAGGCTGCTGTAAGGAACCAGCAAGCCTCAGAGAAGCAGCTTTTATAAAACTGAGCAACCACCTTGCAGCACTTCAAGAGAAGGTTTACCAGATCCAAGAGAGCATAATGAAACAAGACTCATCTGCTGGCATTCTGGAATTTGCCTACTCGGAGCTCCGTGTGCACAGGCTGCGGTTGCAGCTGGGGTTGGGGAGGGGGACATCGTGTTGGTAGAGGATCAATACAGCATCATGGAGGAAAACCCTCCCCACCAGCCCTGGAGAGAGCTGCTTTATTTCTTTTTCCCCAGCAGCTGGAGGGAATCAGGACAACAGCTCGTCGTCTCACTGAGCATCTTGGATCCCCAGAGTAACTTCTAGCCCCCTAAATCTCCGTCTGGCCCTTTGCTCTGTCGCCATCCCCACACTGCTGTGGTGCATCACTTGTTCACCAACCTCTCTGCCCAGAGGGGTGCGGAGGGGCAGGGGTGCTGCTGGAGACGGCTCCAGTATCTCTGTCAAAAGCAGCAGCAGTTCTGATATTCCCCTTTAGTGGGAGCTGTCCGACCACCTGCCTGGGCCTTGGGCTCTCCTAACTCCAGCCCTTGCTCTTAAGCGCACCCTACTTAAGCCATGGCAGTCTGGTCTAAAACTCACCTTCATCCCTGCGGTGGCCATCCCAGGAGAGCCCTGGTAGAGAGAGGGAAGAGAGAAACACGTTTGAAATGAATCGGGCACCAACTTTTAAAAACAAAACAGTATCAGCCACATAGAACTGAAAAGGCAAAATGCACATCTTTTCCTTTCCAAAACTCAGAAGTGATGCTGTAACACCACACAGCGCTCATCCTCCTTCCCTCTGCAGGTCGTTCACCTACGGAAGTGGCTCTGCTTTCCAGAAAGCTCCTCCAAAGGGAGACATCATAAGCACAACCCAGTCAAGACACCCAGATTTACACACACACACACACACGCACACAGTTTTAGTCCTGCAAGTGAAGCAAAGGCCAACAAGCAGTGTCAGATAACTGAGGAATGCAACGACAGACTGAGGACCAAACACCCAGTTCGGCGCTTGATCCCAAATACGTCAGCTCAGGCATCCTGAAAAAGGGCAGCTCATACCCCTGAGCCTTGGTCTTGCTATTTACCCTCATTCTGTTTTTATCACAGAAGACAAACCCTGCAGGAGAATGTTTTCAGGAGAGCTCTGAAGCCAGCCACCTTAGGGGAAAAAAAAAAAAAAAACGACTTCCAAGCACCACGATTCAGGCGTCATTCTGCAGCACAGAGCAAGCCACCACCATGAGACCGCAGAGTCCAGCCTGCCCTGAAATCCGAGATAGATGCTTCGAAACCCCAGGAGGCAGCTGCTCCCACAGGGACAGACACATTTCCCTCAACAGCACTGATGCAAAAAGCAGCTCTTCCCTATCAACCCTTTGCTCTGAAGTCTCTGTATGCCCTGTATTAGTACGAGTTAGGTCCTGGTGAAAAGGTCCGGTTACAAAAGCAAATATGAGGGATAACAAAGGTCTAAGGAGAGGGGAGGAGGTGAAGTAGTGTTAGAAGGTGAGAAATTAGAGGGGTTGGGATGTAGCACGTGAGGCAGAGAGGAGGACTGGGAGCCAAGTTCAAAGTGAAAATTGCTTGGAAAAGTTCAAACAAGGGGGAGTGGGGAGCCAGAGAGCAGCAGGATCATACCTCTCAGCTTTCTGAAACAGAAATCAGGGACAAAGCTAAAAAACACAAGGACAGAAGATGGAGATCAGGGATTCTATGCAATAAACGGGGGGAAAAAAAAGCATTCCAGATCGTCTCAGGGGTCAGTAGATTTTAGTGAATATGGACTAGAGTCATGAAAGGGATTGCGTGCAGCAAGTGGCTAGGGTTAGTCTTTCACAGTGCGTTTGGGATGCCTGCTCCTCACCCTTTGGCCTTTAAGTGGCAGTGAATGCAGATGGTGTTATTTTCTAGTATTCATCCTAAAACTGCAATGCACACGCATGCAGGCTTGCTCACACACTGACCCTGATTCTTCGCTGCAGTGGTCTGGGTTCCCACTTGTATGACCCCGCTGCCCGCAGGGGGCTAACACACACTGCTGGGGGTTGCAGCGGTCGCTTGGGACCCCCAATTTACAAAAGGCCAGTTCCCTAGAAACATCAGCAACTGGCCGCTCCCGCCAGCATAAAGCATGAAGATCCTGATGTTGCAAGACAGCATCGGACTGGGCATGCCATTTGCTTTGTAAAACGCTTTTCCCCCCACCACCTCCTTCATAAATTAGGCCCTATATTTTGCAACTTAAAAGCAGAAAGATTTCAGCTGAGGATAGTCACTGACCAACAGACACACACACACAAATCCAGGCGATGCTTGCGCATCAGGGACAGTCGAGCGGTACGGGTGAGATCAGGCAGACAAGCGTCACTCCACTGTTTACAAGGTACCTTAGTGCCATGTCTTCCTGGCAGCCCTGGCATGCCTCTCTCCCCCTGGAAGCAGAGCAAGAAACACAGAGAAAGACAGCAAGAGACACGAGGTGAGTCCTCCCGGGGCTGTGCGAGCAGCGCCCAGGGGCACGGGTGGGGGGGATGAGGAAGCCTCCCGGGCGAGGTGGGGCACAACCCCGTTCCCCCCCCCCCGACCCTCAGCAAGCCGACTGCCCCCCGTTGCGTACGGCAGGACTGGCCCTGCGGGAACGCGCTGGGAACAAAGTCAGGAGCTGCACCCTGCTACCACAGCCCGTGCCACGGCGTTCCGCGGGGCACAGGGCATCACTCAGTCTGCAGTGGCTGTAGGATGAACGCTTATCTGGAGAAACAGAGAATCCAAGGGCTGCCTTCTATCGTTAGCCAGAATTTTATCTGGTGGTAATTGGAATATAAAACATCTTCAGACAATCTGCAGGCTGCTCTTATTTTGTTCTGGCTGTTTAGTCCTTGCTTGGAAGGACTGTTCAGCAGGGATATACGTACAGGCTTTTTTTTAAAAGCACTTTCTGTAATTGTGGCATCCTGTGAACTATATTTTGTAAAATAGTGTCTAATACCATAATATACATGGTCTGGGCAGTGTGAGCCCCTCCTACCCGATGCAGTGTACTTAACTATGGTATTTTCTGTATAGAAAAAAACCCAACAATAATTATGAATGCTTTATACTGGAGAAGTGGGGACCACTCTCTCTCCTTCCTTCCCAATTGTACTTTCTGTTTGTTTTTTTTTTTTTTTCTTTCTTTTTTTTTTTTTTTTTTTTTTTTTTTTGTTTTTAATGAGACCAGAGAAGACCAATGCTTTCTGCTGGAAGGCACCCACAGTGCTTTCAGAGGCTGTCCCCATGTGAAAGTAATTCCCCATCCCAGGGACTTTCCTGGAAGAAACTGCCTGCCTGAAGAGCTGTTTAATAATTTAGCCCTGCAAAATCAAAGCCAGCTCAGTGAGGGGGAGCAAGGTAGCCCCTTGCAGGGGTGCAAGTTAGAGAGTGACCACCCCACCCTGCCTTTTCTGATGATGGCCCCAGCTCGCTTGCACACACCCCGCTAGCACGGGCAGGATCACCCAGGCACTAGAGCTAATTAGAGAGCAGGAGCAACAAACGTGACACTGCACCATTAAGGAGCAGAAAGAAACCCCAGAGCTAGAGAATAAGCAGGAAAAGCAACTCTGCAGAACATCTTTAAACTGTGATGCATTTGAAAGCTAAGCAACTCTGCAGAACATCTTTAAACTCTTATGTCTTTGAAAGCTATTGTACCCTCCGGGCTGATCCCTCTGCGGTGCCCCGGTGCCCTTGGGACCGCACAGGGTGCCATAGCCAGGCAGCTGCCACCCACTGAAACGAGCACCAGAATGGTACAGCCAAGGCAGAAGCTGGGAAAGCTCACCAAAGGCAGATAGGAAAGGCCAAATGCCCAGCACAGATCCCCAGCGGGCTCCAGAAAGGTGGTCAGCGGCATCCCCCAGCTCCCCTGAGCTCCGTTTAGGACACGACTCCCCTTTCTCCCTGGAAGAGTTAGGCTACACATCTCCCCTATAACACAGAGGAGACTCTGATACTCTTGTCCCACAGCCGGTGTAAACAGCTTCATACCCCCTGGGTGCCAATCATGACAGAGCATGCCCCCTGCTCGTTAGCAGTACTGGCCACCATCTGCCAATTAAAACAGAGACCCTTCCTTTTCTGGTCCTCGCTGTGAAAGACAGATGATGAGGGGCTTATTGAGCAAGGCTGTGGGCAGTTTCTTTATTGCTCTTTCCGCAGAGCATGAGAAAAAGCCTCATCGTAAGGACCTTTCAAAAAAAAAAAAAAAAGAAAGAAAATGTCAGTAAAGCTGAATGTGATGGCTAGGCTGGGGGGCAGTGAGTCAAATGCTTATTCAGACGACCCAGGTGATCACATTCACTGGTTGTCTAATGACCTTCATGGGACACGGGCAGAGGCCTCAGTATGATCAACGTACAAATGGTGGCTACAGAAGAAAATAGCTAAGAAAGAGTCTGTGTTGTGCTGCATCTGCCACTGGGTGGGGAGCGGTTATTACACGAACAAGGAGTCTGTGGGAAACCAGCAGGTGTTTTCGGGCCTGAAATGTTCTTCACTGCCAGCAAAAGCAGCGATATGCTATGCAAAATTGGTCACTATGGCTAAACTCATAAAAAATCATAGTGTTTGTCCGGGGCTCCTCAAAACAAACAGAAGGTAGAATCTAGCCCAGGTAACTGGATCCAAAGGCAGGAGCCTTAAAAGCCTTCCAGAATCCCAAAGAATCCTCCTAGGTGGGAGGATGACAGAAAGAAGCAATTTCCAAAGACAACAAAGGCATGTGCTGCCGGACATTGAGGAGCTGCTCCTGAGTGATGTCTGGCTGCTGATTTAAGGGTACCTCTGCACTTCCCTTTCAATCCCTCTGAGCAAAGAAGAAAGGAAATCGAGAAAAAAGTGATCCTGACAATAACAAATGGAAGTCTGTGAGTGAAAGAAGAGGCCGCTTTGGGACCGGGGAGGTGCCCCTTTGGAGCTGCAATTTAGTACCACAAAAAGCACGGCGAGTTTCATCTCCACTCTGTGAAGTGAGATGAATAAGGGCCCAAGTAGCGAGAGCATGTCTCCAGGGTCGCCCCCAGTCATTGCTCTCTAACATAGAAGAGAGAAGGCTCTCGCCTGTGGATGACCCTGAGGCATCGCTGGAAGACTTGGAGACTTCCCCTTTGCCAGAGCCCAGGTGAAGGGCTGATCAGTCCTTGCACGTGGGTGCGAGCAGAGCAGGTGTGTCTGCTAGCAGTGCAACACGGGAGCAGAAGCAGGGGTGGAGCACAGTTTCTCCTTCCAGCCTTTTCTCCCTCCCAGGCCACGCTATAACTTCAGCCCTCCAGTTCAGCTTAGTGGGAGGGCACCTGGCTGCCGGGAGAGCAGCAAACAAACTCCTAGCCCCCCAAAACACATCAGTTCTGGGTGCAATTCCGCTTTCGTTTACACTGGCACAAATCAGAAGCGATGCCTTTGTGCCTGATGGAATTACACCGATGTGAAGATGGACACAGGGGAACCTTTGGACTTTAAATGCACCACAGTATTCCTGAGGAGGTATTGTTTTCTTGTAGGAAGACAATCACTGCTCTTCTATTAATCTATTAACCCAGAGCCCGCATTCCCAAAGAACCTTCCTTTAAAGTCAGTGTAACACATCCACGTTAAGTTCTGAAGGGGCCTTTTCTCCCTTCAAACAGTAATCCACCCAGATGGAAAAAATACAGAAAGTGTATACGCTGCACGATAGATGAGGTGGATGCCACATACTAAATACTTGAAATGTATGTGTCACTGCTAATGCCTTTCAAAATATTACAGGCCCACTCTTTTCTCATGATGTTTAAGATGTATGGCATGACACAGTGTGCTCTGACTGTCAGGAACACTTGCCAATGTTGTAATGTTTTGAGCACAGTCTACATTGAGTAATATACTTTAAATATATGGGTACAGTAAATTTCAGTCAAATAGATAACATCTGGGCATAGACCGTATGAGCCTGTAAAAAGTGTCCAGGAACAGACAGAAAAGCCTGCTGCCAAACCTCAGCCTGAGTTGCAGAGTTTGAGTGGATTTGATGCGTCAGCTAACCAGATTTTATGAGGAAACCCCAACCTAGCCCATCAAATGGAGAGCTGTAACAAATCATTAGCAAGCTTCATAGTCAGAGAAATGCCTTTGGTAAGAATCGAATTCCACCAAACGGATAAAGGCTGCTTTTATTGCCTGAGCTTGCAGTGTCTGTCTGTGGTTAATCAGAGCACAGATGTGTACGCCATTAAATACCCCACAGAGCTGCCTCAGACCCAACTTCCTCTTACAACCCATCAGCCCAAGGAGCAGTATCTCACAGATGATCTACCGTGTCAGAAACCCGTATTTCTCGTGCCTACCTTTATGCCAGCGTCCCCTTTTTCACCCTGCCCAGCAAAGGAGAGAGAGGGAGGGGGAGAGGGAGGAAACAGAGAGAAGGGCAGTGAACATAAAAGAGAAAGCGAGCAAGCAGTACAATCCTAACAGCGAGGGCCAAAGTGAAAAGTAGCTGAAAGAGGGAGCGTGCGATAAATGCAAGCCCAGGCCTCCAGAGGGGTCTGGCTCCTGATAATAACATGGTAGCAGCCTGAGCTGGCTGCAGCCCACCCCTCCCTGGGAACGCAAGGCAGTTTACGTCGCTGGACTGGATGCTGGGGGTCACCCGTGCTAATGCTTTCCTACGTGGTTTGGGTCCAGACAAACCATCAAACCGTTTCATGGACCAGAGTATCCTCATCCCCCCCAGCCTTAATGCAAAAGCCTCTAAAGGCCGGGCCAGTTCTGTTCTTTCATGGAGGGCTGCGCAGGGCTGAGCCCGGCCCCGGCTCAGGACAGCGGTGAATCGCTCTGGCCAAAAATTGCCCAGGCCCTTTACAGACGAGCGAGTTTTTCTGTTTACACGGCTTAAAAACCAGGCTCTGGAGAACTGCCTCCAGTCCCTGACCTTCCGTATTCCTTTAGCAAGTCTCTAGGCTTGTGTGTCACTTATCTGCCCCTGGGAGATGGCCCCACTGACTCCGAGTTACCTTGGGGCCAGTAGCTCCAGGGAGGCCATGCGTCCCGGGCAGGCCTGACTCGCCCACCTCACCCTGAGGAAGAGAAGAAAGAAAAAGGAGGAAGAAGCAAACACAGTGAGCGGCCATGAAAAGGAGCCTGTGGGGTTGCCTGAAAGGTTGGCAAAGATGTAGAGGGACATCCCGCACAGAGGTGCCCACCACACACCAACCTACCATCTGGGTCTCCCCTGGGAGAGGAGCACCATTCTGCATCAAGATTGATTCAGGGTGCAAAACGTATGGCTTGAAGGGCATGGTCCCACCATCCTGTATCATATCAGAGCTCACATCTTTGCTATACTCTTTGCCCTCTTCTCCCTTTCCCCTGACCCACACACCAGGGAGGATTTTATCCCCCACTTTCATCCAACCCTTCCACCTTTCCCAGAGAAAGGTCACAACCTCGGGCTCGTTCCTCCAAGATCAGTGCAGGCTCTTGGCTTGGTAAGTAAATTAGCCAGACGAGTTGTTTCATGTAAGAGGAGCTCGTAGGAGGGGCCCTCACTGCGAGGTCACTGCAGGGACCCCCGCACCGCTCCCGCGTGCTGAGCCGCCCGCCCAGCGCACTCAAACAGAATGGGCCCTTAATGGAAAAACCGACGGTTCACTGGAAGAAGCGGCAATAAATTGTGTCTGTCTGCAGGAGTGGGCTGTGGTCCGCGGGGGCTATAATTTCCACTTCCTGACATAACAAAAACTTCTCAGTTTATACAGAACTAATTAAAAAGCTCTCAGGTCTTGTCATTTTGCTCGCAGGGCACCCATAAAGTAACGTGGAGATAACACGGGACGCAGGACTCCTGCCTGCCCGGAAGATTCGCCATCCCCTTCTCCAGCTGACATCTCTTCAGCAGACATCTCTTCATTCCCTCTCTCCCCTTTGATCTTCTTTTGTGTCTTTCCCCTGTCTCTCCTGCTTGTCTCTTCATTACACCCTCTGGACTGGACAACCCTGCTGTTAATCAGCTGCTGCTGAAGGCATTCGGGCATTGCCAACTTCTGCTTTTTAACCTGGGGCAGGATTGACTCTTTCCTGCTGTATTCCAAAGAGCAATACACAGCCAGGAATTCGGCCCTTCCCAGCCTCCTGCTCAGGTCTGGATGCACAAGAGGTATATTGCAGCCTGGACGAGGGTGCAGAGGTGCACGCAGACGGGGAGGCGTCTGTACCACAGCTACTGGAGAGTGAAAGAGATCTCTGGGTCCAGCCTCCGCTGACGTGGGTGACGGCAGGGGATCTGTGGGCCTGGCACAGCCCCACATCCAGCGGGAGCAGAGCTCAGCAGAGGGCTCCAGAGGAGTCCACAGACATGCAGTGGTGATCCCGCAAGGCATGAGTGCAGCTTAATTCATTTAACAATATCGGAGCTCCCCTTCCTTCTTACCTTTCTGCCAGGGTATCCCTGAATCCCAGCGTCTCCCTGAAAAAGGCAGAAAGACAAAAGAAAATGAGGCTTGGCCTGAGAAGGAGAAATCCCTGCCCTTTTCCCTGGGGTGGTGCTGGGGTGGAAGGGCATTCCGTGAGGAAAATCCACCTTTTGCTCAGAGTGACTCCACGTTGTTCCTGACCCTTCGGACGCGTGGGTCACTGCTCCCTGCACTGGCCTGAGCCGTAGCAGGAAAGGCACAACAAGGGCCCGGCAGCTGGAGAGCTCATGGCGGCTCCGTGCCCCAGCTCTGCGGTTCCCAGCTCCTCACCCCGGCTGCATATCTCCAATAAAATCAAATGGGGGTGGGTGGTTGCCGCTGAAAAACAACCACCACCACCCCCCCCCACTCGCGCTTTGGCAAGTGAATAAATGGGAAACTGTGGTGGAGTTAACAATAGCATTGCAAAATCAGTTCCTGAAGCGCTGGTAAACGCTTTGAGAATGGAAGAAGCCAATAAAGCTGTGTGTGGCAAAGAATTTTGCAAGAGGGGCTGATGAGGCGTGCCTTGCTCAGTCAAGATGCAACTTAGACGTGTTGCCTGGACAAAACCCATGAGTCAGCACACGGGCCAGGCCCCGGAGGCAATACTGAGCTGGGTTAGAAATCTTTCTCAGCCATTTGATGTAACCTCCTTTCCCCTTCTTCTACCCATCAAAAGGTACACATCTCCCCTTGCCAGGACCGTCCGCCTCTGTTTATTGCCTTGCTACCTCTAAGCGAGGCGAGATGTCTCACCTTTGGTCCAGGAGGCCCAGGTAAGCCCTGTAGATAAAATCAAAACATTAATGTAGACAACATTACACGGACTGCAGGGTGATGGGAGATGCCGACTGCTTTGGTTTGAAATGCCCCTTTGCAGAGATGATTTGCACCGGTGAGCTCAAATGTCTCCAATCTATTCTTCATGTAAATGAATATTATCTTAACCTGTACACCCAAATAAATTCATGCCTGTAGTGCTCTGTCCCCTCAGGCCTGGTCTCGCTGAATCTGAAGGCCAAAAAGCTGCTTTGCCTTATGCATTGTGCTCCAGAATGTTTTCTGTTTCTCTGTCTTTGCTTGGGAAACTTGTTCCCAGCCCACTGTGCAGCTCTGGAGTAAATCAGGCATTTGCAGCTTCCTCTGACAAGCTAAACAGAGAGAATGTATTAACAAACAAACCACTTGTGTTTTTAAATGAGAAATAACCAGCCCATTCACCTGATATGAACCATGAAGCCTACCAGATATGTGTGTATGTAAACGTAAATAAATAAAATATCCAGGCAGGAGCTGCCTTCCTGGTGTGAGCAGAGAGAAAGGACTAGCTACTCTAGATGTGCTCTGATGCCTACACCACACCCGGGGTTGTCTGCTTATGGCAATTCAAATGTTTAGTCATTGCACCCTTTGGCTCCTCAGAGCTCAAAGTGAAATGCGGATGCTGGCAGGACACCCAACCCCTCTAGCATGTGCGGAGAGGCGCTTTGCCTCCGGGGACAAGACTTGCTTGTCCTGCTAGCTGGCCTTGAAAACTCTTGGAGATGGAACCTCCTCTCACACTGCAGTCGCTGCAGGGCCAGCGTGCCACATTTCTCCCCGTAGCTCCCAGGAACGGAGCTGGTTTCTGGTACCCACCTTTCCATCTCTGCCAGGCTTCCCAGGCTCTCCCGCTCTGCCCTGTCACAAAAGAGAGAGGCACATCAGCAGGATTTTCTACCCTGTCCCCTGGCATTTAGCAATGGTATTGTTTTAAATGATTCTTCTGATTTTGCCCTCCTTGGCTGCTTGCTACAAGCCTGAGAACAGGATGGGGGCAGGACTTGAAAGAAGTCGCAGGGATTCTTATCAGTCAGGTATCTGCTGTGAGCAGGACAATTACACCCCGTGTGCTACTTCCTCCCCGTGGCCGTCTGCAGATGCCGAGGAGGAGGAAATGGACCTCAGTGTCACCCACTCACACGTGCGTGTCCAGATAGCAACAGCGCAGGGAGCACACCTCTGCCTTCCCTCCCATTCCCCCTCCTTCCGGGGAACTCCTTCCTCCCCACACACCCGCGTCCCCTGCAAATCTCCTGTCCGTGGCTATCTTGGCTTCCAAAGAGGCAACAAAGGCCAGAGGAGATGGTCTGTGCCCTAGGGAAAGAGGAAGCAGCAGGGTTTTTTGTAATCGGACTTACAGGCGGCCCAACTGGCCCGGGTTGTCCTGGGGTTCCTTCGGGTCCAGCAGGTCCAGTGGGCCCTGGTGGGCCAGGGGGCCCCGGGGGACCTTGGATTCCCGCTTGTCCTTGTTCACCCTGCGGTTTGTTAAAACAAGGGGTTATCAGCAGGCAGAGCAAACCCTTCACACCACCGCCCCAAGGGCCCAAGGCAGGTTAGCCGGGCTGAAGCAGAAGAGCTAGAAGCAAGTCCCAGGTTAGTGCCAGGAGAGGGTTTCCAAGAGTGAGGGAGAGCCCTGCTGAGGACGGCCGGGCTGCCTGGGCAGCAGGAGCCAGCACCCTACTGTTTGCAAAGACGTCCAAGGCCACCTTGTCATAGCTCTCTTTAAAGGGGATCTACGGATGACTGAGCAGTCCAAAGGGATCTTTTTCTTCATTGAGTCAGTCAAGTATAATTTACATGCCAAGGACCAACATCTCTTGAGCTTCTCAGGAGGCTTTCCAAAGCACTTGAGAGTCATATGTGAAGCAAAGCCTCCCGTGACCACGCTGGCGCTTCCAGGCAGACCCACAGTGTCTTACCTCCGCCTATTTTTTTCCCCTATGCTATATTTGTCGGACAACACTCCCTCTGTTTTGCCGAGGACCAAAAGTAGAAACGCCACAAAACCAAAAGAAAATAACACGATCATCATGGCATTTCTGGAGCCCGCCCAAAACAGGCCTATGTACGCCAGGCAGAGCCTGTTTTTGTAAGATTTAACAAGCTAGTGCGTGCAGAGCCACCTGCCATTTTAAGCTCTCTGAAACGAAGCCGTTTCAGCCGGTTCCTCCCCAGGCTCCTCAGTAGCCACTTGGTGGCTGTGGCTCATGCCTCAGCAATGTCATCTGGCCCAAAGGACCTGGACTTGGGACCAAGCGGCGCTGAGGAGACAGTGGGTTGGAAGCGCCACGTTTGAATACCAGACTGCTGATCTATAATTGATGAATCCAGCGAAGCGCTAAGGCACCCTGGCACCCACGCCAAGCTGTTAGTCTGATGGGCTCCCCTCCCATTCCCCCCCCCCCCCCCCCAGATAAAATATCATGACATCCAACTGCTAGCAACCCAAATTAAGTTTGAAAAACTCTCCTTGGTGGATCCACGGGAAGCTAGAAATCAAACATGGTTGTTTCTCAATTATAAATCGATGGGTGTGTGGTTGGGTCCCTGCTGCGTTCATCCTCTCTACAGCCCTATACGCTGCTGCGGGGTGAAACTAAGTCTGCTCTCACGCGCTTGTGTGTGCAGGAGAATGCATGAAATCTGTCCCCTGCGTGTGTTCCTACCAAGTGTGCTGTTTATCCTGGCTGCCTTTAGTAAAACATGCAGATACAGGGATGTTTGCTTTATTTAGAATGATAAATGAAAGTCTTAAGCTGCAAATTTCATCCCTTCTGCCATGAGCTCTATTTAAAAGAAAATTTCCAACACGCGGGCCAGGCTCACGGGAAGCTCAGTCATGTGAAGAGTAACAGCCTTTCTCCTCAAGAGAGCCGCCGGCTCGCCGCCCGAGGCCAGGCAGGAAAGGTGCCCCCTCTTTTCCTTATTTTGTAAGCGGATCCTGGCTCACCCTGTGGCCCATGCAAGGGAATGGGCCGAGCTTCCCTATCCTCCATACTCTAGTGCTATTCACCCATCCTGTAAACGGTCTCGTAGCTCTTAGATTTGGGAAGGGATTTGGATCCAATGAAGACAAGAAGATTGGCAGACACTGGAGTATATATATTTCCAGATTTCCCCCTGCCCTGACCTCTCAGCCCAGCTTCAGAGACTTCCCGACCGTTGCATCTTACAGCAGCCCCACCATGGGAAGGCAAAGGGGACTCTGCCTGTCTCACTTCAGCTCCCCCCTCCTCTATTCCCTCCTCAGCTGCTCTCTATCAGCCCAGTCCACGCTCCAGATTTAAGGCACTGAAATACAGCAGGGTGCTGGGAACAGGTGCTGGCCCCAGCGCCTGGAACGGCTGGAAGGAGCTCACCCAAACTCCCGCCCACACTGCCTTCGCTCTGCTGCCTTGGACAGGGCGCACTTTGTCTAAGCGAGTGCCCGTCCACGCAGATCCCTAAACACGCTAAATGTTATTACCACATCATTATGGTCTTATCCGTGCAATTCAGCACAACCAGACCCCCACGGACCTAACTGGATACACTGAGTTGGAGATCAGCCTTCATTTTCATCAGATGTCATTCTGTATTTTTAGCCGTTGACTGAAGCTATTTTTCGGCTCTTTTAAACACCAGTTAGCCACCCTGACTGTGCCCCGGCAACTCAATGCTCGTTCAGCCTCCTAACACAGATCTCTGCTCAGGCCGTGTCTCTGCTAAGCCCTTGGGCAAAGCTCTCTTGCTGATGTGCTCAGAGACAGCAGCAGGATTTTCCTCTCTCAGGCACTGGTGTTAACATTTATTTTGCAGCCTCACATTTTTTCTCAGTATTCATAAGCTGGGCTCCTGGAATTGCCTGGTGCTGGCAGATCTGTAAGAGCGGATAACACTTAGAGAATGAACACAGCAACGGCAAAACCGATCATGGCAAAATTCTCCGGTGAAGTTAGCCTCTGGGGACAGAGGGAATTTGCAGCCCTGGCTGACGACAGGACGCGGGGCAGCTATTCAAGTTTCCCACTTCATCTTGGATATGAACTTCGGCTTTCAAAGCCTCCCCAAGAGGTCAGTCCTTGGCCTGGCTCTCCAGACTGTCACTTTGAAGGGCAACCAGTGCAAGCCGCGGGGGGTTGTGTGGTGCGAATGCCGAACTGATAGAAACTGAACGGAGACCACGGGCTCAGGCGATCGGGGCAGGATTCTGCCAGTGCTGGGCAAGGACCAGGCGCCTCGTGGTAAAGGCCTGTACTGCAGAGTGCAGTTCCCTGCTAGCATCCGACCGTCTAGACAGGCAGGGAGGTGACAAAACCCAGCCACTTAACAGAGAGTGCCCAGCACACTTCAGCAGGGTAATTACAGCGGTTTGTCCACGCGGGGAAGTTAATCCCAATTGATGGAACGAGGGAGCTTAAAGTGGGCTCATTAAAAGCCACATGAACTCAGACTATGGACACTCTTATTCACTATTCATATATCCATAATTTGTTTTATGAATTCATTCCCAAAATAAACTAAACTAAACATGAATTATGGCCCTGGAAACCAAAATAAATGTGTTTACACAAAGATTTAATGCAATTTAATGAAAGCATTATAAGAGCTTATTTAAACACATTTTCCCAAGTGCCTCAGACTAGACTAGCCCTTAGAAGCAGCATTCTGCTATTCATTCATCTCGGTTGAATTTCACAGACATTAGCTGCATTTCAGCAAGAGGTTCCTAATCTCTTTTGGAGTTTGAATATGCAGGAACTGACTCCTTAAGGTGGGAGACTTCTTGCCGAGAACAGTTTCATGGCCCGTTTCTTTTAGTGTAAAAAACTGGCTTCACTGCATTTCTCTTTAGCTACATTATCACATCAAAGATTTCCTCTGCTTCAAGGAAAGTCCCTCAGCTCTGCCTGGACCTCTTGGAAACCCTTCTGTAGGGGAAGAAGGACAGGTAGCAAGCCGATTAATTGCAAGAGTCAGGGTAAACTTAGAAACAGGCAATGAGGAGGAGAAGTCTACCTGGAAAGTGCGTCTCTTTATGACCGGAGGTGGAGCCAGCCGCACTGAATTGAGGAGAGGCAACAGCTGAAGAAGATCAAACCAGAAGGTCGCGGGGCAAAGGAGGCCGTTAGGGCACCGAGAGTCAGAGAGCGGCCAGGGGAGAGAACAGAGAAGAGGGGAACAGAGAGATTGCCATGAAAATACCCCCTCCCCACCCCGTGTGAGTGCGGGTACCTGCCGGCAGACCTCGGAGCTCCCCTGCGCCGTGCGCTGCTCACGGGGGGCTTCGCCACCGCACAGAGCTTTTGCCACTTTCTCTGCTCCGAAATAGAACTCACCCAGGGCGGGGATTTTTGACTCGGCTCCGCCGATCTCCTCAGGCAGTATTTACTGCAAGACATCCCCCTCACTGGCTCTGATAAGCTCTCTGGTGACAGGACTGTTTCTCTTAATTTCTCATCATCAATCAGAGCTGAGGCAACTATCAAACCCCACCGTTTTCTCTGAGTTTTCCAAGCGCCGTTTCCTAGTGCTATCCATCTTCCCTTACAAGAAGCAGGGTGCATCTCCAGGCCTCACTGTTCCTCGGGGTGTGGAAGGGAGTGAGTGGAGAGAGGCTAGCTGGAGTCAGCAGCAGGCACTGGGGCCAGCCACCAGGTCCTGGCGTGGTTCATTTAGCCGGGCAGACACAACCAGCACAGCCAAGGGAGAGGACTAGGCCTTGGTGCCTGAGCCCCGGGCAGGGTATTGCCTTGGGAGCCTGTGCTTTGCTTTTCCTTCTTTAACAGTAACATCAGCTTCTGACTGCTTATAGCCAGGAATGCTGCCTTAGGGCACAAAGCTGACCCGGACACACAGAAATTAAATGCACTAAAGCTCAGGAGCATTTGTTCATCCTTCTGCCGTATCCAGTTTCCACTTGCATGCATGCTGCTGTCACCCTGGCATCCACCCTGCCGGCTCCAGGCCCAGGAATGCTCCTCTGGCCTGATCCACTTCCCTGTTCCTATCAGTTTTCCACTGAAGCTGCTCGTGGTTTACACAGGGAGAAGAGAAAGAGGCCTTCTGTGCTCAGGCACAAAAATGTGCAGCGTTTCCCCGTGTGAGCTGTGCACTCAGACCTGAGAGGTGTGCCCACAGGGTTCCCACCACGGTAACCGTACGCATCCAAGCGGCGCTCTTTAATCCCTCCAAACACTGTCCTTCGTGTTTGCAGTGAAAGCAAGGCTCCAGTCCTGTTGCAAAGGGAAGTAGCAACCCAATATTGCAGCATCGCCACCCTGTGATCAGGCGGTTGTGTTCGAATGTGCTCATCCAGACAGCCACAAGCTACCGCAACAGAAGTAGTGGGGATTTTTGCTGGAAAATCAGCCTAGCTGATTTCATCAGAAGGAAATCCTTCTCTTTCTAAAAGACGGTGCAGGAGCCCCCACAGCTCAGGGGAGCATTTGGGCCTGGGCTGATTTTCTCAAGGGGGCTGTTGCTGTAAATCCCCACGCCCCCCTGCTAGGCGTCTGTACGAGTGACCCGGACCCAGCTGAGCTGGCTTTGCCTGGCTGGGTGTACCCCAGTGCTGAAGTAAATCTGAAATACTACGCAGCTTACAGGGAAGCAGAAGGAGGATGCTGGAAGGGCTAACGAGGAAAACGGAGAGAAGCAGTGCCGAAAACAGAGGCGAGACAAGACAAGGGGAGAGTTTACAGAAGAAACCTGAAGCCTCGTCCACCCAGCTCCTGCCCTGCCCTCTCTGTGTCCCAGTGGCAAGTTTTTTTCAGGAGGCGGCGTGCAATATTGGATCCGCATCCTCGTGCCTTTGCATCAGAACGGAATCCCGTCAGGCCGTTACCCACAAACCTTCAGTGCAAGGATCTGGTTAGAGCGCAGGGCTGCGAGGGTGGTGCTTAGGTATTCCTAGGGGACAGTGAAGACACAGGACACAAACGGGGGTCAGTCAGACACACGGCGTTTCTGAGAGCAGATGGAGCACGGCTGGTCCCCCTTTCCCTGAGCCGAGCGCCCTTCCCCAGGGCGGCACTTTGGAGCAGCTCAAACGGCCAGCTCACACCGGAGGGGTAGCCCCTCGCCCGGGCTTGTCCCTCTCAGCAGCGCAGGCCATACAGGCTCACATGGAAAAAAATAGGAAACTACGACAAGAGCCAAGGCATACATCCTAACCTTACATTTCCTTCCTAAGAAAAAAAAAGGCGAAACAAAACTGAAACGCCGTCTCTGGTTTTTCAGGATGCTGGTTTTCATTTAGTCACCCAGAGCATCTGACAAAGGACCTTGTCAACCAGTAAAGCAAGAGCAAGTTGCAATTCAGTCAAATGTGCAGCATTTTTACAGCAAGGCTCATCCTAATTTTCGTTTTGGGAGGAAAAAAGAGAACTGCACCTCTGTTGGCCAATTTGTGTCTCTGGCTCCCTGAACTTGCAGTCTGTGACCAGACCCTTCAGGACAGCCCACCCCTCCTGAGCCGATCTGAGGACGGTCACCCTTCCCATGAGCACGTCTCTGCCTCGGCACGCCTCACGGGCTTTTTAAAATGTTGACCTTGCTGCCCCATGAGACCAGAAGTACTTCCATGAGAGCCAAGGAAACATCGCTGGGCTTTGCTGGGATGTGAGGCTTTGCACCCACCCTTTCCCCGCTGTGACAGCCCTGCAGCGTGTCACCCCAGGGGGCTACAGCCCCAGCCCACCAAATCAGCGTGCTTTTGCCCCCGGGGTCTGGGCCCGGGCTGCTCCCAGTGATGCACAATCTGCATCTCGGTTTCCCAGTGCTGCTGCGGGTCCTGCCGCTGCTTTTCACCTTGAGCACTGAGGACAGTTGGAGCCAGGGGCTGTAACAGGAACCCAGGACACCGCTCGGGGTGAACATTGTTGATAGCTTCTTTTTAACATAACAATCTAGTGAGCCGGCTCGCCTAAATAAACAGAGCTGACCGGCTATTATTGTACCAGGACTGGCACATGCCTACGGCCCCCTCCTCTCCCCTGCCTCTGCTGCTCAGAGCATCCAGGGCCCTGCTCCCTCAGGGCCAGGGACCAGGGCCCAGATAATTGTCCAGAGGCCCATCAAAAATAAACAGAAAGCCCTTAAGCCTGTCTCCCTGTACACCCAGATTACAAATTCCAGCCACTTCATATGATGTCGTTCCAATGCATTTCCAGTGGATTTTCAGCACTCCGGTTGTTTTTAGAGCTGGTTAAATTTTACCCCTGTAATCCCCTCAAGCCCCATGATGTACTCTCTCCGCTCTTGGCTGCGGCACATGCCAGCCAGGCCAGGATGAAGAGGCAAGTGGGGCAACATCCTGGCTTTCGTTAAACGGTCGCTGGCATCGACCCTCCCTCTCTGCTGCTTCTTTGCAGGCAGAAAGCCCCCCAGGCTGGGGGGCCAGCTCACCAGGGACCAGCCGGAGCACCGTGGCCAGGGGTGGTCAGGGCTACTTTTGGGCAGGGAGCACAACTCTTCCCCTTGTTGAGACCAGCGTGAGGGAAAAGAAAAAGGGAGGAATGAGGATAGAGTTTCCCCACAAACCCCACACTGCTCCTGGCCACGCGACCGCAGCAGAGGCTGTGGAAGCAGCTCAGACCTGGTGCAGCAGCACAAGGTGTGAGAGGATGATCTCTACTACTCCAGAAACCCCAAGGTTTTGGGGTGAGGACACGGACCTCCCCCCACCCCGGGGCACAGAGCATGGGAGGGTCTCCAGGAAGCAGGAGTGACAGCATTTAGCTGGGGTCAACCCCGGGTGGGCAGGAACAGACCGGAGAACCAACATCCCTCCTGGAAAACCTTATCTGCTGCTTTTCTGTGAAATACATCAATCAGCCGAGCGCTGCCCTCAGGTCCCCGATGACGCACCTTGTTAATGAAATGATCTATATTTCCAACAAAAAGCCATTCAAACGAAGGAGGATTAACATGCAGGAAGGCACGGGACAGACGATAATAACGCTAATGACTTACCCTGTGCGGGTACTCTGCACACTGACCCTGCGAAAGAAGGGGATTAAAAAGAAAGAGTTCAAACCACGAACAGAGCGGATCAAAATAGACACGCGGGGTCAGATCCAGAAGGTGTAAATCATTGTGACTATATTGAATTCAGCACAGCTATGCCAATTTGCACACGACAAGCACTCTGCCTCCTGTCCCCTACCCCCAGAGCCCTCTGTTCTCGCTGTATTTCTCAGCCACTCAAAGTCAGACCGAGCAGCACCAAGTCCACTGAGTCCCTTTCCCGCTCACTTTTTACATTTAATTTTCAACACAACTCCCATTAAAATTACCTTTTCTCCTTTTTGTCCTGGGGGTCCCTATAAAAGAAAAGTGATATAAAAGCCCTCAGTAAATGAAGGAGTTCAGCACATGCAAGGGGAAAGGGATTAGGAAGAGGTGCGACTGCAAGAGATGGGATACTTACGGGTTGTCCCCTGGGACCTGCAGCACCCTTTAAAGAAACACAGTCGTGAATGCGAGATGGATTCTCATTTACAGTGACAAGAAGACAAAAACTCTCAGCGTATGGAGTAGGTAGAAACTCAGCTTTTAAAAACAATTGTGGAGAAAATTCCCAAGAGAGATCTGGGTTCCCTTTGTTACTCTGGAGGAGTGAAAACGCACACATGTTCTGGCTGCACCGCGGGGGGGAATTATTAAAAGGAGAAGGGGAAAATCATCAGGAAAACACACCCTTATTGTTCCCAGGACCTCAGTTGACAGCGCGTCTCCTCGGTCGGCGCACTGGGATCAAACCAGCAGCAGCCAGGACTGAAGCCTGAGCTGCAACTGCCTGAGCTAGGATTGTGCAACAGGGGGATGTCAGCTCACCCCTCCGCCGAGGAGCGGGGAGGGGGGATCTTCAACATGTGCTTGCCAGAGGGTTATACTGACACTCAGGCTCAACAAACAGAATTAGCAGAAGAGAACATTCAGCGTTTCAGTCAGGAAGGTGACTACAGAGCGGCTAGCTTGGCCTACTCGTGTTTGGGGATTTCATCACCAGAGATGATGAGAGGAACAAGACTGCATTTGGGCTTCCATCAAGTGCGGCCTAAGTTTATCATCTTCAACCAAAAGCATTTTAGCACGGTGCACATATGAAACAGACCTTCAAGAGGAGGGGGGAAAAAATATTTAATATAAAAAATATGCTTTTTTGGTTGTTGTTAGATAAATTGAAAGCTGCCAGATGGGTTTACAGAAATCTTTCCATCAACTTTTACTTCTGCTATGAGGCCAGCCACGAAAAATGTAAGCTCCCAGAGTATATATAAAGAACATAATTGCTAACTGCAAGGAAAACATATCCCATACATAACTAGAGAGTTGCTGTTGTGACACGATGAATCTGATAACCATAATGTAAAAATTACAGACGTGCAACCCAACACTGCTATTATGAAGTTACAGAATTAGGGACGCAGCTAGTGCATTAGCTGAAGTAAGATTGCTACCCTGCCTATGAGCTCGCTCCCAGCTGAGAGGCAGTGTCATTTCAAACCAATGCGTCACCCGCAGACAAACATATATTTTTTTTACCATCTCCCCCTTCTGTCCAGGGTGACCCTGAAAAAGAAAGAAAACATGCATCAGCTTCGGCCACTGCAGCTCCTTGAGGAAGTTGACTTAACCTGTTTACTCCCTGCCTCGGGAGGTGCCCGCGGTAAACTGCGCCTCGTCAAGGGAGCTGCCACGCCATGCATGGGGAGCTTTGCTCCCACACCTAACAGGACACTGCTCCCCGCTGCGCAAAATGCTGAGAAGAAAGCTCTGGAGGATGAACACGGGGTGCATAAGGCTCTGCGGGGCACGGCTGGGCCAGGGCTAAGCCCCCCTGGGGCTGGCAGCGCAGCTTCAGCCGAGCGCAGTGCACTGCGCCTTGCTGGGGCTCCCGTGTCTGGCCCCAGAGCAGCGCAAGAGAGACACTGCTGGGTCTCTCTTGAGGGTGATGCTCCTCACGGCAAAAACAGGGTCCTGCTGGAGGAAATTAGGTGCCAGAGGTATGTGCTACCAGCCCCTTCTCCATTCCAGCATGGCTAGGGGAAGTGTGGTGGGGAAGTTGGCTAACTGGCTGCTTGGAGCTATGGATTTCATGTCAGCTGGGTTCATAGGGAAGTAGCTATATTTGTGCCTAGTTCTCTGAAGGATGGGAAGAACTTAGGTCTCTCTACTACAAAGCTGATTATAATGAGGCTCCAAGGAAAGCATGGAGGTCTTTAGGGTCCTTTCCTCTTCTACTGCAACTCTTTGCAGCAACAGCAGTGAAGAGAAAGAAGACGTAGGGTCGACTTCAAATGAAGCTGTCGGCTGTCTAAGGCAGAGGGCTGGTGCCTGGGGGACCTGTTCTGTCTGTCTGGTTCAGGGTGGGAGTGCCTGCTAAGGCTTTCCCTGCAGCAGCCAGGCTGTTGCACTTGTGAAGTGCTATTTTACAGATTTACCTAGAAAGGAAGCAGCCACACTCTGCCTTCTCTAATCTCCTGACTCCTGCATCTCCTCCAAGGCATCTGTGGTATCCTACCCCCTGCCAACCTCCTAATTTTCTTTTAATCCATGCGTGTGCATGACATTGCAAAATAATCCTCTTAAAAACATACTCTATAACACGCAGGCTGGCAGGACAGTGGGACCTAGCAGGAGGCAGGGCAGAAAGCCTCGAGAGAAGCTGTTTGCTTACCGGTTTGCCGTCCAAGCCAATAGGGCCCTGAAACAAAAAAGGAGAAATGATGAGAAATGCTTTCACTGGTGTGTGTGCCCATCTGCCCCAACAAGCACTATGTGTCCCAAGATTGCATGGACTGGGGAAAAGATGCAGAGGTGAGGTGACTTTCTGTCCTCCCGCCGAGTCCTGGCAGGTCCCTGGCCCACTGGGTACCAGCCCAGCTTCTCGATTGCTTCTGCAGGAACCTGCTCGCTGCCAGCCCGTTTCAGCAGCAGCACTGGGGAAGGGAAGGGAAGGGAAGGGAAGGGAAGGGAAGGGAAGGGAAGGGAAGGGAAGGGAAGGGAAGGGAAGGGAAGGGAAGGGAAGGGAAGGGAAGGGAAGGGAAGGGAAGGGAAGGGAAGGGAAGGGAAGGGAAGGGAAGGGAAGGGAAGGGAAGGGAAGGGAAGGGAAGGGAAGGGAAGGGAAGGGAAGGGAAGGGAAGGGAAGGGAAGGGAAGGGAAGGGAAGGGAAGGGGAGGAAGGATTCATGGGCAATTTGCAAAAACCCCTCAGCATTTCAAATTTTGCAGTGTCCTGTAGTTGAAAGTCAGCAGTTTTCTCGAGACTTTGATTTCAAAAGGTACCCACCTTGGGGGGGGAAGAGGAATTTTTGCAAATGACAGAACAATAAAAGTGTCCCAGGAAAGAGGTGACATACAAGCTCGGCAGCATGTTGAAGGTACTGTTTGATGAGAAACAGGCCCCGCAGAGCGCTGTCCCACCCGGCACTTTCTCATGAGCTGGGCTGATTTCTTTTCTGCTCCTCCGAAAGCCAAAGACCACAAAGGCCTGGAGAGATCTGCTTCTCCTCAGCCCAGGGGCAGCTCCCAGCCCCCCTTTTCACAACGGGCAGAGCCGCGGAGCCCGGTCAGACGGCTGGGAGGCTGCCAATTCCTCCCATTTTCCAGGCGTGAGAGTCTCCCCCGCAGACCTGCTCTGGCACATCGTGTGTCCTGGAGCAGCAGCTGAGCTGCCTGGCGGGAGCAGGGATGCAGGGGGTGTTTGTGTTTGCCTTAGGCTTCCTAGTTGTCCAGGATAAATTCATAAGAATAGCAACCGTTTGAGTTCTCCAGCAGCCTCAATGCCTCAGAGAGAGTTGCCAGCAACTATAGGACTGAAATGAAATTTGCTTTGTCCTCTCCTAGGCTTGTTTTCCATTCCCTTGCCCGTCTGTAACAGTATTGGAGAAGAATCTCCCCTTATGCTTTCTGTCCTTTCCCTTTGGCATGAGCAGGGTGTTCAGTTTAGCACGGTCCCCAGCTGACTTGCATCACACAGGGCCCTGTTTGGATCACAGGTGCTTGCTGCTATTGCAGTATCACCTAAAGGCTCAATTAAGGTTGGAATTTCACCTACCTAGGGGTTATTTTCTTTGTTTGGGGGTATTTCTTAGGATAGTTTTCTTTTACTGAACAGATCTGGCTCCAGCTATGTTATTTTAACACTTGGGGTTTTTTTAAATTAATTTCCTTTCAGTGCTGTGTGTGTGTGTGTGGGGGGGTGTTTCTCCCTAAGTATCATTAAAAAGAAAAAAAAAAAACAAACAAACCTCAAAACAAATGAAGAAAAAAAAAATTAATTTTTCCAGTGATATCAGATCAGGTCCTGGGTTTACAGACAGAAATGATGAGATACAGCAAGCACTAATGTGGCTTCCTAGTAACATCGCACATCCGTACCTCGTAAATTAGCAGATACACTTACCGGGAATCCAGGAAAACCTCTTGTTCCAGGCTGTCCCTGGGAAGGATGAAACGGAGACAGGAGTTTAGAGGCACTAAAGTGGATTTTGATGGACCCTAAGTCCTCTCTACGGAGCCTTTCCTCCAGCCTCTGCCCGTTTATCCTGCAACTCTCTGAAGAGTTACCCAAGACACAATTCCCCTCCAAAGGGAAAGCATCTTGGGAAGGAGGGGAAATCTCTCATCCCCACTCCAATTTGTATAGGGCCAAGAAAATGCTGGAGCAGATCCAGTTTGGACTGCAAGCAGTTTCCTTGAAGTTTCTACATTAATTAAATGGGTGTCCCTAGCCCATACACTAGGCTTTTGGAGCATATTCCAGAGACTGAGCTCATTTTATGGCAATTCTTGCTGCCATAAACTGGAGGCGTTTAATGCAGGGTGCTGCTCTGTGCAAGACAAACTTTGCAGGTCACTAGTGTCTAAATACAATCATCCCTCTTCTCCTCCTCCCCTAATCTCATGTCCCAGTGCATTCATTTTCCTCACAAATAATTCTGGAGAACAGATGATTTTTTTTTTTTTTCTTTTCCGTTTTTTTCCTCTGAGAGCTAAGAGAAAAAGGAGAGTTAGATAGTGTGATGAGAGGAACATGAGCACCAAGTCCTTTCCCCCGCCTCTTTCTGGCTAGCCAGCATTGGCTACCAGTTTGGGATCAGGCACAGCAAACACTGACTTGGGATGTGTCTGTCAGCTTCTTCATCACCCACTTAAAAACACTGAAAAAAAAAAAAAGTTACAGCTGTTTATTTTTCATATTTTTCAGTTTCTAAGACCTGTGACATCCCAGGTCACAGTTACCCTAGATTTGTGGGTATCCAGTAAAGATATCGCTTTACTTAAGGATTTTTAAATCTCAATTTCCCGAAAAATGCGTGTGCCAAGTCAGGAAGCAATATGGACCAAACTTCAGCAGATCTGGAAGCATACCCATGTAGATGAAAACAGCAGGATGAGGTAAATCCTGTACCACGCTCACCGAGTGACCGCTGTGGCATCTTGCCTTTGCTGAAAGCCATGCTATAATGCCAAAACGCCCAGGTTTCTCATGCTTTGTTTTGGGGAAGAAAATGCTTTCTTAGGCAATTTGAGATTCCATGACCAGACTGTTTGAGCCCCACAAGTGTTTCCTAGGACAGAGCTGGGTATAAACATGGGTGCACATGCACATGGGTGCATCTCTCCCTTAACCAGAGTGAGGAGCTGAGGGAAGTGAAGGGGAAGGAGGGGGCAGGCCTGCTGGGCTGCGAGGCTGAAGTTTGCCACAGCGAAGCAATGATAATCCCTTGGGAGAAAGCTCGGAGGCACATTGGCAGGGAATACCTTCACCTTCAGGTTACATCTCCTCCAGCTTCCCTCTCTCTGCAGAGGGACTCAGTGAAGGTTTACGGCTTCAGAGGATGGGGCCAAATAACCTCTTTCCAGAGTCTGAGGGCTGCCCCTACCACAAAATGCCTCACGTTGCACTTAACAGTTATGTTTTTATACACAATGCTAACAGGACCTAATCGCATTTGCACTGTTTTTTTAGTTATGCAAAGCTGAACTTGGTCAGCTTTGCTTTGCAAGATACATATAAAACCACCTGGTCCTGTTGGCCAGTGACCAGGAGGGAAGATAGGCTATAAATTAAAGGATCTGTCCACCGCTGGTTTCTGAAAAGGCAAGAACCAAGAAGAGCCTAGCCACAATTCATTAATTTTGGTTCCCTGTTGGACGCCTCCCTGGACGAGAAGTGCTAAAAAAAGAATTAAGGAGAAAACCTGGAAGTGGTGCAATTTGGCTTCCTCTGTAGTCTACAGACTGCGGCCTCTTTCTCCTCGGAGGACGGCAGAGTGATTTGCACGGTATCAGGCCAAAACAACAGTTCAGCAGCGAGCGATTCCAAGAGACTGTTTTTGTTGGGTGGCTGTTTTTCCTTGTCTTCTTTTAAAAATGTTCATCATATGACGTATGTAATCCAGGGAGCTGCCAAATCATGGAGACCGTCTGTTTCTGCCACTATCGGCGCACTGTCCCTCTCTGGCCAGAAGTTAAGCAGCTCTGAGCTCGAGCGAAAACTTTAACCTCAAAACAAAAATCTGGAAACTATTTGTCATCCCACGTCTTTCCGAGTGGCCCCTTGGCCAGGGTTTCCATGTTTGTCTTCAGTGCTCAGCCATCCTTTTGACCAGCTCCCCAGGAAACTGGATCATCTTCACAGTGGGCTTTGGGGGTGGAAGTGTGGAGTCGCGCCAGTCCTGGCACCTCAGGGCTTTGACTGGCGTAGGCAAAAGCCCATTTTAAATACGATTTGTCATCTAAGTTTTCTGCTGCTTTGGAGATGCAACGTGTTCTGCACTTTCCCAAACAGCAGCAAAGGCAAGGAGGCAAAGCAGCAGCACCAAAGCAGACATTAAAAATTGTCCTGCAGACCAGGCATGTGACCTTCAAGAAAACAGTGGTGCCTGTCTCTGTTTGCAGGACCTACGGTGGCAGGGACTGACAGCTTTTCTCTCCAATTACTTTAACCACATTATCCAGAACACTGAGAGCAACAGATTGTGAGAAATAGCAAAAACATCGGGGCATTTACCCTCCAAAATCTGCTGTTTGTGGAGCCGGGTGGTTTTGCTCAGAGCTTGGAATGGAGAGGCCTGACAGCCCTTCCTCCTCACCTGGCCACATGGCCAGGGACCGTCTACTTCATCTAAAACACTTGGGGAGACCCATTTGTGTCCTGGGCTTTGGTTCCGTCACTTCTCCAAGTCCAGTGTGCCGGACAGGTGGGCCTGGGAACCGACAAAGATGTTTCTTATTAGAAACACTTATCATGGGGCTTTTGGAAAGTTAATTGGAAAGCCAGATGTAGCCAAGTGTTTGTACTGCCTAGGTCTCTCTCACTTGACCTCCACTGTGAAACAAAAGTTGCCGGCGGCCCATCCTCTTTGCAGGTCAAGGACGGTGCTCTTCACAGGTTAATCAAAATCGGAAGTGCCCACTGGGAGGGAGAGAATTGAATGTTTGGGTCTTTTTTCATGGAAATCTCTGGTGGAGGCTGTGCAGGGATGAAGTAGAGAGGACTGGCTGCATCTGCACAAAAGCGGAGGCTTGACGGCTGAACCACATTGCAAGAAACATCCAGCTCTGAGGGCACGTAAATGCTCCAACCCTTCATGTTGGTCTTTTTTTATGATCCTATCCTTGCAAAAAAAAAAAAAGCTTTGTCTGGCTGACTCGTTGCACCTTGTAGGGACACTTTTGCTGGTAGAGGATGCAAAATCCTGCCTACACTTTTCTCGGCTCCCCAGCCAGCTAAGGGACTTTCCAGATAGCGGCAACTGTGCTGTCAAAGAATTTCCAAGATTACAGGTACTTGACAAAGGCCGCTGACCAACTCTGAACTACCCATTTTTGTGAGTTCCCCAGTTGCCAGCTTAGCTCTGATCCTGCTCTTCTGCAAAATCAGGGGGTTTGTCCTCTGCTGATGAAAGCAAACGCTGAGGTCAGCCAGGAGAAGGGCGTATTTTCTCCAACAGCAGTAGCAGCCCTGCTGCAAGAAGGAAATATACTTCTTCCTTTTAAATACAGGAATATGGTTTCCTTGCAAGGGAAGGCTTCCTCATTTGTTCTGGAGTATGAGCTATAATTTCATTATATATAGTACATAATAGCAGTATAAAACCAAGCCTGGCTCAGCATGGGAACCACATTATACAGGGATTTTGCTGTCTCCAGCTGATGCTGTGTCTTAACCACCCCTCCTAAGTCTTTCCCTGTAACTTGCCCACATCCTGCATCAGTCAAAAATAGAGAAAAGCCACTTACGGGTGGACCACGGGGCCCAATGATAGACATGCCCGCTTCTCCTGGAGCACCCTGCAGAGAGACAAGGGAGAGGAAAAAGGATGAGAAGAGGGGGAGAGGAAAATACAAAGACAATTATATTCCCGTAAAGACCAGGGTTAAATGAGAATGATCAAGGTGTGAGGCCTTCAGGGCTTAGGGGTCAGCTGCCATTTTGGTCGCTCCCAGCTCTTGCCCCACACTTTTGGAGAAAAGATGTCATTTGGAGCTACTCAGACGTGCCAGAAAATGGAAGCTGCACAGCAAGGAAAACTATAAACACATAAAACACTTTCTGGCAAAACCGAGGTTCTGTCCCATTACAAGTGTGAAAGATGGTTTGAAACCCTTGCTGTTTCCTTCCTGTGAGTCCAGGAGGACCATGTCCTGCAGAAGAAATATAAGAAGAAGGGATGTGCTGTGCTCCAGGGAAATGGGAGCTGTGGGCAGCTCACTGGCTGCCTCCAGAAGCTCCTCATTTGTGTCCTTCTCAAACTCAGTTGGGATGTGGATGAAAACAGTAAAGTCCTTGCTGGAAAAGAAAACAGCTGCCTCTTCAGCTCCTAGCCACCCACAACGTGTGGTGGGCAGGACACGTCCCTGTCTTTGGAAAACATGGCATATTCCTGAGATGCAGCTCCAGAAGCGCCCAGGGCTGGGGAGCTTTGGGATGGAGCATCCCATAAACCAAGCAGCCTGTGAGCAAGCAGAGCTCTCTGCAAAACAAAGCTGGGGCATGCCAATGACCTAGGACTCCCACGGAGGGCTTTGGGGAAGCATGGGCAATTAAGAGTGATTTTCCCCTTGTTTGTTTGTATCTATCTGCTGTCCCTTCATGTTGAAAGCTTTGGCCAGAGCAAAATGCAAGGACACGCAGAGGATGACAGGAAAGCAAGGAAGGAGAATCTCTGTCCCGAGTTGCCCTTCCTTGCTGTGTTTTTCTCTCTATCTCCTATGAAGAGGGGCAAATGGGCCCGGTATGGCAATGAAGGGATAACCCCCCCTATCAGGTGAATATTCATCCCGTTCCTAGTTTCTACACGCTTTTATTCAGTTATTCACACACCACAAACACCTCCATTTCACTGTTCTCACGGGTGGGAGGTACTCACAGCTCTGGGAAAATTACACTAACGCTGAAATGTCAGACACTTCAAAACGTGGGGGCCAGCAGTAGGATGCTTTGCAAACTACTACTTCTTTGCAGGTACAAAACATCAATTCTCTGCACAGCAAACAGTTTGCGAGATGGCATCCATAGACTTAAACCACACCATCAGTCTTCCTTAGAAGAGGTCCCACCACATCAGAAATAGGAGCATGACATACCATTTTCTTCCTCGTTACAGCTTGCACGAGGGATCGGGCTAACCTGGGAAGTGGAGGGGAGCTGCAGGTTGATTAGGGCAAGCGGAGCTGCCAGCGGGGAAGAAACTCAACGGTTAAAACCCAGGAAGCCTCGAGGGGAGCCCTGCGTGTGCCTGCTGGCTCTTATGCTGTTAGTAAATTGTCATAAACAAGAAACACAGCGTCTTTGGAGGCTGAGTGGCCTGGAAGGAATTTGGGAGATAAACTCACACTGATGGGGAAGAGGGGGCAGCCCAAGGAGGGGGGGGTGAAAGCCCAAAGCTGGCTGCAGCGGCCATGATTGTAACCGAGGGGCTTGGGCTGGCCCTAGAGGAGGACAGTCGGGGATGCTATGGGCTGCGAAGAGCTGACTCACCTTCTCTCCAGGTTGCCCTTTTAGTCCCTGGGTCAGTGGCACCCGTCGCAGCCACATGCAAGAGGGTGCAGGGGAGAGAGAGAGAGAGAGAAAGACACAAACACAGGCGTCAGCGGCAAGGGCACGCTCCCCCCGCCTCAAAACCCTGGCTATGGGGCTGGCATGAGTAGGGTGGCCTCAGCTCCTGCCCCGGCCCTCTTCCCCATCCTCACCCTGGGATGCCTGAGCAAAGAGCAGCTCCGAAATACAGCGCTCAGCCGGGCAGGGGATTGCCCCCTTTGTTCAGGGCAGAGTTATTTGGAAAGGGCAGCTACCGGTGGCAGGCAGGGGTGAGTGTTAGGAAGCCCGTGGTTAGCAAGGCCAGCTGGCGCACGAGTTGGCAGCAGGAGGCACCCAGCCTGGGGGGGATGCTGAACCAGAAGACGGCCTGAGCAATACGGCTCTCAATTCCCCGCATGTATGAGGTTTGCAGGGCTGGCCACCCTGCTGTGACAAGGAGAGCCCCTCAGGTGCAGGGCTCAGGGAGGGTGGCTTTGCTCACGCTGACACCCGCCAATGATCATCCTGCAAGCCCCCCCCCAAATCTTAGGGGTTGGAAGAGGATGGGGAGGACAAGGCACATGCAAAAGGGTTTGACTTACCGGCCGCCCAGGGATCCCCATCGCACCTTTGTCTCCCTGGCAATTAAGGCAAAATCAGAGGCAATTGGAAACTGGCCAAAAGCAAGGTTATAAAACAGCACAAGTGAGCTATGCCACAGATGTGGCTTCACGCTATGGTGCAAGTCTCCAAGGATTTTGAGAGAGGGAGAGAGCAAGTCAGAGAGGAAAGTGTGTTTGCGTGTGCCCGAACCTGTCTTTAAGAACATTGCATAAGCCACCAGTTCACTTATGCCTCTGACAAACCAGCACGTCTCTCAATAAAAATTACATACGATGATTTAGGCAGCAAAAGAAGGGCAAGAGCTTTCAGCCTAACAAAGTATAATCCCAATTTCTAACACTTCATAAAAACCGGGTCCTGGGAACTGGCTTCCTGCAGTAGCCAACTGTCACATTTTTCTCTTTCTTTACCAAAGTCATCTGGGTGTTAGCTATTTATTTATAGAGTTATCACTTTAAAACAGGATTCTCTTAGACTTGAAAATACAGTCCTGTCCAGAAGCAAGAGAAAAATGTGGGAAAACAAGCTGACACAGGAAAAAGCACGTCTGGAAGAAGACATATGAGCAGCTGTGTTCAGTGTCCTCTACCCCTTTGAGATACTTTCCAGTGCATTGGCAGGGTGTGAACGATCCTAACAGTGGTTCGGGGAATGACTTTGGGTCAGGCAACACTGAACAGAGCCTCGTAAACACAGGAATGCAAGACCGGTGGCAATTTTCTTCAGCTACTTACCTACAAGGCAATTTTCTGCCTCTTACAGTTAAATTTAACTATGCAATTTAGGAAAAAAAAAAAAAAAAAATCAACCTCCTCTGCATTCCTGGTCACCAAAACTGAAGGCTGTGCAGATTTGGAAGTTAGCAGCTGATTGCTAAAGGATCTTGATGATTACAGCTTCTGTGGTCACGTAGCTTTTGCTCTATATTTTGCCAAAATGATGTGATGATAATCTCTCAGTTCTGTTTCCAGCAACGTTTGGAGTTTCCTTGTGTAAAACAGTGTGTCCCTGCCTGTGAACCTGGTTTTCTGGTTTCTGCAGCTGGAGACACCAGCCCCATCGGTGCCACCTCTTTGTGCCTTCCCCCACGTTCAGTCCCAACATGTCTGAATTTAGTCTGAAATCTCTGGAAGTGGAATGCACTTCACTCCATTTGTTTTGTCGGGTGTACGCAGAGGCTCCTTCGGCCACGCATCCCAAACTGGGACATTGTTGCCTGGGATCAAACTGTTACTTGGTGAAAGTTTAGCCGCTTCCCTCTGTGGAGCCGGGCGGCATTCCTTTTCACGCAGCGCATGTTTTGATAAACTGAAAAGCAATGTATGCTTTGCAAAAGCATCCCTTTCAGGTGGATGAAACGCTAAACAGCTGCTTGGTTTTAAATTTTTTTAGATGATATATTATAGGAAACTGCTTTCTTCCAGGGTTGTAGGCAGGTTCTTAGTCCTACTGATATTTGCCTATCTCCGTGCGCCGGCAGCGAGCAAAACCCCTGGTGTCGGCATATTGCCCTGGGATTACTTTGTGGCTGCTGGAGAACATAATGCTGAGTTTTCCTATGCTTTTAGTGCCTTAAATGCTGCTTTCCTCCAGAGCTGAGCTCAGGCTGATCTCCCTCATGGTTTGAGGCAAAAGCTGACTTTGTTTCTCCTGGCTCTGCTGTGGCTGGTGCCCGAGCAGGAAGAGCCTGAGGTCGGGGCTGAGCTGTGTCAGGCCTCCAGCGAGTACCTGGTGTTGGAGTGGTACATGACGGCACCGTGTCTGGTATGTGACTGCGCAGTGTTACAGCCCTCCAAGCAATAATAGCGAAGGGGGAGCTCCCAATAGGACAGCAAATAAATGCCAGATGTTTATAAGGAAAGGTTGTCTGTGACAGGGAGCCAGGAAAGAGCACTCGCGGGTGGGTGATAACACGTAGGTTGGTTACGAAGTCATGCCAAGCCGCCTGCAGCTCCCACACCGGTGCTAGAGGAGCATGAAAGGCAACAAGCAGCCTCTGTCCTGAGCCGGGGAGAGAGCCAGCAGCACAGGTTGCATTTCGTTCATTAGGAAACTGCCTGTTACAGCTGTTGAAGTCTCCAGGTGAGCAGCAGCCCAGGGAGCAGTGAGCCATCGCCAGGAAAGCACGCGGCTGTAACCCCGAAACCCACACTCCTCCCTCATTCATCTTGACTATCTATCTCGGATGATGCAGCTACTGTTATTACAGACTTTTGCATTTGACCCAGAGTGACTTAGGCCTTTTAAATCCTACCCCAATTAGCAAGCCCCATCAGCAAGGATACTGCAGACTAAGCCTCTTCAACCAGACCTCCAAGCTGACAAAGGTATCTTCAAAAGTAACGTGTTTCCCACATGCAGGAGGGTTCGTAGGGATTATGTTACCCTTA
The DNA here is from genome assembly GCF_018691265.1 of Tyto alba. NCBI lineage: Eukaryota > Metazoa > Chordata > Aves > Strigiformes > Tytonidae > Tyto > Tyto alba. The sequence goes on along the minus strand of NW_024881261.1, from coordinate 37,003,074 downwards.
GGTTTGGCCCTACAAAGCTCCTCTGGTCCCTACTCTGTTACAAGCCATGTCCTGTTTGTAATATGCTGCTGAACATCAGGTTTGCTATGCGAGATCACTACCTTCTCCCAGCTTACAAACCCCGGAGGCCTAGTGAGGAAAGTACTGCCAGACAGAGAGCACAAGGGAATGAAAAAATCAATGAAGTATTTACCGGGAGCCCTGGTCTTCCTGTAAGGCCCTGAAACAAAATACACAGAAACGGCCAAAGTTAGCTTCAAACTCTGAAGGGAGGGCTTGATAAAGAGATGAAATCACTTGTAAGGGTTTAGGGAACAGAATGGTTAAGAAACTCTCCACAGCTCCTTGACCATCAGCTCTGATTGCTTCGGTTTCCTAATCTCCTGTTTGTGAAGTCTTCTCTCCTTTCGGCATGGCTTTACCCACAGCTCTCCGCATGGGCTGTGAAGGTATCTGCAAGTCCATGGAGAACAAGCTAATTACAGGGCTCTGACTTTCTTCCTTAGTTCCATCTGCTAAATATTATTTTTTCATGTATGGAATTGCTGCAGTTGCCACAGAAATGTTGCATGTTCAGAAATGGGAGAGAAAACGTCCGTGAGAGGATCTTTTCCTTCGGATGTGGTCCAGACGGCGAAAGAGTCCGGGAACCTCAGGACTATTGCATGATTTCATCATTTCCTTCCTTCCTTCACCCCGTTTAGTCCCAATCTCACCAAATTTCTGGCATGACTGCGGGTTGCCCTTGCCTTCACCAAAGCCCTGATGGACTTCAAGGGTAACGGTGGGAGCATCTGTTGGGCAAGAGGAAAGCATGAAGGCCTCTTTTGCTGCTGGGGTGTTGCTCATCTGTTTTCCTGGCTTTTCTCCTCGTTGTCCTAGACTATAAGCAGGGCTCGGTGCATTTCTAAGGAGTATTTCTGCCCTTCCCCACACTCAAGCCGACACTGGCACCGGGGGCTAAGTCCTGCTGCCCGGCATGTTGTGCTTCGCAAGCTGGGGAAAAAAACGCAGGAGAGAGAAGTGGGGTCGTCAGTGCTTTGGGGTAACTCTCCAGAATGATGTGTATGACAGCCAGCCAGGCAGAAGCCCAGGTCTGTTGCTCATAAACTTGAGTTTCCATGCGGTTTTAATCACGAGAAATATGAGGGGAGGAAATATTTCCTATGGCGACATGGAGGCTTCTGCTTGACTCTTCAGCGGTAAACTTTTGCTGACGGTGCCTGAGCCAGCTTTGCTCGCCAGCCGATCAGAAACCCCAGAGGTCCTGAGCGAGACGAGGGTGCTGTTAGACCAAGACAAATTCCACTTTGGCTAACGATGCTCGGTCTGCCTGACTTCCTCTTGTTATTTCCATTGGCTGTAGCATTCCTCGCGGCCTGTCCTGAAAGTCTGCGTGCAGAGACAGGTTCAGGGGTCGCAATACGCCGGGATACGGTAGCATATATTGTCAGCACTTCTCCGGTGGTCCCATGTGTTTCTGCCAGGCTTCAATCTTTCAGTACAATATTAAGTTTCTAACCCTTATTGCTGCAGAGAAAGCCTGGAGTGTGTGTCTTCCTCGCACTGCAAAGGCGCAAGCTGCTTGCTCTCCATGAGATGTCTGCGTTGACCTATTGATTTCACTCTAATTTCTCACAGCAGTAATAGAAATGCCAACACCACTACCAGCTTTGTGCCCGCCCCATCCCTTTAGTGCCGACATACGCCGGCTCGGAGTGGAGTGGCAGGGACTCCACTTGCAGCCCCCTCCTGAGCAGTGCTTTCCTCCCAGTAACCCAAAGCTAAGGCTGAAATGCCTCCACTTCAGCGACCAGTCCTGAAAGCCCCTGGGATAAGCTATCGCTGAAGGTTTGCGTGGATCAGGGCTTCCAGCTGTAAAACGCTTTCAGACCTTTTGGCCTGGAAGGTGCAACTTTTTGGAAGATTGTTGTCATTAAATTGGGCTGTGCTCGTACATCTGTGGGAGTTCAGTCTATAGCATTTCAACTCGATGAAAGGGGAAAATAGGTTGTGCAGCAACTACTTCTCCTCAGAACGTCATCTGCAAACTGTTTAAGACATTTTTGTGTGAACAGACAAAAGATGACTACCGTATGTTTAACTTCTCATGTTCCTTTACAGACACCCAGTATAGTTACTCTATTGTACGTGAATAGAAACCATTTCCTCTGGAAGGACCGTGCTAGAGACAATATAGCATTTCTTTATAATCCTGAGAGATGTCGATACATGGCCTCATTCCTTGCATTGCTGCTTCTGGTTTGCTGTGGGTCTCTTAATAGCTGTAAGAAAACTTCTGCAATAACCTAGCTATTTTCCTGAAGCCTAAATCGTCTGCACTGAGGTTTTGCATTAGCTAACATTTGAAAAGGAAGCTGTCAACGCAATTTTTCCTCTGAAATTGATAGCTGTGCAGCTATACTCGAAGGCCCAGCAGTTCAGCAAGCCTGGGTGAGTAGCAGGGAACAAGGCCCCACGGCTCAGTGCCCGCCATACGTTTGCGAGCTATCTTTCCCCTTTTTTCACAAACAGGTCTCGCTGGGCGTGTGGCATCCAACGCAGGTGAAGCGCGCGCAGCCGATTCCCCCGGGGGTACGTGGGGCAAACTGCTAACACCCCGGTATCCGCACCCCTTGTGTCTGCCACCTCCCTGTCCCTGCGCTCCCCCTGTCTCTCCCTCGGAAGCTGCGGTGCCCCCGAGAGCAGTCCCACCCCAGTACGGGTCCTGAGCACCCCCAGTACTTGCTGTTCGGGAGATCCCAGGGTGCCAGGACTGCAAAGGCGGCTACCGCACCAGGCACCGCAGATGGGAGGCTTTGCTAGTTCACGCCCCACAAACTGTGTCAACAGCTTCTAAAACCACAGAGGTTTGGTACTTACAGGTGGACCTGAAAGAGAGAAGAAAAAGAAACAATAATTATTTTTTTTTTTTTTTAATGCAAAAAATCCTAACAAGAAGGGCTAGATAAACACGTTGTACCAGCTTTTGGGGTTGATCCTGATGCTGTTCCCATTTGCTGATGCACTTTCACCAACTCACTGACCATTAATTGCGGTATCCCCACAATCAGCAGCCCTGCTAACAGTCATCAAGAGTGCAGGGCAGCCTCTGAAAGCGCTGTGTTGGGAAGGCCACGTGAATCTTAACACTGTTACATGCATTTCTGGTCCTTTGGCACACAGGGGTCCCCTCCATGAGTGTGACACCGCTGAGCATGGGCAACTCGTTGCTTGTGTGACTCCCTCTCCCATCCTACCCACCCCCTGGGGTTGAGAAAGTTGAACTGGGGAGGCGAGAGCCCCTTTGCTGCTAAAATGCCTACGCATTTTTCACTAGCATCGGTGACCTTGCAAAGGCATGAAAAGGTTAATGAGGAAACTGCAGCTATTCAACACATCAAGTACATTTTATCTTTAGTACAGGCTAATTTTCCCCTTTGCTTCTGCCTCTATTCCCACAGGAGCCAGTCTGCTCTCTTGGAAGAAACTCCCTCAAATCCTTTGGGTTTCTTTTATTTTGGAAAGCTTTTTGGAACCTGCCAGTGTGGAGCACTGTACCTCTCTCATACAGAACCGTTGTACAGTATATATCAGGGCTTAAACAGCACATTTCTTTCATCAGTTCCCAGAAAATTCCTCAAAATCCTGACAGATATTGTGTGTGTGGAAAGAAACCCCTGGACTCACTATTTTGTGGTTTCCTCTCTGTGGGAGAAGCAAGATACACCATACAACTGTCAGGGGTTTTTACATTTTCCATACTTTATACACACTCTGTTTTCTTTTTTTTTTTTTTCTTTACATAAAGTGCCAAGAAGTAAGACTAAGCAGTATAACAGGCTAGCTGACACATAACAGGCAGCAACCTCTCCTTTGCACGGGAGGCGGATGTCACGGTGAGCACCTGCAGAATACGTCGTCATCCTGAAAATGCCCCTGGCTGAAAGTCCATAAAAGAAACTGGAGACTTTGGATGAACAAACACTTTCCACATTAGAAATCTCTCATTTAGCATGACTCTTTCATACCGGGAGCTTCAGCAAATAGTTTGGCTAGCAAGCTTTGGGGACCTAAAATTGCACTGTCAAATGCCACTCTTAGACTTTTGCTCAGCTTTCATCATGGCTGATCAAAAGAGGTTACCTCTAAAGGGTACCTTTTGGTTAAAATAAAAAAAAAATAATAAAGTCTAGCACCTTCATGGTGACTGACAAACATAGCTAAGGTAGACATTCACTGTCACCAGGCTCAACAACTCAGAACAACCCCACCCAAATTTAGGACAGGAGCTCAGGGGGGACCTGGGTTTGGTTGGTCTGGGTATCGCCCTTCACTGGTGTTGGTGCTGAGGTCGCTATCCTACTTGCAATGCCAAGTCTAAACAACAAAAGGGTTTCTGATCAGAGAGCTGATTTTCAAGGGCAAGGTCAGACTGAGATACAGGAATCTTAATTTATGCCAAACAGGGAAAAGAAAAAAAAAAAAAAGAAAAAAAAGAAAAAGGAGTTTTCTGAGTCTGGCTTGGATGACAATAAAGTTCTGTGAGAGAACTGTTTTGGAGAGATTTTGTTTCAGAGTGAGCACCCTGTCACAAGGTCAATGCTTATAGCTTGCCAATACACGGACTTTATTTCCATTAGCAACACTATAGACCCTTAATAGCCCGCCTACCCGTCTGCACAGCTTTGGGGCACTCATGGATTGCATGAACCAAACCATTTAGCTAACTTCGAAAGAAAAATTTAAAGGCAAGCAAACCCTGAGCCATCCCTGCCCTTCCAGACCAAAAGCAACCAGACAGCAGCACAGCCTGTAATGGTATTGTAATACCGCTGAGAGAAAACATAAGCTTTTGTTTGCTCCAGAAGCTATGTCCGCAGAGCAGAGTAAATCAGCAATGCCGGCAGCTCTGGGCCCATCAGGCCACGCACCCCACACAGATCAAAGGCAGGAGGCATACTGGAGGCCCATCTTTGTTATATGCCCTCTATAAAATTAATGGTTACGTGAAGGGGGGCCTGCACAGTCTTGTGTAAACACACATCAGTGAGCTGCAGGGACACGGTCTTGGCTGCAATAAGTCAATCAGTAGAGACCATCCAGGGACTGGGCTTCAAATGCCACGACTGTCCCTGTGACCCAGGAGAAAGCAAAGCCCTCGGATATAGTCACTTCTAAAAACAACATCATCTTGCATGGGCTGGAGGAGGAGAGGGGGGAAGATGTCCCAAGGACAGTGGGGAGGGAGGAGGTGCTGCTGGATAAGCTGTTGCAAAGCACCGGGGATTTTACAGAGTGAAATAATGCTCCAGCAAAGTGGATTTGTCATGTTCTGTCATGGTGATTAACGAGAAGACGGAGCAGAGCTTCTAAAGAGGCTCAGCCTTTAATATAACAAGAAGTAACTTAACACACATTAGAGGAAGGACCCGGCAAAGGAGGGAGGGGATCCTCACGCCCCTGCTCTCAACCGCTCTAGCCATCAGTGGCCAGGCTGAGCCAGGCCCTCCTGGGCAACACCAGCCATGCTGCATGCAGTGCACCCGGCTTGCTGCTGGCCAGGGCTCTTCCAGAGCTGCCCTGGCCTGTTCAGGGATGCCGGCAACCCTGTAATCCAAGGGAGCAAACCTACAATTTGACCAGGCTGCACGGGACCCTTCATGAAACCGATGTGAATTGCAACAGAGTCACCGCGACACCACTGCGTGTTGCCCCCCGTGCTCCCCGGCTCCTCCAGTACCAGGCAAGCTGGGGCAGCTGTGTAGAAAGAGGCCTGGTTGTCCCCTGGTGGGCCAAGTCTTGATGGTGGTGAACTCCAAAGAGCTCTGCAAACAACCAAGAGCCAACAACCTTGACAGCCACAAGTGCAAATCGCACCTATGGGGCTTCTTCCTCTCTCATGTTTACAGCAGGCTCATTGGGGTGAGTGATGTTTGGGAGACGAGCTAGAGCCCCTTTCCATAAGCAGCCAGCAGACAAGGGACAAGAAGACAAAAGAACAGGGATCAAAGCTACTCTGAACATTTCTAAGCCCATTTCATAGCTAAGCCCAGTCAGAAGGCAGACCCAGAACTCCCCGATCACCAAATTCCTCAGCCTTGTGCAGAAAAGGGAGCCCACATCTGTAATTAGCACCTCCAGATCCTGTGTGTTTTGAACCTGATCTTGCCAGGACCAGAGCGATGCTGGTGCTGGCATGTGGGCTCCAGCACAACCATCTGCCCACGACAAGCAGCTCAGGAAGCATTTCTCCATGCTGGCGTCTCGCTGAAAGGCACTGGAGGGCTGTAAGTGACTGCGATCGCTGTTTATCCAGCTGCGGGGCTTGTCAAGCAGCGGGGGACAGAGGATGGGATGGAGCAAACGTGTTGGGAGTGGACAAGTGGGAGGAAGCAGCGGTCTCCTGCAAAGAGGAGACCTCCAGAGCACCTTTGAAAATGAACATTGAGAAAACAAAGAATTCTTGTGGGGGTACCCAGGGTCCCTTCAAACATATGGCCTCTGGAAATGAGCACCATCTGCACTGTCCCTTCTCAGCTGCTCTGGCTTTTATGCAGATAGAGACTTTCCTTAAAGAAGCTCTGCCTTTCCTGTAGCCCAAGTGAGCAAATGAGCAGCCATGGTTTGCAGAGAGAATGAATCCACCTTATTGCAAATATAGAGGGGGCACGCCTGTGATGAACAGCAGGGACATGCCACAGAGCCCTCTGCTCACTTTTCCTTCCCCGTGGCCCGCTCAGCCAGGGACTATCTAAAACAAAACTGCAATGACCCCTTTCCCCTCACCCACACAAAAAGATAAAAAGCCACCCTCCACACTGTAGCCTCTTCGGGCTCAGAAGAGGGGATGTTTAGTTTTGTAAGTGGATCATATTTATCCTAATCTGGAAAGTCCCATCTCCCAGAATATCAGATCTTAAAAGCTGGACAGTATTAGAGCAGGTCAGTGTGGTGTGAGACCCTCTGCTGATGGCAGAGATAGCCTTCAGCTTCGGAGGCAGCAGTGCTCTCTGGACTGATAGGATCATTGAAATGATCCCGTCCATTTAAGGGCATTTCCTGACATCTGGAAAAGTGTCCGTTCTTAAAAGGCTCTCAAATGCTGTGGCTTAGTTTTTTTTTTTTTTTTTCAAACTTCTTGGATTCAGGCAGTCCAGTGTCCGCAATGTGGGTGTCTTCGAGCCTGCTCCAAATGTTCACACGTGTGGGATTTTTTTTCTGCTCTATAGCATACACAAGATGAGGAGGACAGAGAGGGAACATAAAGATGTTATTGTTGCTTCCTTGGGTCATCCTCACTACACACTCCGGCAGAAGGGGAGATGTAAACATGTAATCCACCCCTGTGAGGAAATCCAGCCATTTCACAGACTCAGAAGGCAGCTCTAGCAAGTTAGAGAGATACAGTTACTTCCTGACATTCAGGACTATGTTAATTGAAAACAAGGTAGCTGTGGCCAGGCAATTAGCTATGAAATGCTGATCAAAATGTCAGCAGCCCAAGCACGACCTTACCCGGGGTAGTAGGGATCCCCTTGTTCGCGGCTCCACGGGTGTTCAGCATATCATAACCCCATTTTGGAGCAGGCAGACCCCACTTGGGTGCATGGAGCCCAGCTGGCATGTTTGGCCTTCTTTGAAAACAGGCTGTGCTGCAGTTTTCACACAACAGATCCAGGGTACTCAGTCTTTTAGAGACACCTTCCCTACCTCCATCAGGGGACAAATGATACGAGGGGAGGTGGAGGGAGCATTAACTCAAGAGAGCTGCAAACGAAAAGGCAGAAGTGGCATGTGCCTTGCCATAATTCAATAATATTAGTTGTAGGGGAAATTAAAGACAACAGCAATCTTCAAAATAATAAGAAAAATTTTAAACAACAGTGATTACCCAAAGCACACCCTCCAGAAATTTTGCTTCTGGTATTGTCAGCAGTAGCAGGCAATCTGAGTGTATGACTCCCTCCAGAGAACAGGAGCCCCTTGCAAAGGCCAGCCCCCTCTGTCCCCAAAACATCCCCCTCCCTGCTACACCCTTGCAGAGCGGCGAGAGGATCTTCAAAGGAGCGCAGAAATGTTGGACAGTGAAAAGGCTATCGGGATTTCACTGCCAAAAAATGTGACCAACGCTAAGCTGAGGCACCAGCTTATGCCAGTCACTCAAGCTCGCCTCCGAAATCAAACCCATGACATCACCGAGACTCGGCAGTTAATATCAGCAGCTGTTGAGGATAAAAGTCACTGCTCAGGCACTCTGAGCACCCCAGTGCACCATCACCACCAGCCCCTGCCAAGGAGAAGGCCTCAAGCACTGCACCAAGAGGAGAAGTCCACGAGAAGCCATGCCGAAAGCAAACAACGAGGTAGAGACTCACAGAAAAATGGACACGATTAAGCAGCAGCCTCAAAAATAAAAGAGAGGGTCTGATAGTGGAGTTAAGCCACAGATGCCAACTGCATCTCCAAGCATCCGCTTGTTGCAAGAAGGGTCTATAAGGACGACAGGAACCAGTTGGCCTCCAGAGCCAGAAGAACCTGACGAGGAAAATCCGGGCTGTTGGTGTAACCGCAGCAAACCCATTAGGCAGATTAAAGTGCTCAAAGAGGAGGGTTTAGCAATAAACAAACAGAAATATTCTGACAAACATTTGGGAGAACCCCTTGTGAAAACAAAGGGCAGGAAAGGGCCAAGAGCAGATGGCCCACACGGCGCTGGCTGCACCCAGGACAAACACAGCACCTCCAGCACCGCCGGGGGAGAGATGCTGGGATGGCCAACACTGGGTAGAACAATGCTCATTTCGGGCAGGCATCCATGGGTCAGCAAGCCCTTTCCAAGCAGCAAACAATCGCATTTGTCCCTGCCATGCTGAAGCACTTAGCACTGCAGAAAGCAGAGAAAACAGGGCTGGGAAAGGCCCTTGGGGTCTGCTCGCCCAGTGGGTTTTAACGCTTCGGATCTGGAGGGCCCCTCGGGGTTTTTACAGTAGTGGTGCAGACCCCTGGATAGTAAATTGTAACCGGGTGGTGGCAGGCTCACTCTGCTCCGCCACCTTCTGCCAAAGAGCCGGCGTGCCCTCCGGCTCGTGCAAACTGCCAGCTGAAAACCGCTGCTCTTGACTATCCCCTTTCTCTTCCCCTTCTGCCTCCCCTGAGCAAACCAAACAGAGATTAAAGGATTCCTGGGGAATGAGAGGGACACGAAATCAAGGCGGGAACATCTTCAAAGCAACCAAAGGAAAAAAAAGTCTCTACCTAGCCCATTTGGGACATATTTCTCTAACCTGTTGCTGTCCTCTGGGGATGGAGACACTGCGCTCTTCCCTAATGATCCGGTCCAGGCAATATCCATGCCCTGACTCATAAGGCCTTATTTATTATCTTTCTTAGAGACTACCCAAAATTTCCAGTGTTATTGTTTAAGTCAGACAATGACCTCCGATACACAGCAAACTCAAAGAACAGCTTTTTTCATTTCTCTCTTTTTTGCGGTTACCTTTTATGTGTTTGAAGTCGGCTGTCCCGTTCCCCTCAGTCTTCTCTTGTCTTTAGACTAAACAAAACCTAATTCTTCCGGTCTTTCTGAAGAGACCATGTTTTCTGAACCTCTGGTCATTCTTATTGCTTCCCCTCAGCAGCCCGTTTGCCTCTTGAAGTGTAGTTCTCAAATAGCAACCTGCTCTCCAGCTCGCTGCACGAGTCAGTAGCAGACAACTTGATGAAGGCAGAAGACATGGTGCCTATTTACCTTATCCGCAGGGTCTTAATCACAGAGGGAAGCTGAGTTCCTCCCTGTCACCACTTCTGCCTTGCCCTTATCTTCTGAAATGTCTCCTGCCCTCCGTGAGACCTCAAAAGCTCAGAGACTTCTTGCAGACTTTCTCTAAGAAGCTGGTGTCCTCGCTGTCTGGTGTGACTGGCTCTCATGCCTGAGTGAGGAGGAAGGTCTCCTTCTCACTCACAATGAACTTCAGCATTTTCTTGCTGTCCTTGATAGTCCCACCTCACCCTAGGCTTTCAGATTTTCATCTTGCATCCCCATTAATTTTAAATCCCTCCAGCTTTATTCTTCTTCTGCCTTGAATTTCAGCTTGCTGAGGAGTATATGATTTTCTTTAGTTGATCCCTTCCTATAACTCCATTGTGTTGGGAGCGTTTCAGCTGATGCCTTTAACAGAGTTTTCCTGCCAGACTGCTGAGTCTCCTCAACTTCTTCCCCAGCTCTTGCTTTCCAGGGGCACTACCCCACTAATTCTTCAGCTCCTTCTGTGTTTTTGAAGTCCTTCTCAAACACCTGGACACTTCCACAAGCACCTCGCAACTCTTAGTCTGAAGACACACATGCCAATGCAACAAGCTACCACTCCAACAAAACCCAACTCTTGGCAGAGTAGATGTTTGATAGTCTTTCTGCAAGTGCCACCCTACATCCTCTAACACATCCTATTCCATGCCAGGAATACAGAAGGTGGTGTCTGAAAGCCCTGGAGATTCAAACCGTTTTGAAAAATGTGTCTGGTTATTCAGAAGTCTGACATTCCTCCATCGAGGAGCTGACCGCTTCTTCAGCACTCGGTCAGGCCCTGCACAAGTCCTATTCCTCAGAGAGCTGCAGAATTAGGAAGGAACCATAGGGAAAAATTGGCCAAAATAAATCATGGTTGGGTAAAGTGAAAAACAAAATCCACAGCATTTTTACTTCCTGCAGAAAATGACAATCTGTCTCATAACATGGTTGTGTGGGAAAGTAGAGAGTTGGAACTTACTGTAGATGATAATTTTTTAAATAAATTCTCTGATCATGCATTTAAAATGCAAATGATACTTTTTACTCACTTGTCAAATTGCATAGGTGCATTTTCTTCCCATATAATTCTTTAATTAGCAGCCGATTTTAGTATCTAGTGCACTGTTACTTTTTTTCCCCCCCTAATTCTTATTATTCTTCCCTCTTTTCCATCTGCTAACTCTTTTCTTCTTCCTTCCTCCTTCCAAAATACTTTGCAACTTTTATAACAGCAAATTCTGTCACCTACCCGGGGAGGAACAAAAGACCATTGTGTTTTATTTATCTTTTAATAGACTCCTTCCTCAAATACCTCACGGACTGCCAGTACTGTCTTCCAGACCCTGTCTCACACCCTTTTGAGTTATGAAAATGTTTGGGAGGGTCTTTCCTTTAACCGAGACATTTTTCCACCCGAGATGATTGATAGCTCCCAGTTACCACTAATTACCCTATCAGCAGTTGGACATAAGCCTAGCCACAGTGCTCTTCCTCCAGAGGCCGGCAATGCATCCCTGTCGCTCGTTATCCTCTCCTTCAAGGATGGAACAAACTGACTAATTAGAGACACCATAAATTCTTCCTTCAGGCTCTTTCCTGATGCGCTGCCTTGTTTCTAAACAGAGCATGTGGAAGAGAGCAGGGCTAATGCTAGTCCTTTTAAAAGGAAAAATGTGATGGGGTTTCTGAGCCCAAGTGGGTTTGCTCAGCATGTTTTATTGCACAGGAAGAGGAGAGTATTCATTCATTCATCCAAATCTAGCTGATGCTTTCTTAGCATGTCTCGAACTCTGAGAGATTTGCTTAGCTTGGCTACCCCCGCGCGGGGCTCTGCCCGGTAGGAGCCAGGCTGGGGCAGCATGCACATATGGAGACAACCTGTGTTGGCTAACAGGGATAAAAGGATTCATGGCTTTCCTTACCTAGAATGAACTGAGTGTGCAGATCCCTCCCCTGTCGCCTTCGGTGCCCAGACCAGATGCTTTGCACAGGACACACTATAGAGAGAGCCATCGGACTGGAAAGGCAAAAAATAACCCCAACCAACTGCTGCCTCCCTGTTGAGCGCGGTCTGGAAAGCACCTGTATTCTCTCCTCACTGTGGCAAATTTGATTCAATGAATAAGTTAGCTAAACTCTGACAAGACCTCCATCTTGTTTAAGACTGAAAGATTTTTCTTATTTAAGCATACAGGTCATTATTTTTTAAGTCAGTGAAAGATGCCATGACAATCTCAAGAAGAAAAGAGAGCACAATGAAGATGGGAAAGAGATATTTTCCTCTGCCCCCTGGAGCAGAGAAAAAATAACTTGGAAGAAAACCAATCAAGTTTAGAAACTAGTTACTCTGAAGCTCTTCCTCCCAGCCAAAAAGAAAGGCCCTGAGGGCACGAGGGGAAAAGGGCATCATATTTAGAGAAAAGCTTCTCCAAAGTACATGGGATGAGTGGCGAATATGCGCTGCAGGGACACACACCTGGCAAAAAAATTGTTGGGGCTCTTCAGCCACTGCTAAAGAGCCCCAGGTTCTACCAAAACAGCAAGCCCTTGCTGTTTTAGGAAATAAAAAAGAGCAAAGAGGAGGAACAAGGGCTGAGGTCTGCAGCCGTTTGCTGCATGGGAAAGGCACGTGGAAAAACCCATGTGGAGGAGGCAGCAATAGCTGAATGCATGCCAAACCACGCGGGGCCAGGGACAGTGCATGCCCCGCACCAGCCCTCGATCCAAGAGTCACATGTTTGTAGCTTCCCATCCTAAAGGACCTGAGAGCCACTTCCCATCACTGTCCCAAGGAACTCCAGGACCCCTGCCCATTAAGTTAATGCAAAAGCAGAGAATAGGGATCTATCCAGGATGGCTTTGAAATTCAGGGAGAGACCTATTCACAACCTCACCAAATAACTCCCATGTCCTCCTGTTTCCCTAGAAAAAAAAACACCTTTGCTGTAAGCACACAGGTAATCCAAAAGGAAGAGATCACCACATACAGGAATTAGGGGCAAACTAAGAAACACAAGGCTATGACTTTCAAAAAAATACACTTCTTTCCCCCTCTCCCTTCCTTCTGTTTTTAAGTCCATGTTAAATCATATTGCACAGGGGATATACTAAACAGCCTCACAATACCACAGCTTCTCCCTGAGTTTTGGACAGGTCAGGGCTGGGTACATTGCTCCCTGGTGAGCAGAGGGCCAAGAAGTGGCTCCCTCGCTGTGGCCAGGCAGGGCTGTGCCACAGACCCATAAGCTCTGTGGGGTGCTTTTGGGGTTTCAACCCCTCTTTCATGTGTGTTGCACTTGTATATAGTAGGGCTTAAGGGGGAGTTAATGTGCAGGCAATGGCTGCTGTTTTGGGAGACATAACTGCTCCCTCTTTGCTGCCAAAATCCCTCTAACAAGGAGCTAATATTTAAAAACTAAATAAAAAAAAAAAAAAAAAAGGAAAAAAAAAAAAATCCCAACCCATTGTGTGCTTCAGCTCTGTTAGGGAAGAGGCCAACACACAACTCCCAGCAGCTGCCATCGCCTCCAGCAACATCTCCTCCCTTGGACAGCAGCAGCTGATGATAGAGCAGGAGGACAAGCAAAGAGCAGCCACTGGGGTCTGGCCATTTCCACCCAGCACCACGTCCCGGTACCGGGTTTGGCCTCAGAGAGACCCCTTCCCAAAGGCAAAGCATGGCCCACAGCCCTGAGGTCCTCTACCTGCTGCTGGTTGAGCCACACAGCAAGGAGAGCCTGGTGTGGATGGGATCGCTGGGTGGTCCCCAGCGCAGCGCACACGCTGCCCGGAGCAATACCAAATCATAATAAACACGTCCCTCGCACAAAGCTCTGTCAGTTCAGATTCCAGTTCGGCCGATATAATCTTCATCTTCTCTTTGAAAGAAAAAAAAAAAAAAAAGAAAGAAAAAAAAGAAAAAAGAAAAAACCAGACATCCTAAGGGAAAGGAGTGAGGCAAGCGATGGATTGATACTGCCCGTGTGTGTCTCAGCCCCCCGGCGTGGGGAAAATGTGCTGTTAATCAGCTGCCCCCCTGGGGAATACGCTGATTTAATTACCTCCTGCTTGCACAGTCCGGCTGTGATGCTGCTCGTCCTCAAGACATCGCATGAGGAAGAAACAGACACCAAGCCTCGGCAGCCAGGTTGGAACAGGATGAGCGAGCAGAGCAGGAATCACCCCGGCCCTTGTTTGAGGAGCGAGGGGGTGATTTGGTCCAGGGAGGCTATGCAAGCGGGCTGCCTCCAAAACCCATAGGTACAAGAGGTAGATGGCATCAAAGGGCACATCACCACCCCACCAGAGTCATGGGCACCACAGAGGGGATGGATGCTTCAAGGAGTCGGCTTTCTCCTATCTGAAACACAACCTTATTTGGGGGGAAGCACAGCAAAGACGTGCAAAGACGGGCAACAAGAGGGTTTCCAGATAGGAAGGGGGAGAAACAGCCAGATAAAATGGAGATGCCCAGTTAGTGGGCATCACGCCACAGCCCCTTCCCCTCACCGGCTGCACGGCACAGACCCCCCACGTGAGCACATCTCTCCAACCCTCCAATTGTCATGCCGCTGGCATTTTGCAACAGTAATCTGGGATGCGTCGGAGCATTGCTCTAATGCAGGCAAATATTCTCCAGGGCTTACATTTCACAATGCTTATGAATGTCAAAGAGGCAGTGCACAGAGGGGCACAGACCCGGGCCAGCTCCTGGAAGGGGAGAGCTTCATCAAGGGCACCCACCCTCAAAGCAACCCACTGGACAGTCACACTTTGAAGCGGTTTCAGCATGAGACGTGGGTTTCTGCTCTCCCACCTGGGAGACAGCCGGGATGTTTAATAATTAATGGCTGTATACTTGCCTGCTAAGGCCAACGCAAAAAGCGTTGCTACGTCTTTAATGGCTGCCAGCGATGGGAAACGCATTGGAGTGTGTGTTCGGAGGGGAAGAAGGTTAAGATGATTAACTGGTGCTAACAAGTTTAGGATGTGGAAGAAGTATTTTCTTGGACGTCCATCAAAGAGAGGATTGAATGTTCCCTGGCGGGGGGAGGGGGGGGGGGTGTTGGGGGGAAGGGGAGGCGGGCGGTATGTGTTTAACAGATGAGGTTTCTGCCTCCCGAAGCTGCCCAGCCCCGCATGATGCAACCTCTCCTTTTTAAACCGCTGCTTCTCTCCCTGTCCCACGAGCTGTACCTGTGGCCCCAGCCTGGCACGGGGGCTGAAAGGCGATCCAGGGGGAGGAAAGCCGCCCCTCCGCTCTTCCTGTTGATCCGCGCCCTGGGACACCCTTTGGGCACCGAGGGATCAGCCTGGCCTTTGGTACCCACCAGCCGGGGCGAAGGCGCGGGCGGATGCCCGGAAGAGCCGAGAGGGAATCGGGTATCACCACATTGAAACCCAATGCTCCAGAGAGGAGCGCTCCTCCTGGGCCCCTGCAGCCCTGCTGCGAAACCCCGCTCTCTGCCCCACCGCAGGGACGCCAAACAGAGCCATCCCTGGCACCAGCCGGGCCAGCAGCCTGCTTTTTACCTCCCCATTGCCTAACAGCGCCGGAGCAAAGTCCCCTTGCAAACAGCTTCGGAGCGAGCCACTTGGCGCCTGCAACATCTCCCTTGGCCCTGTCCTGGGTATTTTTGGTGCTCTTCGTCGGCTGGCGGGCGCCCATGCTTTGCGCAAGGGGCTTGGATGCCGCCAGGCACTGTGCCCCGCCGCCGAGCCTGGCGGCCGGCACGACTCGCCCTCATTCCTCCGGCCGCCGCAAAGCTGCCAGGATGGGCAGCACACGCGAGACCCACGTCGCGAGGCCCGGACGTGCGTCAGCAGCTGACGCAAACCAGCCCGGCCATGTGCACACAGCCCAGGCCTGGGAAAAATCCTCCACCCCGGTAGCGTGCTCACGCTGAATCAAAGCCGTCGCCGTACAGTAGCAGCGCAATGTGCTCTTCGGGTTTCCCCAGCCAGCTGGGATGTTTTTGCCTTGCTTTGTCAAGGCGCTGATTTATGCCCATATGTACCATATACATTGTAAGCGCAGGCACGCAATGGTGTAAACACTTCTACCAAACATCTGTACACAAACCCGTCAAATATGCAGAAGCTCCCTGCTGCAACCCTCGACATGTGTCCCCGGCGCCCCACAAGCAACCTGTCAGGCCCCAGTCTGCGTGCGGGGTGCCGTTCACCACCGGACCTGTTATTTGGATGCGGCCTGGCAGGGACGGCAAAGGTCACCGTGGGACCGTTACCGGGTACGGATCGGCACAGCCACGATGTTTTACTCCTGCATCAATCCGTGCTTCGGGCCGGAGCCCGCCGCGGCGGGGATGTGCTCCTGTGCAGTGCTGCGCAACCATTCCTCCCTCCAAAACCTGTGTCTTTCCCACGCATTTAATCCCCGATATCTTTCTCTCCACCCCTTTTGTCTGGGGAAGAGGACAGTTTATCCCTGGTTTGGGATGGAGGGTGGCCGTACGGACCAGTCAAGGATTATCCAAGGGCTGGGATAAAACATTTGGGATATAATCTACAAGTATCATTAAAGTAAATGCTTGTGCCACCAGGACTCATACGTTCACCCCTTTGCACCTCTGGGGAGAGGTCAGCCTCCAGAGAAAAAGACCCACAGTAATTCTGTGTGTTTGGGGGAATTTCCTTCTACCTTTCAACCAGTTGAAAATAAAAGAAGCTCAAAAGTTTAAAAGAAGAAAGCACATAAGAGGACAAAGAGAAGAGCCCTGGGGCGTCTAGGAGACAGGCCTGAACATGGCAAGGGGAATTATACAAACAAGCAGAGGGTGTAAATAAACAGGCCAGAGCACTTGTGCCCATCTTTGTGCCTCAGCACCCTCCCTTTTTAACTCATTGACTGCTTCTAGCCATATTTTGGATGAAGAGTGAAAGGGAGAGGTTTTTGCCTTCCTAACTCTATCAGCATGGTGGCACCATAAGGATGTGCTAGCCCTCCAGCCATTTTGCAGCCCGGGCGGCGCTCGCAGCTGTATTAATGGCTTACACGAGCCCTCCTAGTCTGCACTGTGGCAACAACAGCAGGTTCATTAAAATCAATTAAATACTCCTTAATAAAGTCAGTCTAAATCCCAAATGCAGCCTAAGCCAGATGAGTTGATGCTTAGGCATATAAGGAGCATCCTTGCTCCTTCTTACCATCCCTCAGCCACGTATGTGGCAACTTCCAGGTGACAAAAGCCAAGGTGAAGGTGACTCCTCCAGTTGCTACAGGCAGTTGCGTAAAAGCACAGCTGCCTATGTGTTGAGAGAGAGAGAGAGTTAAGCGACCAAACAAACTGTTTGTTTGTTTTTTTTCCCCGAATTGTTCATCCCCATCTATTCATAACTGCTCACAGAATCTGTGGAATTCATTGTGTGGTTTGCATCTTCAAAACAAATGAAACAACAGTATGTCTAAACCAAACAAACCCTAACCCAAAATACAGCCATTGGGCCAGGGCGCATGAGCAACCTTCGAGGCTGAAGTGTGTGTATACTCTGGAGAGCCCAAAAATGTAGATGGGGGAACATACTTAAATTTCAGGGAATAGAATTCCCAGGGAGATTTCCTATAAAGGGGGGAAAAAAGGAGGAGAAGTATTTAAGCAATGATTATGCTGCAATTTTCCTTCCAGATGTGCCGTGCCATGGGGATGCCGTGCCAGCAAATCACATTTTCTGACACAGCAACGTGCTGCTCTGGCTGCGGTGGTGCCGGATGCCTGTCCGCGGCAGCCCCGGCCCCGCTCCCTCCGGAGCTCGGCTCTCCGGCCAGCCAGTGCATTCAAGGGAAAAAAAGCAATTCAAAAAGCTCAGAGCTTTTGGCCAGGAGTGACTGCTTGAGACAAATGTCCCTTCTTCGGATTTTTTGGCTAGAGGTTGTCAAAAAGCTGCGTTTAGACACTTTTAAAGCAGAAGACACCTTTTGCATAGTCAGCATATAAACCCATGCTGACTTATCGTCCTGAAAAGGGGTCAGACACAAAACCGTAGCATTTCAACTAGTTCAACGCACCTCCTGACAGTAGGGCCACAGTGTGGGTGTTTCGTTGTACACTCCCACCTCACGTTACTTGCGGCTCTGAGCCAGGACCACCGACACGGCTCGTGGCTGCCAGCATTTAAATAGCCAGGGTGACCTTTCCACACCCCCACGCCAGGCATCCCAAACACCTTCTCCACCTCTCAGGGCTCACCACTGTGTTCAGGCTTTTAATCCCACGGGAGCGCTCAGATCTGTCCGAGCAGTCCCAGCAAGCAAAAAAAAAGATCCTATTAAAAATGACAGCAGGAAAACATAAAAGCCGTGAAAACAACCTGAGAAGAGGCAGAGCACCCTGGCCGAGCTGGGGGGTGGGGGTGAGCGGGCAGGATTGGAGCAGTAACTCCCTTTTTGGCTCCCCTCCCCAGGGGCGTTTGGGGAGGAGATAAGAATCCCAAGGGAGAAATGGATGCATCCATTGCTTGGATGCAATATCCTGCCCAGGGCTCAGCCTGCGCTGCCCAGGGGTCTGCCCCCGCTGCAGCCAGCCCCTCCACCCCCTTGTCCGCCAGGCCGGGTCCTGCCCTTCCTGACATTTCTTCCCTCTGCCGACTGCCTGTGTGGCCAGGCAGGGGTCAGGACGTGGGAAATCCTGCCGCCTCCTGCCAGCTGGGCCTGCCGCCTCTGGGTGACACATCCTGGGTGGGAGACAAAGCCCCGCTGCAGCCCCGCGCCGCTTCTTGCTGCTGCCATGCCGAGGGGTCCAGCCGGCACAGGACGGGTGCACCCAAGGGGGGCGAGCAAGATGCCTGGATCAAATGTGCACACCATGTGGCCCACAGCCCCGGGGTGCATCTGGGGTCACCGCTGCACCTTTGCTGTCATGGGCCACCCTGCGAGAAGGGAAATGGCAGCAACATTTTTGAGTTGTCTCAGCTTCAACTGGTATTTCTGTAAGGTCAATCAGAGCTGAAGAGAGTGACCAAGCAGCTTTCCGTGCACCGCAGGCTGGGGCAGACAGGGGACGTGGGTGAGATTTTGTATAAGAAATGCCCAGGGGACATTCCCTTGGAAAGCTAAGACATACCCAAGAGGACCCCAGTTCCTGGCCACTGCTAAAATCCTTGCAGCTGCCCCACACCAGACTCAAAGCTCCTGTAAGAGCAGAAGGCACACTGGTTTGTGGTGGGGTTGTGCAACCTCCCTCTGACCGCCCATCCCGGTCCCCAGGAGCCCATGGGGCCGGAGCTGCCTCCTCCCGCAGCCCAGCTCCCTCCTCTGCCCCCGAGTGCTGCCACGGGGAGGCATGGAAAAGCCATTCAGCATCCCTCCGAGCCGATTCCCTGCTCACACGGCTGACCGCCTCCAGCGCTGAGGGTTCCCAACCGGCGCAAGGAGAAACCAGACCAAAACAAGCATCGCGGGGGCAGAGGGAAAGGAGCCAGCCTTCTTTTTTTTTTTTTTTTTTTTTTTTTTTTGTTAAGGGATATTGAAGCAGAGAGCCAGCAGAGTGAAAAACAGCCACATGGGGACTGTGAAAATAGGAGCTGAAGAGAGGAAGATGGGAAAGTTCTAATAAAGAGAGCCACAGTATATAAAATACACAAGCGCCCACCTCCATCAGGAAGGCTGTGGGAGGGGGTTTTGGTGGTAATCCCTGGCTGTTTGAGACTGTCCAGGCAGACAGGGTCTGGATCTGAAACTGGGTCTGGATTAGACCAGGAAAGTTTAGGGTTTCACCCTGTCAACCTTAAACACAGTGCTTTTCCCTTGCAACATTTTGTTATTATGTGGCAGCAATCAAGGGAGGTCAGCTGGCCCTGAGAGGATCCTTCAGCCTCAGGTTGCTCTCCCAAGCTCTCAGCCACATCCACATCCCATACAAAAAAAAAAGAAACATTTCCCTCATCTGAGCAGAAGTCACAAAGGAAGGATCGCTCCTAGAAATCAGACCAATGGTCTCACCAACATCTGCTCAGCCCCCATAAAAACTCCCCGAGTCTCATCCTAGCACGCAATGACCTCAGATCAAAACCTGTGCTGAGCCTCCTATCCACACTTGGCCTCAGCCTGGCACAGGGTCTGGAGGTGGTGAATAGCTGGGTACAGTCATTGCTGCCATTGAGGCTTCAGGACCCTTTCCCAACCTGTACAAATTTGTCCCAGATCAGTCTGGCAGATGGTGGGGACAGAAGGAATCACGCACATTCTCTGTCAGATGAAGGGAACTGAGTCATTAATTACCCAGGAAGGTTGTGCTAACCTTGGGACTTGTGTCCTCCCCACTGAGATGCTGCTGAAGAAGCCCATTGCAACCTCTGAGCTCAAAAAACACATTGCCGAGGAGCGACAGCTCACTCACAAGTAGTCACACCCAGTCCCAGCCCAAGTGATCTGAAGTAGCAGCTTCCCCGACGAAGGAAACTTATATTTTTACATATAAATACAGCCACACTGTTTTCCTGACCGTGTTATTCCTACCGTCCTTATCACGCACGCTCAGATAGCTGCAGCACAGTCACACACTTCACAGTCTTCTTGTTCCCCTATTCCCAGCTTTTCCAAACTATTTACATTCACAACCCCCTGTCGTCCTGAAGCTCTTCTATGGCAATGGGTGACCCTGACTGGCACCTCCACATCTGTACTGAACAGGTCAGCAAAGGAACTTGTCTTCCCTTTTCCCTGTTTTTTTACCATGCATGGACCTGGCTCACATCTAGGGATTAATTCAAATGTCATTTCTGATAAACATTTTTTTTTTTTTTTGTGAGGAACATGATGTGTTTATAGGCAGTGGAGTGGGCCAGTGAGAAGCAGTGGGTATGTGCCAAGTGTTGCAACATTTTGATGCTTCTCAGTGCTTCTGAATACCTTGGTCTCCCACAAGGGTCACGTTGTCTGGTCCTTAGGGCATTTTAAAAACAAGGGGAAAAAAGGCATTGGGGAAAAGGAAGAGAGACCATGTTGAAACAGCATGACAGTGCTTTCAGGTGGCCTGTGTTGCATCAGCTCGGAGACCAAAGAGAAACACCCTGGAGCAAAGGGTCTGAGATGAGACAATGGCTGGCTGAAGGTGCCTTCATTTCTGCACTGCCCAAATCCAATCAAGATTTCACCTGCCACAACACCAGCTTTGGACCATAGCTTCGTTTCTCTCAATGGATTACCTGGCAGGGTAGGGGAAATTTTTACAAATAACTTCTGTGTGTGTAGGATATTTGATGAATACAAGCAAGTTTGACAGGTAAAAACGAAGCCTGAACCCTTAATGAGACATTTGTTATTATTATTCTCCTGAATCAAAGCTGTCCTTCAGAAATATTATGAGTTTAATGGAATGAGCAGGTACCTAAGAGTTATGACAAATCCAGCACTGACTGCTGACAAGGCTTCACAAGGGATGTGAGTATCTGTAACCAAGTATTATGATCTTGATGCTGAAATACTTGGGCAATTCATCTCTCACACACGTGGTGTAAGGAGTCACATTCAGACGGCCTCAAAAATCAGTGAATCTCTTTTCTCTCTGCTCTTCACTCAAGTTCTAAGTTTCCTTCTCCAAGCTGGCTCAGAAACACCAGGAGGATATTAATTCCTGTGGGTTTATGGCATTTATATGTCAAGTCTAGGCAGGAACTTGGAAATGGAGTAGTGCTATGATTTGTGTTCCCATAGTAGGGAAAAGGTTGAGATTTAAAAACAGTTGAACTCAGTTTCGGTGAAAAAGTTGAGATTTAAAAACAGTTGAACTCAGTTTCGGTGAAAAAGTTGAAATTTAAAAACAGTTGAACTCAGTTTTGATCTGATCATTGGAGAGGAGGTACTTACAAGACATTTCATTTTGTACTGTCTTTTAAATCTAAACCAAAATAGTTCCTGCTGTTTCTTTTGGGGACTAAAAAGAAAGCCCAACAGTCCTGATCTGGACTAGTCAAACCAGGCATTTTCCAATGCTCTACAAGTCTGGATCCTGGACTTTAGTTCTTTTCCATCACAAACCTGTATAGATTTACCTCTTGCTTTTATAAGCTGATACCTTACAAATCCATTTTATTCCGACAAGAGACTGTACCTCCTATGTCTGTAGACGGGTCTAAATACATTGATTTCGAGACAACATTACCTACAGCAAAGACAGTCCCCTTCATCCACCATTATCCCACTCTTGCCCAGACTTAAATACACTTTGATATGTGTACCACCAGACACTGTCAAACACCTCACACATCGAGCACCAAAGAAAACCAAAGAATAAACCACAGAAAATGGAAATGCAGCTTTCAGATGCTCATCTGAACACAACTTCCCCTGCCTCTTTCTTTTCAAGATGAATTTCAGCTACTTAGTTTGTATATACACATTCAAACTCTTCTAAAACTTTGACTTTGTATGTGAGTGGTAGCTGGCACGTCTCGATTTTTTTCTACACAGTCAAACGCATCAAAAGACAATGAGGAAGGCTGAATGATTCATAGGAATGGAATGAAATGCCATTCACAAATGGTTTTTCCGTAGCAATTTGTCACTTATTGTATTGAAACCACTTCAGAAGATGTGTCTCAAAGAGCCTTTTGATATTAGCATGATTAAAAACATAATGCAATTAAGCAATCCCATAATATTTCTGTATGTTATATGAGCAGGACCTTGAGTGACCACTTCATTCAACTCCCTGATAAATGTCCGCTTTTAACAGAAGGCTGGTATTCTGCAAAATGCCTCAGATAGTTGTCTAATACCAAGGCATTCAAATCTTCTCACCCCAGAGGCACTTTGGCTCACCAAAATTTAGCCGTTCAGCTTTGGTGTTGGGTCTAGCCTGCATGTCTCAAACCTTCTCAAATCAGCCAAGAAAGATGCACCTCCAACTTCAAAATTAATGTCTAAACTGAATGGGAACATGTGCCCTCTAGCTGTATCTCTCTTTATTGACTATCTAGAGGTCTACCTGGATGTCTATCACTTCTCCTACTGTTTCTGTCATATGTGGAGTTAGTATTTACATATGTACCTGACTTGTTACACACATCTCCATATTGATTTCCTATACCTCAAGCACACTGTTATACAAATATGCCTAACTTTGCATTCATATACCACACGTCATTAAAAAACTTTCAACAAGATGTAGACAAAAAAGGCCCTTCAGAAGTGCTAGCCATTCCAGATCCCTACCTGCTGGGCAGTTGCATCGCTGGTGTGTCTCTCGAACTTCTCGATGTCTTGGCAAGTGGAACTTTAACTTCTGTCAAGGGAGGAAAAAGAGCAAAATTATATATACCACTGAAACCAAAGCCTCAGCTTCTTGGAAAAGTGGGACTGGGGGATGCTGCCCAAGTAGAGATGGGAGAGACAGAGCAGAACAGTTTGGGAAGAGGTGGGAGAGACAAAGCAGAAAAGTTTGGGAACGAAGAAAGGCATTAAAGTTCCTAGTCTTCAGCTAGAAATGTGGGGTTTGATTGGAAGCAGGCTGAGGGAGTTTCGTAATGGCCTCCAAATGTGGTCCTCCTGACAGGCATTACAAAACCAAGAGCCAGCAGTGGCAAATAAAGAGGTGACTGTGTCCTCATGAGAAAGCCATGTTTCTCAGAAGACCCACACAGTGGATGAAAAATGGAGATCTGAAGCAGGTACTCTTCCCCCCTGCAGCAGACTCCTTATGCTCATGGAGACACCAGGCCAGATAGAAGGGTTCCACTGAAAAATTGCAGCTGAAGGTGGCCTGAAAACAGCAACGGCATTTCCTGAAACCTTCAGAGGCCATGAAGCTTAACTTTTCTCCATGTGCAGAACAAGACAAAACCTATCAAGAGCTTCCAGAAGGTGGAATCACATCAAAATGTTAATTTCCAATGAGTTAGGATTTCTAATGGTTCCAGCACATCAGTCTCCTGCTCTCTGGCCCCAACTGTGTATCTCTTAAAGGGGCAGTAGAGTCCATCCCATCTTCCCTCACTGGAAATGTCATTAAAATTGACCCATGTCCTGACCAAATACACTTTAGGAACAGAATCCACACCACCCCTCATAGACTTTATTAAAATAACTGTGATTTAGTGAAGAAAATGCAAATCAATCCAAATAAGTTATTCATTAAAGCCTGTGAACCATACTTGGTTAATGATTTGAGATGATTTGAGAGGACTGAGTTACCAGGGTGCCTGTGCTAAGGCATCACTCCCTCTTCCCTTCTAACCCTCAAACCCAACTGTTCATCCCAGTTGCACCTTCTGACTGTCTGACCTACTTCACAACCAGGGCCAACATTTCAAAAGAAATAGCCTTATATTGGGCTCAACAGAAGCCCATACCCAGGATCATACAGAAATTACTTGATTTTCACATGTGAGCACCTTCCTGTAAGAAGACATCAATTTGGAGAAAATTTCTTTAAGAGAGGGAAAAAATAAAAGCAACATATTTCTACTTGGGATGGAGGAAGGCAGAACTGGCTGGAACCCTTCCATGTTTCACTTTGAAAGGGCTGTCTTCCTTATTGCAAGTCAAAATCAGTAAGGGTTGTTGTGACTGACTAGAAATTGAATATTTTCAGAGGGTTTTCTTTTTTTTTTTTTGCATGGTAGACTGAAATGTTTTGATAGTGAGTTGATTTGATATCAGGGTGAGGAGAGGGTTTCACAGGAGAATTGCCAGTTCCCATACAGCATGTTATCTGTGTTTACTTTCTCAGTTTAAAAGCAGAGATGTGTGAATCTTTGCATTTGGGCATGTTCCCATCTAGCTGCCACCCCCAGATGGCATGGCTCTGCTCTGCAGTGCTGCCTGGCATCGAACACTTTGTGCTAATGGTCAAACATGGGCACAAATAGGACAGTGGAGCCTCTATTTGGATACGCAGACTGGTATGTAGGCATATGCGTTCCCATTTCCATCGACACATGTGCCAACCAAAATGTCTGAACACAAGAGTGCCACATTTGGGTGGGGTTCCCATGTTTGGGAATCAGGCTTAGCACAGAGGAGGGGTGATTGTTCACACAAGCGGGAGCAGAAAGTCATCTCCTAACCAGCAAAGGTCCGAACACCCTGCCTGCAACAGGACCCTGTATAGGACAGAAATCTGCAAGGAAACATGCAACAGACCCCTGCCCCACCAAGTGCAGAGGCATCCCAGGGGCCAAGAGGGAACGGTCAGTGCAGGGAATGGCAGAATTAGGCCTTGCTGCAAGAATCCTTGGCTGGGTTGCTCTGCTGGCACACAAGGAGAGAAGCAGCATAACTGGATTTATCAGGGAAGTGATGACCCAGCAGGACTTGAGCATGACAGGGAGAGGAACAGGAGCGATAGCATTTCCCCACAACTTTATCTGCATGGTCAGGACAGTGGAAACACCTGGGGCAACTGAAATAGGATGGGAGAACCTTGGGAGGGAGATGCGGGTGCTGCTGGGCAGGGCTGGAGCACAGCTCCGAGCACGGGTACCGTGCAGCCATTGGGAACTCACTAGTATTGGGCATTTTCCCCATCCCTGGCCACCGTGGTGCCTTCCCTGGAGCCCAGGAGCTCTGCAAATCCCTGGGGAGTGCAAAGGGCAGTGGTGCCGTGGGATTGCCCCCCTTCAGTGGGAGGCAAAACCTACCAGGAATTTAGGAGCGCTGGAGTTCAGTTTCCTGCACAATCTGTTAAACAAACATTGACTGCAACAGAAAAAATCCTTGGCTTCTAGAGACCTCAGTTCAACTTTGGGTTGAGATGGCAAAAGAAAATGAATTCCTGGCCTTTTCTGCTTCCCTCATTACCACTGTGCAAAAAAACACCTGGTAAAACACAAGAAAACAGCTTTGCTCAAGAAAGCAAAAAAAAAGGGCTTTCCTCTAAAACTGGCCTTTCCAAGAGAAAACTTATTCCCAGGAAACAGAAAACCATTCCATTTTAGGGTAAGGTTGACTTGTGTAAGCAAAAATAAAAGAACACGGTCTCTGGGAATCTCGAGTTTGCGATTTCCTTTCTGGGATCTGGGGTTTGACTTTTTCACCTGCAGGACACCTAGAGCATGAAACATAAGAGCAGCAACTGGCTACCTCTTGCCCTGGCAGAAATGCTGAAAACACCTCTTACAGAGAGGATTGACTTGTCAGCATAGCCTGCTTGCTCTGGCTTCTCATGTTTTCTGGTGACATAACGGCTGCACCTTCCCCCTACACACAAGGAAGAGGCTGAAAAAGCTTTTGCCAGCACTGGGGACACAGCTGACCAGCTCCGATGTGGGGACTGTGCACCTCTGTGTATTTAGGGAGCCATCACACATCACTGAGTACAGAGGAAAGGGAAAAACCCTCTGTCTTCAAGAGGGCCAGGCCAGGAGGGCCAGGCTGAAACACTTGCTGGAAGCGGGCAATAAAGCCAGCACAGGCTTTTCCCGTGGGTTTTAACTCACCACTAGCATGACAGGACAGGGCTGGCTTGGGTGGACAGAGCAGTGAAAGCCAGACCTCTTCTGACATTAAAGGACCATGGCTGTGGCCTCCTAAACCCTGCAAGTGCCTGTTTATTTTGGATGGGCACTTGAAATTAGGTGAAAGAGAGGGCATTTCTTCAAAGGGGGCAGATTAATAGCTCATTAGCAGACGTAGTTGGTTACAGTCACCCTGGGAGGCAAAATCATTTCCCACCGCT
This sequence comes from Tyto alba, assembly GCF_018691265.1. Classification (NCBI taxonomy): domain Eukaryota; kingdom Metazoa; phylum Chordata; class Aves; order Strigiformes; family Tytonidae; genus Tyto; species Tyto alba. Next base: position 36,976,650 of record NW_024881261.1, on the reverse strand, counting down.
ATCTCCAACAGCTAAAAGAAACATGTCTCAAATAGATAATCTATTACAACCATCAGGAGGATTTCAAGGGCGGGTGGTTTCGTTAACTCTTATTGTTTTATCTCCAATTTCGCTGTTTTTTCTTAAAGGCCCAGCTCCTGGAATCACAGGAGCATGTGGCATAGAGCAAAGCAAGCCATGAGCCCTCCCAGCTGGAGCGAAAGGCTTGGAAATAACACCATCTAGGTTCAGGGATTGCAAGCAGTTGAAAGGAGATAGGACTTAGCTACTAGAGAAATTGGAAGGGCGAAAAAAAGAAAAAAAAATCTCATGATTTTGGGATGGAAAACACTAAGCTAGTGATCAAGTCAAGGGATCTCTAGAGCAATCTTGCTGACCCTGGGAAGCAGAATTGAGCAGTGTGCTTTGAGGCATTGAAGAAAATGATGGAAAAAAAGACATTTAAGTCAGGAGGGAAACGGAGTTTTCAGGTGTCCCTCCTTTGCTTGCATAAGTAAAAAAAGAGTCCCAGGGAAATGAGCCTATTGGGAAAGCAGTGAGGACCAATGCTCCCTCCCCATCCATGACACAGCCCCTGAATCCCTTCAGCATCACTAAAGACACCACAAATACCTTCAGCACAAGCCCCTGAAAGGCTGAGCGCACTCATCACAGTGCACAGGGGCAGCTGATCTTCCCCCAGGCTTTACAGGATACCTGCTGTTGTGTTACACACGCATACACTCTACAAGCACACAAATTCTGGGGTTTTTTTTCCTAGCAGCAGCACTGAATCCATCCTGCTCTCCACCCTGACAAACTTTTGGCAAATGAAACAGTACCAAATGTTACCCAGCATAGAAAAGGACCTTGTTTTCTTCTTTGGAAATCTTTGCCTCTCCTGCAAATGCCAGTAGTGAGTTTATTTGTGCTCTTCATATGATTTTATGATATCCCATAAATGCAGAGGAATTCCTACAGGGAGCTATAGCTCTTCCTGAACTACCTGTTTCTGGCCCACAGAAGCTTTTGTGGGAAAACTTAGTCAATTTTTGCCTTCTAGGAAACTCCTCTCTGGTATTCACTGACACCAGGCAGAGGTTTACATAGCAGTTAGTGAAGCAGCACTGGTCAAGCCGCTTCTGGGAAAGCATCTGTCACCCTCTCCTTGCTCACCCTGAATCGAGATGGAAACACCGCCACAGCCAGCCACAGGTACTCCAAAACTGGGCTCCAAGACCAGGAAATCATCCCCACCAGCTGCCTTAAAATTAACATTTTAACCAAACCATCCCAGCTCCTCTCCCTGCCAGTTTGTTTTATTTTAGCTTGTCTGGAAGAAGGGAACCTAACAGGACTTTGGCATTTTGCACTTTTCAGTGCAATCCTTATGGTGTCCCCAAGGCTGCTCGTGGACCTTCGGGAACCTCTGCAGCACACTTGGGCACAAACACGATACAGGCTGGAGGGCACCACGAGCTCCAGCTCGGAGCACAGAGCAGTATGGGTTTTGAGCATAATCTTGGAGCTCCTCTATCAGCCCTCACAGACTTTGCTTTTTCATGTCCCTCCAGCTAATCTTCACAGCCACCTGAGATAGAAATGTGCTCCTGTGCCTGTGGGTCCCCTCACCTCCCACCTCACTGCCCGGCTCAGTCCAGCTCTTTCCAAAGCCAGGGTTTCTTTAAAGCTTTGCTACTTTATTTTGTGATGGATAACACTGAGCTGGCAGCTGTGAAACCCATTAAGGTTGAAAACACCAGGAAACTGAGGATGTGGCAGTGAGAGGCAGCAAGGGTCTGTGCAGGGGGGAATGAATATCCCACTTTCAAGTCCATCACAGCAAGCCCGGCTACAGCCTGTCTACCCCCAGTCACACTCTCTTCATGCTCAGGCTCAGACCAGTCTCTTGCTTTCCTCACTTTTCTTCTCCCATCCTTTCCCAGCTCCCCTTTATCTTTCTCAGTTTTCACCATCCTCGTCCCTCACCAGCCGGTTCAGGACACCTATCCAACTTAGCCCCACTTCAGACTTAATGAAAAGGAGGACTGGAGGGATTTGGTTTTCTTTCTTAAGCAGAAGCCCCATATGCCACCCCACCATCTGTCCTTCAGCAGACACCCGCCCTGCACCTTGAGCCACTTGGCCCATGTCAGTACCTCTGGCTGAGTTGTGGAGGTCTGAAGCAGCTCTTTTCAGAGCTTAGCTGAAGCAGGTTGTGGAGTTGGGGAGGGTCTCCTCCCGGGGGGCACAAGCCTCCTCCCTGCACAGGCAGATGACCTTCCCAGGTGTAAAGGGGACAGGAGATCTGGACCAGGCATCCCTGCTCCTCCACAGGCTCTGGCATCTTTCTTCAAGCTATTTTTGAAGCTGTGGCCCAGCAGGGAACTGGTAACCCTGACGGTACCTGGGAGCAAGTGCTGGCCCCTCAGGCAATGGGGTTCCTGTTCCATGGCTGCTCCCCGTGCTGCCTGTGAGGGGGGGTAGGGCCACCCTCAGGGGGCTCAGGAGGGGCTGCTCAGAAAACAGGGATGCTGCCGGGCATGTGGACATCGTGAGAGCCCTGCTTCCTCTCTAAGCTGGGCTATAAAAAGGCGGAAAGGTGCTGCGGCCAGCAGAGACAGCAGGACACAGGGGGATCTCCGGCCCCAGGCACCGGTCCCAGGAGGCATCCTGTGGCACGTCTCAAATCACTTGGTAGAGATAAACTGTGACTTCCCAGGAGACTCATGCCAGTAGCAGAGGGGACCACTGCACGTTGTCCCCTTGCCCAGGGGCAGGGAAGGAGTCTCTGCGCAAGGGTGTGACAGCAGGGCACAGGTCCAGCCACTTGCAACACTTCTGCCTCCCCAAAAACTTTTTGCTGTGGGGTATTGCCCCATGGACCCTGTCTCTCTCTTATTCCTCATCCAAAGAGGCCACTTAAAGCCACATCCCTCAGCAAATACGGTGTTTGCTAAGTCAAGGTTCACAGCTTTTAGCTGCAAACCCCAGCTGATCCAGGGACTGCTCCCACAAGACCCATAAACGGTAGCCGAGACTGTCAGCTGTGGGTTTAAACTCCTCACCACAGACCTTCACTGCTCTTAGAAAGCCGGGGGGAGGGGGGGTGGGAGGGGATCCCCAAGTCCCCCTGGGTGCCAGGCAGCGCTGCCCTAAGGCAGGTCCCTATAGCCACCACTCTGATCATCCCATTCCTCGCCTCATTTGGCAAAAAGCAGCACAGGAGATTTTTTCAGACACAAGCAGTTTTTGGGATAGCCCCGGGGATCTCTCCAGCCTGTCTCAAGCCAAGGCTGGAGTAAACAGAAAAACAGAGGTGGGTAGAAATGGCTCCAGCCCTAAAACACAGCCCCGAGCCTCCCCTAGAGCTGTAGTAACAGGTCAGTGTGGACCTGCCTGGAGACTTCAGAGACGTGAGCCACCATCTGCTCCCTGACACATATCAAAACCACTTCAAAGCTCCGGGGAGGCAAGGAATACTGCAGGATACTCATCCTGCCCAGGGCAGAGGAGCCCAGGCAGCCCCCAGCAGCATCAGCACAGCAAAATAAAAGGTGTCAGCAACAAAAATCTGCACTTCTGGGCCCTCTTTATTGACCTGTTGAAGCTCAGGCTTCTTCAACAGCAGCTCTCCCCCTTCCTCAGAGGAAGAGCCTGCTGGCTCCACTGGAGTTTGGATGGGGCTGAAGCGGGCATAGCACAGTCATATGCTCTGTACTGATGCGCTGGCAGTACCAGAAACCATCCTGGCAGTGCCAGTGTGTCTCACTTTCCTGAGCCAGGAGCCGTGGAAGGGGTCAGGGCTGGCACTGCAGCAAAGCCAGCCCGCCACAACATTGGTGTGTTTGCAGCTACCTCCTCCCGTAGTCACACCAGCTGTGGCATGCTTTGCCTGTCCCTCTCCCGGGGCTCAAACTCACACTGAATTCCCAGGTTTAACCTCTAGCTCTAACTCTTTCAGCAGGCAATGTCACCAGCCACCAAACAGAGAGGGCTGGAGGCTCTTTTCTCCCTGACAGGACCAGGGTTGAAGTTTTCCCCTTTGCAAAGTGCCGGGCTTCAGGCACAGCATGGGCTGGGGCAGAGGGAAGCAAACGCCAGGCAGGTTTGAGAGGTGGGAGGGACCTGAAGACACGGGAAATTCAACCTAGCAGCATCACTTGTGCAGAAATACATTTTTAAGGGAGGAAAAAAAACGGATAATGGGACTATGAGCGCATGCATATGCCTAAAATCTATAGTACTGCAAACTATACATGCAAAATGAAAGGACACCGACCTCATCAAGCAGTTGGTCAACTCTTCCCAAAATAGCTGTCTCCATTTGGTCTGCTGAGAGCCAGGCAGGGAGCTGTGTGGGCCTGTCTGCTTCCAAGTGGGACACCCGGGACTGCAGATCGGAGGTCCGAAAGTACAGCAGGAGGCTCAGCACCAGAGAGAGCAGGGAGACGCCGGGCAGCCCCGAGCCCAGCAGGAGAGGGAGGCGGCAGCATCTCTCCCCATCACCGGTCCTGGGGGGAGCCACGCACCCCCTGTCAAAAGCTGCTTCGCCGACGCCTTTCCAGCTCTTCTCCTCCAACATTCCCTCCCTGTCCTGAGAAACAATAAATAAATAAATAGAATAAATAAAGCCTCACTCCTACTCCGAGAAGCACAATCCAGAAGGCATAGAAAAAGAGCGTCCAAGGGGATCCCAGTGCCAGCAAATGACAAATAACAGCAATAATGACAAAAGTGGATGGGGGGGGTCTTTAAAAAATAAAAACAAACCACACGCACATAAGAGGCGTGCAGAAAAAAGGATCCAACTGCAGCAAAGAGTGGGAGGGGGAAAAAAAAATCTGATCAGGATTTTTTTTTTTTTTCCCTCTGTGTTTCAGTCTTTTGGTTCGCTGGTAGGTTTTTTTGTTTCCTTCTAAGCTGCCAGTTTCAGTTCCTTCGCAGACCGGCCAGGAGCTCACACATGAAAGTCCCCATTAGAGAGAGGTGATTCTCAGCTGCTCCGGCAACGTTGTGCTCTGGCTGATCGTGGCTGCCCTGTAACATGACACACTCCCTCCAAACTACGGGGCTGGGATGAGCGAGCTGCGCGGCTTCCCAAAGTAACCTCCTCTGCTCGCCCTCTCTCTCCACCTCTCCCTTGCTGCATGATTTATTTATTTATGCAAAGCGCCGGGGTGGGATTGGGCAGTGGGACGCCCCTGTCCCGCTCGGTCCCCAAACCACCTCTCCGCCGCCAGCCCTTCCCTTTGAAGTGACTCTCGCTGAGGTTATTTATAGCGGCAGGAAAGAGATTGTAAAGCAGAGGCTGGGCTCACACCAGCCTACGTCTGTCTTTCCTTCCCACAGCCGAAGGGCACTTTACGAGATGGTGCAAATGGGCTGTCGTGTCACCCCATGCAGACCCTAGGGCAGTCCTGAGGCACCAGCGGTGGGGTATTTTGACCCCGATGTTTTGAGGAGAGCAGCCAGGCAGGGTGAGAACCAGAGGGAAACATCTGGAAACAAAAGCTGGCTGCTGAGGGCTCTGCAAAAAAGCAAGCAAAGGGCAGCAGGGAGCAACAACCCAGGCGGGCAAGCTGCAGTGCACGGGAGGGAACACTTTGGGCTTGATTTGGGCATACAACCTGCCAAGCCTGGGGCGCACCAAGGGCGTTGGGAGGAATTAATCTGCTGAGGCCCTCTAGTGAAGCAGAGCTTCCTGTCACCTCCTCCATGTCCTGCCAGGCACAGGGCACCGGACAGAAACCCCCCTTGGAGGGAACCAGTCTCCCCAATACGTGCCGTAAGGCAGCTCCGAGCCACGCGTCTGGGAAACAAAGCCTCTCTCTGTACTTCAGGAGCAAGGGAGGCCCACCTCTCCCAATTTTTCCAAGCATGACATACAATATTTTATCCTCCAGGGTGACACGTAGGATCTGCTGAGCCCCTGCCTGTCCGTCTGTCCATCCTTTGATCCCCTTCTTGAGCACACACAGCAGCGAAGCAGCACAGGGACCGCTCTGGTGCACAGTCACTAAAACCCAGGCAGCAAATTGGTCTCTTAAAATCTGGCTCCCTTGTGGCTCTTTTGCTGTCATTTACACGTTTTAAATGAAGATTTTGCGTGCAGTCTGTGCTGGAAATTACTGGCAGAGAAAACTCATATTCATCTTTCGCCCGGTCTCTGTTTCAGAGGGCTGGAAGAAATAGACCTTCTGGGAGAAGGTTAAAGTGAGCACGAGCTGTTTCTTCTCCACCAGACAAACCCTTGGAGGGCCCAGTAGCACACAGCCCCAGTTCTTTGAATGGCCTCATGCCTTTCACAGCCACTCGCTTCCCGAAATGGGGTTTTAGCGTCTGCAAGGCAGGAAATCCTTTCTTTATTTCTTTTAGCAGGTTTCTTGTCATCTTGCTGCTCAAATTCACGTTGCTGCTCCAGCACGTGATGGCTGCAGCCTTTCAACAGTTTCTCATATGAGCGGGACAGAGCTATGCAACCAACTGACTCAGCGCACACGGGGTGTCTATTTGTTTGGGAGGCACGGCTGCCCCACTCTCCGACCCCCTGCTCAGTCTCTTCCAGCTATGGCTGTGTTTGCAGCCTATTTCTTTGCAAAAGGAAAAGGAGTCTTTGAGGCTTTGGCTCTGACAGAGAGAAATCGTGGAATTACCCAAGATGCCATCTGCCATCACAGCAAATAAGCGGACAGTGAGAAACGAGGGGGAGATGCTTAGAGGCTCATGATACAGTGTTTGGAAAGTGGAGATCTACACGGGGAAATAACAGTCGGCAACTGGGATGCTGGGCATCCTAGAGAGCTCTGAAGTACACTACTTAAAGGCTGGGGTTGAACTACTGATTGACTGCAGCTACCTGCCTGTGTTACATATAGTTTCACTGAAGGCTATCTCACTCTCTCTCGCTCTCCTTTATACCAGCCCAAGCACTAAAATCACAAAAACGCGCCCTCTAAGCTGAAAACGGAAATCTGCTGGGTGTCTACATTTCATTTCCCCACACTGGCTGGGGAGAGCTCTCTGCTCTTTCGCTCTGATTTGTGATAGAAATCCTGCTGTCCAGACACGAGCATCGCCTGAATGACTCTATAAGTGCCTTTTCCTGCCTCCCCGCCAGCCCCTCTCCAGCTGATCCGTTCATTTAGGGGGTATGTCATAGCTGCTGCAGGCTGGGGAGCTGCACTCAGCCGGGTTTCATGCGGAAGCCTTAGCTGCAGATGCGCAGGGGGGTAATTTTTCTATCCGTGAGGCATTTAAGGAGCCCTGTCATCCCATGCCAATACAAATGGACTAATTTAGCTACGAACCTGAGCCAACTGCGCATGTCGAGTCTGCAGCGCTGCTCGTCAAACAAGCTGCCTCCAGAGACGGGCCCCGGCATGTGGAGTCATTTCATCGCTCCTTGAGTTGAGCATGACCCCAACCTTCAGCTCCCTCAGCTGCCTCAGAGGAGCTGGGTGCTGGCTTTGCTGTCCCCATGCAAGTTCATCACTCTTGAGGCTGGTCAAGTAGAAGCAGATACTCAGTGGCAATCAAAGAGAGTGATTTCACTGACCGGTGACTCTCAGAGCAGGTGAGACTGCCCTTGATAAGCCGAGCTTGAGGCTATATCTCTCTCTCCTCAGGCAGGTTGATGCAGTTCCCTACAAGGACAGTAACCACATGCTTCTACCACTTCTACCAGGTCCTCTGCTGCAATTATGGACCCCAGCACAAGCACGCAACGAAATCTGGAGCAAATACAAAGCAATATATACCTCCCAAAGCAGCTGAACCTCTCTGTACAATAAAAGAAAGTGTTTCGCATCTAGCACATGGCACTGGGTCAACTGATGTCCTGGACATGGTTATGTATGGGTATGCAAGCCTCCAGGTTTGTCATTCTGTAGCTGGTACTGGCACTTTGTCCTTCTCAGGGCATTTTTACATGGGCAAAGAAAGCGCCTTACAGAGATGTTGCCCAGTGTTGCTCTGCAACAGACATACAGCACTTCACAAAGAGGCATGATGTGTGGGGATTCCTCACAGGGCACAAGGTGGTTTCATTGCAAGAGACAATAAACCTTCTTTGACCCCAGGTAGGTGCCGTGGGTATGAACCACTCCATGCCGCAGCCCAGAAATGAAAGAGCCCAGCATGGATGAGGTTCTCACTTCTATGTGCATGGTTCAAACCAGCAAAGTATCTACAGTAGGTCTTCACTTGGCCTGGAACGGGGTAGGCACAGCAGCAGGCTTTCCTCACTTTCTTTCTCTTTAAGCGGAGCCTTTAGCAAAAAAAAAAAAAAAAAAAAAGTGCCCTTCCTGTCACTAACTGGAAGCTGAAGCCAACTGTATGGAGGTGGCCGTGCGCTTGATCCCACCAGTAATCTCCAAAACTGCCTGAAAACTTCCCCTTTTCAGGCCATTTACTAGGGAGAAAAACCCTACCCCACTTCTCTTCTTCTGTTTTTTTTTTTTTTTCTCTCAGGAAATGTGGGGGTCTTGGTGTGCTCGAACGAGCCATTAACTAGCAGCCGACATCTCCAGATATTGTAAATATATTAACTCAAGGCCTTTTGCTGCATTTATTAGACTCAAGAACAACATCTGGAAACAGATGTTTTCTGAGTGAAAAGGAGAGGAGGGAGGAGGGGAAAAAAACAAGGAAGGGGGGGGGGAAAGGACTCTTGCAAGTAGAAGTGCATGGGTCTGTACACCATCCCTTTGCAAAATGTTGCTCAGGTGGAGCATTGCAAGGGGCCAAGGCAGTCATGTCCCTGCTAGGCAAGGCAGTGAGAGCAGGACATCTCAGGGAGGGCTGTTTGAGAGAAATAGTGATGCAGAAATAGAAAAATTCACATCTGCTTTCAAGGTCCTTGTGAGGAACAGAACTCTCACAAAAATGGGATATTTGGGGGCGAGATTTGGGTTTTTTTTTCCTTTCCTGGTCATGGACCTTCCTAGTCTTCAGTTGCTCTGTGTCCCAGAGACTGCCAGGCTCACGGTGGGGCAATGTCACCTCCCCAGCAGCTTGACAGCATCTGCCACAGAGACCCACAGAGTGGGCAAGGTCTAGGGTCCCCACGGGACACCACCACAGTGTCCCATCTGTCCCAAGCAGCCCTTCCTCAAAGGGCAAGCAGGGTGGAAACCTCCCATCCCGATGACTGTGAGGTGCTGAGGGGTCCTGCTCTGACTTGGAGTCTCAATGCCGTGGCTCAAGTTTAGACAATATTTAGAGAATTACATAGTGTTACTGGGGACAAAAAGCAAGCAGGCACGTGTTCTTAAAAATCTAAGTCAGAAGGTTATTGATGAAACTCTGTTCTCAACTAGATATACCTTGGCTTCGGTATCGGATGCCTAAGGTACAACAGAAGTCTGAGATCAAAACTTCCCTTCATTTCTTCTGAGGGAAGTACAGTTGCACCCATACACATACACTTGCTTTTTATTAAAAAAAAAAAAAAAAAAAAAAAACAACAAAACCACCACCAAACCCACAACCAGTATTTTGTCATCTTTAACCCCAGGTTCACCTCTGACATCTCCAGCCCTGTCTCTCCTCTAATATGCAGCTACAAATACTGTGCTGGTCAGGTTAGGAATATTGAATATTACCTACCTAATTTGGCAGTTGTTTATAGGAAGTAATAAGTAGCCTATGGAGCAGAACAATTCCCGCCTGAGGAGCTGCTCTAACCCATTGTGGAGTTATAGAATAAAGACACATTTGATCCTTTGGGAAAAGGGTTATGAAAATACATGGAAAAAATGTACTGTCCGCGCATAGTAATATCATGGCTGTTTTCAATCACTTGGTCTCCTACAAAACAAAAGGGCTCGCTGCACAATATAAACTGCTAGCCTTGACAACAGCAAGGGCAGAAAGGAAGAAGTGAAGCTAGGGGTATCTGGTTGGGGCTTTATTTTTTTATAAACCTAAAATGCCTGAGCTCACTGTTGACCCCCTCCCATCAAAGCCAAACCAGCTTCCTACAGCTGCAGCGGTGGGAACCTGTCCCCGGAGCCGTGTGAGAACAACTGAGCAGAGCCAGGCTGAGCCAGGGGAAGGAGCAGGAGCCCAGCCACCAGCAGCTCCTGCAGAGGTTGGGTCAGAGTCTTCAAGGGAGGATGAAGCAAACCCGGGTTTTGCACTGTTTGGGGCCAACCCTCCCCTAAAGGCTGACCACCCCTCCTCCCCCCCCCCCCCCACCCCCGCAGAGAGAAAGCGTTGCAGGAGGAGAGCACCAGGCAGCAAGTGGTGGACGTGCAGTTAAGCTGCCCACACTCCTTGTGTTTCCAACTAACCACTTACCATTCCAAAGATGAAGGGAATGGCTCTGAGCAAACCAGGCTCTGCACCATTCTTCATGGGGGAAGGAATTTTTTTCCTCAACAGAAGCATTTCACGGCCAAATTTGGTGTGGAGAGAAGTTTTACTTCTTTTCAGCAGTAGTTTGTTTGTTTTTTTATCTCGTGGTCTGGAGCTGATTTTTAATGGGTTGTGCTCGGTGCTGTTGGAGTCTGTAGAGATGGTCATTTCTGCTAGTCTGATTTTCGCTGTTATCTCGGTTCTTGTAGAGCCTGGGTGGGAGAGAGATGCTAATTAAGAAAAACACTGGTGCAAGTAAGACAAGAAAAAGCCTCCACCCCTGCAGCACTATTCCCCCATAGCTTGCTAGCCTAAAAATTCACACAGCAGCGTGTGGGAGATGGGTTTTGCTCAGGACTGAGATACGACTATGCCAGGAAAGCTGCTTTGGAAACCCTTGTCGTTTTGGTGCACCTGGGAAACCTCTGGTGCAGACCACCACCATGAGTTCTCAGCACGGCTACAGCAGTGCAAAGAATTAGCCATAGCAAAAAGGCACTGACTGAATGCTCAAAATCTGCTCAAACAGGTGGAAGAATAAGGGTGAGATTTTTCAGGCATGAAACCAGAAAAGCCAGCTCTAAGGGTGAGGGGCAGCTATCCCTGAAACACAACGTTCTCCCGCACAAGGCTGGGGCTCTGAGGAAAAAGCTCTTCAGCTCCCCGCTGTAACTCCCCTTGGCCTCTTGCTGAGCAGAAAACCTCCCTTTATTAAAGCCGAGCTCAGGCATTGCATGCTCAGTTAGTTACTCATGCACTGAGCTGCTCACCATGGTGCATTGGCACGCATGGGACTGGTAAGTCAGAGCACTGATTTGCATTTGGATTTTCCATTAGATAGTTTAGTGAGAAGCTACCACTGCAAGCCTTCAGCCTCACTGCCCAGCTGGGCTATTGTATGTACCACCAAAGCCCACCCCCCTGCTGCCTCCCTCTTACCTCTGCCAGGCACAGTTCCCATTCATTCTCCACTACCTATTTCCACACACACTCATCACTAAGAAACCGCTTCTTCTTCACCTTCAGCAGGGGTAGATCAGGCTTGCAAGCAGGCTGCCAGAAACCTGGGGCAACCAGTCAACATATGTGGGGTGAGCATGTTGTAGGGTGAGCTGGAAACCCCCAAAATCCTGGGGCCAAACATACCTACCCAGAGGAGACGTGTGTGCACCCAGAGGCAGGCAGAGCTCTGTCTGAGAAACCCAACCCTTCAGCACCAGGGCAGGCGTGTGTCCCTGAGCAAGCAGCCGGGGAACTCAGCAGCTTTGTACGGGCTTGGAAGTTAGCAAATCAGAGCTGGGAGGACTGGGAAACCCAGACTGAGTGTCAACTGCACTGAGGGAAGTAAAAATAATGAAGCGAGGCTCCCCCAGAAGACTGGTTGGAGAGCAGAAGCAAAGGGGAATGGATACAGCAAGCTCAGGAAATTGAAAAAAACTTTTGGTAATACTTCCTTTCGCTCCAACACTTGGTCTTTTATCAAAGCTTGTTCAGACCCTGACAGCAGAGCACAAAACCGCTCTGCTCCCTTGTAATGCAAAAGACAGGCCCAGCAGCCAGGAGGTTAGCAGCTAATGGAGTGGAGTTTCCAGTTTTCCCTGGAAATTGCCCTCAGAGGAAAGCTGGGAGACAAGGAACTCTGCTAATGTCCCTCTGCAACACCACTGCTTCCCCGGCATGAGGCAAAGCCCTCGCTCATGCCTTCTGCCTCCCATGCCCACAGCTCATCCCTGCGCTGCAGCAGGAGGGAGAACAAAGCAAAAGCCCACATCCCTGGGAGCAGATTGATGGGATTGGAGAGCAGCGTGGCTCTCTGCGTCGGGGTTTTCCCTCCCACCTCTGTTGTTTTCGCAGCACCTGATGTAAATCCTCCTGGCAAGGTGGTTAACCTGCCTTATTAAAGACAAGTCTATCAGTAAATCCTCAGCCATCTATGAAGTCTCTTCCAACTTGTTGGGTTTTTAGCTGCCACCAGGGGCTTGTCTCCTTTTAGCAGCATCACAAGGGGAGTATGGAAAGATGCTTTTCCACCCCAAAGACACCCCTGGCAAGGCCAGTTCACATATGGGTTGCACAGGACACACCCAGGGCTGCAGTATTCCATCAAGGCACCACATCCCCATCAGGCTGGGCACCCAAGGGGCATGTCCAAAGCACAGTGCCAAGAAAACAACTTGTTTTAAGAGAAAGGGTCCAATTCCTCTCGCTTGAGACTCATTAAAGTCAATGGAAAAAAAGCCCTTTTTAGCTTCCCTAGGCTTTGCCACTTGTGTCTCACGCCAGCTTGACGTCAGTGTAGTCAATCCAGATTTATGCTGGTTCAGAAGAAGGGAACCTGCTGTAACAGGTCCTGATGAGAAGAGGGGAGGCCTGGGTCGTCTGGCCACAAAACAGTATCCACATGGAAAAGCCAAGCCCCCCATTTTTACCACAGACATCTGAAACCGCGTCTTGATGCATTATAACACTATCCCTCTTTCTCCTCAATAAATGAGTGCTATCCACTTCATATGTCTGAGAATAAAAATAATTGGAAGTTACTCTGGAGCGCTGGTACCTGCTTCAAATTTGAGAGGCCTGTTGCTGATTACAGACAGCAGGGAGTAAAGTATATATACTTACTAGATCAATATTAAGAAGTAGTAAACACAACCTTGCAATTTCCCTTTAAGGACATTAGCCTGTAATGGTGGTTCACGTCCTTCAGGCTCCAAAAAAGATTTTTTTTTTCTTTTGCCATATGCTGCTACCAGTGCAGTCAATAAAAACCACTTCTCTACTTTAAGAAGTGTAGGCAGGGAGAGAGCGTGAGAGCCCCTCTTCGCAGGCGCTGCTACCCACCACCCACCTTGCAAATGCCCATCCTGCCCATGTCAGTGGATGCTGTGATGGAGCAGGGCAAATCCACCCCATAAGCCGTGCCATCGGCAGAGGTGTGCCCTCCTCGAGGGCTCTGCTGCGTGTGGGTGCCAGGAGAGCTGCCTCCCACCAGTGCCCCTGCTTCGGCAGCGGGGAGCGGTGCTTGGCTGCGCGCACAACTGTCCCTGCTTATTTGGAGCGCAGGGGTTAACACGGAGGCTGAAATATCACGCCTATCAGTAGGGCCCTGTGAACAGAAAATAGCAGAGGATCTGGTGGCAGTTTCCTTTCAAGATGTACAGGAATAGCAGCACACATCTCTGCTGGATTGTATGGACTGAATTCCTCAGCCTGAATCCTTCGGCTTTGAATTCTTCTGCAAACCACTTTTTCCCCCCTTGGCTTGTTTGTTGTTTCAGGACCACTAAATTACCAAGAATGGTTTATATTATATAACCACCCTGTCCTTATTGCGTTTCAGGGAGGAGACTTTGACAAACAGCCAGATCTAATTTGTACTTTAAATTGGCTTCTGGGCCAGACAGTCATGCCTTCCAGATGGAAAATCCAGTTGCACTCACCAGCAGATATCCCGGTGTATTCGGCTCCCAAATCAGCTTTGTCCAAAGCATGCTCTGGCATACAATTTGCTTTTTTACAACCTAAGAGAGGCTGATGGTCATCACAGTCCCTGGTGAGGCAGCATCACTTTCCATCACCTGTACCAGTTCAGCTGTCAGCCCCGCCTCACTGTCCTGTTGTTTTTCCTAGAAGCCTATCCCGGCAGCTGTAGCAGCTTTATAACTGCCAGATCAGGGATTTGCCTCCCTGGGAAAGTTCTTTCAGGTTGCCTTTTCCAAGGGTGACTCTCTGCTACGCTTGCTCAACCTGTTTAACACTACCTCATATCAAAAATAATTTTAAGAAAGCAAATGCCCTGCTGCTTTTCATGCTTGCAACATTTGGATGGCGCAAGATCCTCTCGTCTCCTGCCAGGGCAGAATCAAGGATACGTTCAACCCTGGTTTAGGTTACAGCCAGGGCCTGGCTGGTGGCACGTTATGCATGGGACACTAACATTGCTCACAGCCACAGGGTGTTAAAATGCTGCCACTGACATCAACAAGCCTGAGCTGTCATTTGCTTTGTTGGGAGCTAGCAAGGTGAGGTGGAAACTGCCTTGAGGCAGCCCCCCAAAGATGTCTGGGAGCAGATCTCTGAACTGTCCTGTTCCACGGCTCCAGTCTGGGGACCTGGTGGGAACAGCAGTCCAGGCTGAGACACACAAACTACAACTTGCAGGCAGGTGCAACGCCTGGGGCTGGGCACTTGCTTGTGTTCATCCACAGAGAAACAGGATTGGAAGATGACCGTCATCTGCACCAGAGGCAGGTGTAAGCCTGCATATAGGATGGCCTCAGATAGAGGGTGTGTGGCTTCCCAACAGTCCTTGTGACATTTTTTTTCTCCTTTTAGCCTTTCTGTTGCAAGCCACATATAGTTTTAGGGATATATGCCTTGATGGATAGACCACTTGGTCTTTTTCCCACCTCTGCAACTCTTCTGCTTGGTGGCCTTTGGCATGGCCTTTCATTCTTTGAGTCTTCCTCCCTTTCCTCCTCAGTGAAACATGGCTAGTCTATAAGTTGTTTTAATATAAGCTGATGGCCAGGGTTATCATTCAAAGAAAAAAGCAGAATGAACAGCCACAAAGCGTTTCAAGCTGGAGTTATCAAACCCTTACCTTACAAGCCCTGAATCCCATGCTGCCCATGAACACATCTTCCTCCTGGTCTGGAGAGGCTTCTGTCACCTGGACATCATTGAGAAGCCTGCTCATGTTCATCTCACACATCCAAGAGATATACACTGTATATCATCCAGGAAAAGGCAATGATCAGTGCTGAGGGAGACCTGAGAAACCCTTAGGGACAGCGTTAAGTGAGCCTTCCTCACTCTTAATGCTTTGCTTGATGCTGACAGAAGAACAACCATCCCATTGCAACACCTCTGTGTCCTTCCCAAGTTTCTTCATGTTTTCAGTGGCTTTGTCTGCCTAGCAACATGCACAGGACCAAAATGAGCTTTTGGGGGAAAAGTTAAGAACAAGTTTCCTTGGGACCATCGTCTGTGGACAGTCAGAGCTTGCAAGGAAGGTCAGAAGATTTTTAAATGTGCTGGAGATGGGGAAGATCACTCCCAAAAGGCTTAATGAGAAGCCCACCCCTAAAAGCAAATGCTGTAGCTGAGAGCATTTGGGTAGACTTAGCCCTGATAAGCCTTGCAATGAGCACTGGGTTACACAAGAACAGGACTACAGTGGCTGGCCTGGATGGAGAGGTTCAGGCAGGCTCATTTCTTGTGTGGGAGGGCTGAGGTGTTGAGCAACACACAGCAGAGACAGGCAGATCTGCCACCAGGTTTCCACTACACAGCCTAGCAGTACCCACATATCTCCTGAGTCTCCATTTCCCGGCACCTCTTGTAGGGACACACATTTAGCAAAGAAGTGTAAACCACCATCAAATCTGAGTGGTTGCACTTTACAGCCACTTCAGCTCGGGCCCAAACAATTGCATAGAGTCCACAGAAGTGAAGACCAGGCCCGTATATTACTTTAAAGGAGTAATTTGTTTTGGTTTCACTCCCCTGCCCACATCTCTCCAAAACTGCCCTCTGTTTGTTTGGGATACTTACAGGCATGCAATGTTTTCCTGGCTGACTTCGCAAGGGACATTGCCGTCCTAACAGGCTCTGCTTTTGACTCCTGTGCTGCTGTGGCCAAGTCCTTGGACTCCTCTGCAGAGTAAATCAATTGACGTGTGCAAAAGCAGACATGAAAAAACAACATATGCAGAAGGACTGACATGTTAAGCTATGAGCAATAACTGCAGGTGTGCAAGAGAGCTCCAGGGCTGATGCTTGTTGCACCACTGGATAAAAAAATATCTTGAGGACCAGGGAGCAACAGAGCTGGATCCAAGTCAAACTCATGCAATTCTCCCTTCTCTGTAGAAACTGGCATTTTGGAAAATGGGGAAACTGCAGCACAGTGAACCCAAAACTGCTCCCAAACTCTCTCAGCTTGTAAATAGCTCCCCTCGGCCCCTGCCCCCATTTGATGCTCCCCTCACGCAGGATCGGGAGGCCCAGCAGCAGGGACTAGCAAAAACTGGTTTCTGAAAAGATGGAAAACAAGTTTCCTGAGGGAAAAGAAAAATCAGGCTTGTTTCACTTTGAAGGCTTGTTTGTTTGGTGCCTTTGGAAAAAGGCAAGAAAACAGTGATGGTTTTGATAAAAAAATGCCCAAATGCAGAAAGAAATAATGAAAAATGATATAAGACAGTTATGTCTTTCGACAAAAAATGTTGGCCGGCCACACTGCTATGTCTAAGTCAGACGTGGTTCAGCATCGCTCAGCAGCAGCAAGGGTCCTCACAGGCCATTGCTGGCAACAGCGACTGAAAAATCCTGCCCTGGCTTGGATCTCACTCCTGCCGCTATTTATATTAATTGTCTGCAATGTGTATGATTGGTATGATCGCAGCAGCATGGATATTTATCTATCTGTTAATGCCACGCTGTTGCCTGCCATACACCAGCATCACCGTGTCTCTCTTCTTGCTCTGCCTCCATAAAGACTGGGCCAGGTTTGCAGCAGCCGCCTGATACCTTTTTCTACTCAAGGTCTACTATGACAAGAAGGATCCACTGTGGATCAAAGCCTCCTTCCTCAGGAAATTTATTCTATAAATGCCTTCGTCTGGCTGATTTCTTGGGGCTGCCTTTCCAAAGAGCCACGCAAGGGTTGTGGGAGCTGTGTTTGAAAGAGCAGACAGTGAGCAGTTAAATATTGTTCTTGGTAAAAAGCTAGGGCTGTGCTAACAACAAAGCAGCCCAACAAGCTGCTTCATGTTCCCAGCCTGACTAGGACAAAACTACAATAAATGATCCAAAGAAGTAGTCTTCAATACCCTCTTTTAGCCCTAAACCAGCTAATCTGCACAGTCATAAACTATACGTGATCCTACAATAAACCAGACAGAGGGATACCTTTCTTGGCATTGGCATGTCTCAATTCACATCACAATAACAATAAATTCACATTATCGTCAGTCAACTTTGCACATATTTATCAAATGTCCTATAGTCAAAAACAGTCAAAACAGGTTGTCTCACAAAATACGTTATCAGTTACAAATGTCAAAGCGACTTTTCTTCCTCCTTACCTAGCCAAAACATGCTCTTGCCCCAGCAAATTAACACATTGCAGGGTTTCTTACACAATTAAAGAAGGCCGGGAGCTTCAGTGCCAAACCTGTACATTTGACATCAAAGCATCTAGTGCTCAGAAACTGAAAACCCACCCAAACACTTCCCTTAGCTCGCTCTCAGTGAAGAAACTAAACTAAAAGCCTTGTGTGGACCCAGCAACCTGAACTAGTGTCCACAGGGCTTGAGCCTACATCTCAAGGTCTGTCATGGCCACATAAATGAAAACCTCATTTCTGTGCTTGTTTTCCTCCTCTGCTTCACATAAATTATGTGACCCAACAGCCAGTTACGTTGGGTTGATGGTGGCCAACTGCCTGTCGCCCACCCAGCCGCTCTCACTCCTCAGCAGGACAAGGAGAAAATAGGAGAAACTCACGGGTGAGGACAGGGATGGGACATCCTTCACTAGTGAGGGGCAGAAAAGACTCTGCTTGGGCAAAATTAATACAGCTCATTGCTAATTAAAATAGATGTGGATAATGAGAAACAAAGGCAAAATTAAAACCCTTTCCCCAGTGTGCACCAGTGCACATCTGCCTCACCACAGCATCTCCACAGGCAGCGGGGGGGTCCCTGGCCCGACGCCTGCAGCACCCCCCTTTCCGCCTCACACCACCCCCCAGCACTCACGGGCCCGTTCCTCACCTTTTTCCCCTCATTCCTATCCTTTTTTTCCAGCATTCTTCCCCCTTTTTACCTCCATTTCCCCAAGGCATCACACCAGCAGGGCTGAGGGGCCGGGCTGTGCGCGGTCGCTAGAACCGGCCGGAACCGGCCGGAACCGGCATTGCCCCGGGCAGTTCCCGCCTCTCCTCACAGAGCCCCCTCAGCCCTGCTGCTGCCATGGGCGCAGGCACCGTCCCCGGGGGCAGAGGAGACCTGCCCGGCCTCCGTGGTCTGGAGATCTGGGATGAAACAGTGCCACGCTGGAGGAGGATCCCCCCATCTCCTCACAGGGTCCCCCCCAAGGGCTGCAGCGCTTCGCCTCCGGCCGCAGTCACCATCTCCGGAGGGCTCGCCACCCCGTACGCACATGCGCCCGCACGCTCGACGCACCGCTCTCCCCACCTCGACCCCAGTTTCCAGGGACAACAGTGATTAAGTTGTAAACGCTGTTGCTTTCTTTCCCCCCACCTCCATGTGTTTTCACTTCAGCCAAACAGCAGAAACATTTCCTGGCAGCTGTCTTCAATTGAGGGCAGGGAGGGAGGTAAGCTGGTGGAGAGGAGACCCATGGAAGGGACATGCTCTTTGAGCCTTTTTGGAAGAAAAAATGAAAGGGGGGAAAGGGGGAGGAAAGGTGTCGTTGCTGGTTTTCATGTCGATGATGCTAAGGACAACTGTGGTGAAGGCAGGCAGTGAGTGCCTGCCCTGTTACCTCAGGTCTTGCTGTCAAGCCCTGGACATCCAGCGTGGTGGGCACGTGGCTGCTTCTGGTCCGAGCTGCAGCCGACCATGCCATGGACGGTGCCCATGGCTGAGGTCAGAGGAGCTTCAAAAAAGGTGGAGCAACTCTGTGGAAAGATGTCTGGAATAACAACCCACTGACAAATCCCTCCAAGATGCCCAATAGCAAGAAATGGAAATGCCAGGGGAACAAAAAAAAAAAAAAAAAAAAAAAAAGCCCAAAGCCCAGACTTTCAGACCCCAATGGCTGTGGCCATGGCATTTTAATGCAGAAGTACTTCAGTTATCCCTTGCATTTTGTAAACCAGCCTCGTCCTGCTCCCTGTCTCTTCTAGCCCCTTGTATCAAGGGCTGTAAAAGCCAGGACAGCACAGTTGAGATGGCTAAGCACCAGCTCGCTGCTCTTCTGTCCAGTGCAGCAATTTGGGGACAGCCAATGAAGCTGGTGGGCAGCTGGCTTGGTGTGAAAGAAAGAAACCAGTCTGTCCCTGAGGCATAACCAAGCTGGGTGAAAATTGCCTCCACCAGCATTGCCAAAAGGGCACATTAATAAAGACAGCTTGGTGTCTTAGGGTTGATGGGTACTTTCACACACCACTTTCCAAGCCCTGGAAACCTGAAGCGTCCCCTGAAATGCCTCCTCCCAGCCCACAGCCTCCTGCATTAGGTCTGTAGGGCCCATGGCATTGCTGGCAGCAAGGGATGAAAGGTGGTGTTGTCTCAGCTTTATTCATGCTTTCTTGCAACAAGCTTGCATCTCTCCCAGGGATCTCTGTTCACTTCTGGATGCTGAGAAAAAAAAGGTGCTTATCTTCACTTGCGTGTTTCCTTGCCTGAAATCAAACAAGACTCCTAGAATTAGCACAGCAGATACCAGTGCACAAGCTAAACAATGAACAGTAACCTCAGCAAACACCGTGCTGGCCTCAGCATAACACTCCTGCCTGGGAAAGCACAGAGGCACCACGTACATCCCCACTGCTGTGCACTCACATGCAAGCTGCAGAGCCAAGGATTAACCTCCCCAGCCAAAACTGGGAGCAGAAGACAGGAGTTATAGGCTGAAGATCAGAGCTGGAAAAAACAGAGACCACAGCAAGGTGGAGATCAGGATCCAAACCTGATGCATGTTGGGGAATGCTTGAGGTTGAGCTCAGAAACTGAGCCCTGGCCAAAAACTCCTCAGCTCCTCTTCGCTGGCAAGGGCTCATGCCATCATGTTCCCAGGCAGAGGTGGCCTGTGCCACGTGAACGATTTAAGACAATGTGGTGAAATATCGCCTGTAAGCGACTCCTGCTCTTATAAGTTAATTTCATCTCACCCCCATTCTACAAACACAGAGCTTATTTTTCTCTCTTTCCATCTGCAGGACATGAGGTTTTCTCTTCATTATTATAACCCTTCCAGCAGATCCACTCGTACTTTTTTCATATCCTTGCTGGGACATATTAAAAAAAAAAATACAACGCAAAGCTGTTTTCCATGGCATATCCTCCAGGCTGCCCTGTTCCTTTCTAAAATCCCAGTTTGTCTCCCAAATCCACCTTGTACCAAAAACTAACATTTATTTACACTTGAAACACACCCATTCTGTGTCACAGCCCCTTTGTTGAAGTACAATGACATTGTGAAATGTGCCTGCCATTTCCAGAGGGAAAGCCCAGTAATTGATGCTGATCAGAGCCCCAGCTAATCATTCTGCACAAGTTACCCTTGCACAGAAGCCAAAAGAGTAATAAAATTGCCAGGGCTGGTGTGAACCACTGCATTGCCCAAAATGTAATCACCTGCTGCTATGGTTTTTCCATAAAAACCCATCCCCTCTCTTTCCAGGCCACTCCACCCCCACATTTATTTTGCTGCACCATGGGCTTGAAGAGAAAAAGTCCTCACGCAAGTTTCATCAAATCATAGAAAGTATCGGAATATCTCAACCAAGCACCTGCTTTGAAGCTTCACCTCAATAGCCTGCAGAAAACCCCAAAAATAAAGCATGCATCACAGTCAAAAACCAGGCAGATACAGCCACGTTCAATACTCAGAGCTCTGCCTTTCATGGGAATATCCAGAAAATCTTAATTTTGCAATATCCCCTTTACGTTTCAGGTTACTCTAGGTCCCCAGTCCCGTGGTGGAAGAAGCTGAGCCCCACCTTTTTACGCAAGATCTCCTCCTTAGCTCTTACAACCATGCACAACCAGGAAGGTCGCTCTCACTGCCACGCTTCCAGGTGGTCCCAATTAATCCCACGGAGTTAGAACACAGCACGTAATCGGGAGCTCGCCCGCACAGTCAGCAACTGGGAGCCCCAGACACACTGTATTTATCTGTAAATCAAAGTGAAGCTAAGCAGCTCCCTGACCCTGACAGCATTGGTGTGTCTCCCAGAACATATTACAAATTATTTTTATGACAAGCTATGTGTCTTTCCACGTTGAACAACGTGTTTACTCAAGAGTTTCTTCCGAAAAAAACGCCAGGGGCTGTCCATTGGGACCAGAATAAATTCAAGAGGATATGCCGTCCTGGTTTATTTTTTATCCATCAATAGCCATTGTGCCGTTTAAAGAACTCAGAAGAGTTTTGTTAGTGGAAAGCTTTTCAACGCTTTGATTTCTATTTTCTGCCCACCCCCTTCTTTCTCTGCAAAATACCACTTGCAATTCTCCTTTTTTTTTTTTTTTTTTTTTTTCTGGGTGGTTATGCTAAAACTTCTTCCCAAAGGCTTCTGGCCAAACTTTGCCCTCAGATATGTGTATTCAACTGCTGGTGAAATTAGTGGCTTGTTTGCGTGCAAGTTGGAGGAAGGAATTTGGCTCCACCAGCAGCATTTTCTGAGCAGCCACAGAGTGCATGCACACCGATTGTTTGGACCCAGGCTTCAGACACCATGGCCAAGGGACGACCAAATTCCCAGACCCCTGCAAGTCACATACCAAAATCTCCACACCGGTGAGCTGCGCAGGAGGCGTGCCTCAGCCCTCGGTGCTGGCGGGGGGTGTAACACACCCCCGTGGCATGCCAGCACGGGAACCAGGTGCTGACTTTGCTCTCTGAGACCTCACCACCTTCTTGACCACAACACTGCTCAGCTGCAGGTAGGATCAGCACAGAGGAACGCTGGTATTATGCATTGGAAAAAAAATAAAAAGTGCATTATCCGCACACTGAAGATCTCCCTGGAGTTCTGGTGGACCTCTGAGTGATTCAGCTCATATAGGAGCTCACTTGCTCTCCACAGGGGAAGACGAGTGTCTCCGTGAGCTGCCTGGAATTATGTCACCAGACACCCACAGGCTCAAGTGTCACATCCTATCTGCCACCCCACACAAGGGCAGATTGCTCCCTGCCAGCAGATACTGCTGAAATTCAGTCACGGGTTTAACACCTATGGGACATCCAGATGGACGTTCAAGACAGGCTGGATCCTCTGTAGCACTTGCAGGGAAATCAGCTGCTTCTTGGTGGAGGAAGGTTTGCTTTCGTCCTTCCTGGCACTTGGAGACGTACAGCAGCTCTTCCATCATCTGCTCCTGTTCAGGCTGGTACCTCCAAATGTGTGGTGGCAGAACAGAGGAGACTCAAGGGTGGCTCCTCCAGCTCCTCTAATCAACCCTGGCAGGAAGGACAGCAGGTGACAGAAAGGCTGTTTCCAGGACTGTAGCAGACCCAAATAACTCAACTGACAATGTGCCCAAAAGTCAGACAAGACCACGCTCAGGCATATGTGCACAGACATATGTGCATTTCAACGTGTGTATTTGCGTGTGCACACATTTAAATTCATACAGGAAAACATACAGACAGACAAGCATAAAATTAACATCCCTCAGCCCTTCTTGATTCTAGTAAAAATGAATTATGATGGATTTGGGATCCTGGTGTGACCAAGCTGTCTTAGAAGAAAACCTGTTTTGGGGAAGTCTGGCTCCTCCTTTCCTCTGCCCATGTGTGCGTGTGTGATTGGTCTCCATGGACAAATCTGCTGCTGTGGGCAAATTGGGACAGAAGGAGCAGCGCTATGCACGGCTGGTCCCCATGTTATTTCAGTTAGTGGCAGGGCAGTAATGAATTCTAAGATGGGTGGAGAGTGGAAGAACAAACCAGCCCAACATTAATCTCTTTTGTTTGTTCAGCTAACAGCATAATCTCCAAATGTCCACAGACTGTTCTTCAAAAAAAAAGAGGATAAAGAGCAAACGATGTAACAGGCCCACCACATTTCCAGCCCAAAGGCCTTTCTGGTATTTGTGTCTATCTCTGTTCCAGTCTTAACAATCCTGCCTCTATGCTGAGACACATAGGGAGAAAACAGCATCCCTGACCCAGGACCCAACCAACATCCATTTCAAATCTAATTATTATCTCTCTTGGGTTTTGGGAACCAACTTAAACATGCCCTGAACCAGGCTGTTCACAAAAATCTCCCAGGTTAGATGTTGAACTGAAGACAAATAAGGCATTTCCAGTCTACAGAAGTTACCTTTTTGTCAACGAGACTGCTTAACAGCTCTGGATCAGCACCTTCTTCCAGAAGTACCTAAACGTCTCCAGATGGTTAAAGGCTGGAAAATCTTTCAGCCAGTCAGTTGACTTTCTTGGCCCTTGTTCTGCAACAGTCCCACTGACATCCGTGGAGCTGATCATTGAATAAACACTCCTTTCCATCACCAAGAGCATCAGTCAGTGACTTTGTAGGAACACGTGACTTACAGACCTGTTGGCATAGTGCAAGAGTTTCAGACCTTCTGCCCAGACACTGCCCACAGGTGATGGAATTCCAACATCTTTGCTTTGATTTTTGACACTGAAATATTTCTAAACTCTCTGTACCTCAGTGAATGTGAGGTTTTTTTGGACTGAACCTGTTCTCTGGCATCCAAGTAGTCCCAGTGTAGCTGAACCAAAAAAAAAAGCCCAATAAACTGCTCCACTAAAAGAACAAAAATAATCACCCCCAAAGGAAGAACCTCTCCAGTGTCTTGGCTACACAATGCAATGATAAAACTGAGTCAAACTAGTTTCACAGTCTCTGTTGACTCCAGAGACCTGGATGGATTTTGTTGCCATCACTTTGAACTGAAGGACACAAAAGACCTCATTTATTCTTCCTTCTTCATTCCCTGACATAAAAGCCAGGAAATGCATTAATATGGCATTTCCAGTGCCATTTCGTTCACTTTGTGCCTGAACTATTTTTATTTCCCAAGGCAAATGGAGAAGTGCGAGACAAGCGTCTGTCCTTAATTCCAAATTTCCTGCCATTGGCCAATTTAAACCATAGATCTAATGTTGTTAGGACAATATTTTCTTCTATATGTCTTACTATTGATATTAACCACTTACTGTTTATTTCCTACAGCAGCTGGGAACATGGAAACATGTACTGAAGGAGCTGAGTCACCTCTCTGTTGTCTCAGTGTTAGCCTCACAGCCTGGACACAGCTCAGGAAGGACATTCTTGCCTCCAAAACCAGGACCCCTCCATCAGGGTAGAGCGCTGACCTTCAAAGAGGAGTAGCAAGGAGCACTGCCAAATCGGGGAAGGTCAGACAAACGGCGAGCAGGGACGGATAGTCAGACCTTAATCCCACTAAATGGGAAGTGGGTTGCACTAAAGGGAGGAGAACTCCTGCTACTCTGTCTGGTCATCAGAACAGCCAGGATTTCAGCTCTTTGTGGACAACCAGAGCTAGCAAGGATGGGGGAGAGCCACTGCCTTTATCTCCTCTCCAGTTTACACCACCAGCTGGAGGCAAGCCCCCAGCAGGAGCCCCTGGCACCAGCCTGGGGACCCCCCATGGACTCAGCTTGGGTTAATAACATACATCTTCCCCGGGAGCCAGGGATTTGTTGTGGAAGTGCTGCCAGAAGAGCCTAACTTTGGCTCATCTTCCCAAACATTTGTGGAAAGGCTGCAAAGCATCTGCTAGGACCTCAAGCTGAAGAAAAGCCAAAGGCAAGTGGAGAAAGATATCCCATCAGGGCTATGGTTCCTGCCAGAGATGTGGTGCAGCATCAGACCCTAGATTCCTGGCCAGGGATGGGTAGAGGGTCCTCTCCTTCCTTCCCTACTCTTTTCCAAAATCTTCCTCCAGGAAAAAGAGGAAAGGCTAGATCTAAGGGGCCCATAGGCACCAGGGGCGAGAGCTCAAGGTCACCTTGCTGCCCACTCCACCTTTGCACCTCTTCATCAGTAAGGAAGGTGCCATTTGGGAGATAAGCAAGGGTACAAGAGAAAAAATAATTACTTTCCTATTTTTTTAGGGAAATAAAAGAAAACAAAGATGGAGGATATGAGACTGCCAGCAGGAAACCAGGTCTTAGCAAAGGGAGGTGTAATGAACAGAAAACATTAGTCCATAGGGCTCTCCGCAGGGGACAGTCACAACCATAATGGAGCCATCAAAAAAATATTGTTTTCCTTGCAGTAACACCTCAAGCCCAATTTACTACAAAGAGGAAAAAGCTGTAAAAGAGTGGGAAGTCTCTTCATCCACTGCTGCTTCCCTGGGACTGCATGAGGCCAGTTCAATTTGCACCTTTTATCACCCCTGCCTGCATTTCACTTGTTTGCAGGAACCCTCTCCCCAAGGCAATAAAACCAAAATTACTGCAGAAAGCAAGCCATGGAAATGGCTCGCCTGGAATTCAAAGGGGCTTTACAGGGGCGAGAGCTGCCAAAAGACACTGTTGGGCTCCTCCACCCTGGGTGCCCAGCAGCCCCCAATCCCACTGGCACCCTTGACACAGCGCCTGGTGCCCATTCCCTGCACTGAAGCCGTACGAGCCGAGCTCCCCGGGTTCTATGGGTGCCCTCCCACCCATGCGTTTCCTTCTACCCCCACTTGAAAGCCCCAGCTTGATAAGAGCCTGGGGACTGAGCCCACTGACGGAGGAAGACTTACCAGCTCTGCTTCATTTTTCAGCTTGCAAGCTTTTCCCCAGTTTGGCTGCTTGCTCTTGTCATGGAAATACAGACTGACCCTCCAAATTACAGCCCATTTTAGGGCCCAGCTGCTAACTATGAGAGCAGTAAGCCCCTCTATTTTTTTTCCATCATTTTACTTCTCCATTTCTGAGAAATGAAGGTCCACATGGCTCCTGGCCTCTCTCCCGCTACATCACTTCTGAGGATGAGAAATGCCTTGAGGAACACAAAAACTAAGAAAACTGGTGCAGGCACTGGCCAGGACACACAGCACCTGCATGGAAAGGCTGCAAGAGGGGAAATAAAGATTTTCCCAGGGAGGATATTTAGGTGCCTAACTGTGTTCAGATCCACTGGTAGCCAGGATCCTCACTGCCACCCACCCCTGGTTCACTCCAACCTGACAAGTGTATCCTTGTCCATCATCTGCAAGGCTCTGTATAGGCAAGAAGTGTAAAATACAGGCAAGTCCTGTTTTTGTGAGCTGATAATTGCTGTGAGCTGATAAACTGCAGCTCCTTGGGCTGAGCACCCCCTCCCTGACCCAGCGCTCCTCTCCCACTCAACTTTGCTTTCAGGAGAAATTAGGCTGAGTTTCAAGCAAACCTGGGCTGAGCTTCAAGTGAGCCTGAGCCAACTCCTAATTTATGCCGTTGGTGTATTGTTTGGGGTCAAAACCATAAGAAACATGGATGCTTCGCCTCGTTTTTGCTCCAACCTGAAAGCACATCTGAGACATCCTGGCTGCAGCTCGCTGCTGGCAGTCTCCTGGATCACAGCACAGCACAGGACTCAGCTGGCAGCAAAAGGAGGCAGGTCTCAGAGGCCGGGCTGGAGCAAAGGGTTAACGCACAGGGTCCCAAGTCCAGCCCAGGCAGTTATTTCAGGGTCATGCTCCCCAGTGATAAATTCTCAAAAAACAAATCTCACTGCAGGGAAAGATGCTGTTTCTCTTAATTAGGCAGAGCTGCATCTTAGCAAGTAACCCTTTGCCGACAGGGGTGCTGCACGTGAGGTGATATGGGAAATAGGTTTCTAGAAGCTGCCAGGGCGTGAAGGGTAGGGCTCAACTAGGAAAATGCTTCTTCATTTAAGGACACTCCAGACAGTAATTGTATTTTACAGATGCTGAGGTATCAGGAGGTCATCATAGTCTGTCACTCTGCAGGCATAATACACTGATGATACTCAGCTTTGCCCCCTTCTCTCTCCTCCCAGCCCCTTTTGAAACATCTCACCCCTCTCTGGGTCACTTGTTCCAGGGCAGGAGAGAGATGGCTCGCACTAGGCACAAGGGCCAGAAAAGCCACCGTCCCATTTCCACAGTGAGGTGGGCATCACAGGCCTGGGGTGCACATCCAGATTCCCCCTGCTCCCCACATGCTGGCTGAGACGACTCACACTGCATCACCACTGCCAGAAAGGCGGTTCACAAGGCAGGAAAAGGTCTCTCACCTCGTAACAGATCTGCCAGGCAAACTGAAGAGCAGGAAGACAGACTTTCTCCTCTGGAGACCTCTGCTCCAGTCCTATAAAATTCACAGAGAAAGATTTTGACAGGTTAGGGCTTTGTCTGCGCTGCAAAAACCAAAAAACACCTTGAATTAACAAGAGGAGAGGTACATCAAACCAATACTGAGGCACTGAAATGGGAAGTCCCCCCCTATTCCCATGAGTTTTAGTAACAGCACAGGTGGAAAAGTTGGCCAAGCTTTGCCAAGAGCATCTACCCCCCATAAAAATTCCCGTATACGTGTGGTGTATAGGTATGACATACAAAGTGCATACAAGCCACCTCTTCACATCAACACAAAAGGCAAAACATGGTCTGCGGCGGCAAGTGGAGGGTCTGTATCTGCTTTGATGGCAAACACTGACAAAAGTGGAGGAGGACAGAGGAGCACAGCTCTCCTCTGAGAATTTTGCTCTCTTCTATGAGAAAGTTTAGTCTTGCTGGGAGGCTGCATTTATATTGTGGCTGAAGGAATCGCTCCAAACTGGAGACCAGTAAGTTAAACAATCTCCCCAGCTTGTCTTTGTGCTGCAAACATGTTCCACAGCGCTTCAATAGTTTGGGCAACAGTGGGGCTGTGTGTCATGTATTATTTCTGTCCATCTGGAACAAGCATTAACCACAAATAAGCAAATTTGCTTGTTCTTTACTGCAAAGAAAGAAGAGCCTTGCCAGAGCGATGCTCATTTCCACCGATGACAGATGTTTTGGGCATGCTTGGGTACTGACTGCTGCATGTAAACCAGAAGTCACCCTCCTCCATCCTGAGGAACCGCCAAGTTTTATGGGCTGAAATTCTGAAAAACTAGAAAGAAGCGGGGGGGAGGGGGGGCGGGGAGGGAATCAACCTTTTAAGTCGACTCAAGTTTACTTTTTCCCTGGGTTTTTGACCCAGTGTCCCTGTGGAGTGAACTGACCCAGTGGTTCTCTGCTCCTCTTTGCCCTGCCAATTTTTGCAACCCTGGGCAGCTTGCAGGCGAAGCAGGCCAAGCTGCCCAGGATGGCGGCATGGTTGAGGATGGAGGGGCACGTAGCAGCAGGGCCCCCTGTGGACTGTCTGTACTGGTGCTTAGAAAAAAAATCCCCAAATCTGGGGACTGCAATCTTCCCAACACACCAGCCCCACGTTCTTTGTATCCATACAGACACTTTCTCCCCCTCCCTCTCCTATACATACGAACACAGGCGACTGCTCTCTTACTTTCAACCTCCCACACGAGCCAGAGGGACAAAATGAAATCAATAAATAACCACTGTTAGCTCCTGCATTTTCAAAGTAGTGCACGGGGATTTGAGTACATGTAACTTCCATTAACCTCATTTAGAGTCAAAAACGTAACAGCCTGGCCACCGCTCTGCAAACACTGAGACTTAGCTGCAAGCCACTGGTGCTGGCAAGCCTTCGCTGTTTCTTTGCCCAGACCAAGGCTGGGGTTTTGGGGCTTCCTTTGTTGTTGTTTTTTTGGGTTTGTTTTTATTTTTGTTTTATTTTAAAGAGGAGCAGCTGCCATCCTGAAGTTTTCATTTCCCCTTGTTATTGTTTTCAATTGCTGGCATTATTCAGAGGGGGTCTGTGATCCAGGACCATCACACCCCCGTATGTCGGGACTTCAGCAGCAGGCTGCCAAAGCACTCTGCGCTTTACAGCTAACCTGCATGCGCTTGGAAGGGGCACCCAGGCAGTCCCGTTTCTTGCAGAAGTTGCCCTGAAAAACGTGTGTGCCAGGAGCTCCTGGCTCAGTGCAGGAGAGGTTTTAGGTGCAGACTCTGCTTTCTCTTTCCAGTCTTTTGCATATGCATACGTTCATTCCAGGATGGAGGAAGAAACCAACAAGAAAATAAAACCAACAGGAGGTTGAGGCTGCTCCACCGGTGCTCAGGAGCCTCTGGGACAATGCACCGTCGGTGCTGCTCTCCCACCAGCCATTAGCAAGTACACATACAGGCACATAAACCTCTCGGCACAGCTTTTGGAGTGCACATCTCCTCCATCATTCCACAAAGCCGGAGGATTTCCATGAAGAGCCATAACACCGCCGACAGCAAACGCTGCCGCCCAGAGCAGGGGGCTGTACACCACACAGCTTTGGCAATCAACACAGCACTGCTGCATCCCAGCATCACGGGCATTTGTCATTCCTTTGATAAACAGCCCTCTGCACCAGGTAAAAACCCAAGGCTCGTTTGCTACAGGAATTATTGCAGCCTGCAAGCAAGGGATTTCTTAGTTTTGTGATTTTTCCAGCCTTGATAGGCAATGGTTATAATCAGCAAATGAAAGCGATTGCAGTCTTCCTTGATTTTGCTCTGGGTCGTACCAACCAGCTCTCCAAACTGCAGCACTATAACACGCTGCTGTACATTTACGCCCTGGTCAGCCCAGACCTTTGATTGTGTATTTTTAGAGAAGCTTTAGGAGACACAGCAATTGTCTTCCTTTTTCGGAAATCCTTTTCAAGAATACTAATTTCTAATCAGGGCTGGGCACAGAGGAAAGTGTACTTCCACAGGAAAGGTCCTTCAGATGTTCAGCAGCGAGTTTGGGAGGCAGGTGAATTGTTGCAGGGCTTTCATTTATACTCATGTTCTCTTTTTAATCTACTGGGAAGAGAAGAAAAAAGAAAAGTTGTATTTTTTTTTTTTAATTACAAAACATAAACCCAAATATTTTTGTAAGGAAAATGGAGAAGAAATGAACATGTACATTTAAATTTCATGTAACTGAAAACCCCACTTCAGGCAAAGACACTTCCATAAGTGTTTGCTTCCTATGAAAAAAAAAAAAAAAATCTGTTTGCAACACTTTCGTCAAAATGTTTTTAAACAAATGCCTTTTGTTTAAAGAAATTCAGCTGCATCTCGAGCAGTTTAGCACATGTAAAGAAAGTGTACATGCTGCTGGCAGAGACGTTTCTCCATCAGACATTTGCAAGCTTTCTTATTAAAAAGAGCAGCTATGGGGTCTTTTCCTCTCTCTCAGCATCACCAGTAAGGATGATGAATCCACGAGCTGAGTCAGTGGAAAGAACATTATTATGTTATATGTTAGCTAAAAAAAAAAATATGCAAAGTCTAGTTTTGCTCAATGGATGACTTGTCTTCGGCTACATTTAAGCAAAGCTTTCAGGTCACGCCTGGAGACGAACGAACAAACCCCAAAAAGCTGTATTTGTACACATGGATGCACTTCCATACACCTGGTCATAAAAGAACAAGTCCATCTACGCAGAACAGAACCACTGGCACAGGAAGATACGTGCTGTTGTACACAGCTGTGGAGTTTATGAAACCCTATTTGCTATGTCCTCAGACATCTGGCTTGGATTCTCCAGTGTCTAATACAAACTATGCTCACACACAGTCTTCCCCTCAAGCAGAATATGGAAAGATGTTTTTTTTCTTTTCTCAAGGCCACCTATTTTCCCAATCCCGGAGAAAATTTAAAACCCTTGGGGATTTCTTCCTCCCTGCCCTTAGGCTCAGGCTGAAACCAGCCAGCGGGAAGGACACACCAGAGGCCTGTGCATAGAAGCGCTGCTATCATATCCCACTCCATTTCTGCAAGAAGCTGGCCAAACCCATCAGCAGACACAACTGTGCATAAATACCGAGTCACTGCTCAGTTTCGCACCTCCATCCAAGGCGTGGAGCAGTATAAATGACAATAGAAAACACGACCTGCAGTGCAGGAGCGCAGGTGAGGTTTGCCTAGGGGCACGCACGAGTGCCCCCGCACACCTCTCTCGCCATCAGCCTTCCCCTCGCATAGCACGGGATCCGCCACCCTAAAAATAGGCAGCTGGCTGACAGCTGATCCCCACACAAAAGACCCTCCGTATCCCAGGAATTTCACATGGCCGACAGACAGGGGAGCAGCCCTGCTTTGTGCTGCTGGCCCCGAATGCTGCTGTCAGCCTGTCTGTCCCTCTCTAGCGCTGCAGCATCCTCGCAGCCGAGCTCCCCACAAGCCTCATCAGCCCCACACATGTCCCCACAGATGCCTCTCCCCATACTGTGCCACGGAGAAAGCCAGTGTGGATTTATGCTGGCATATACAAACCCAGACTTTTCTTATTCTTGCAGGCTGGGCTGATTTTCCATAACGCAGATTTTGTGATGGGTTTTCTCATTTTCCTTCCTCAGCCTAAATCGATTCTTTTCACCCCATTTTCACCAAGTTCTTATAGAGTCTTTATGGTGGTGCTTTACAGCATCCATGCAATATACTCAGGGCAGGAGGTGCACGTCATGGGAGCTGAAACCTGCCAACCCTGGCAGCAAACTATGAAACAAACCCAGGCTCCAAAAGGCACAAAGCTGCCTGAAAGGCATCAGCAAAGTGCTGCCACAGGTAATGCTATGAAAATTATAGTGGTTTTTAAAAGAGTCAGCAAGCTCGGAGAAGACTTACTGCCTACTGATGCACCACCCTTAGTATTTTAAGAAACAGTACCCCTGTACCATTGGCGCTGGTAGGGTAAAACATTATTGCAACAATCCATCGCATCCATACCACTGTTACAATGGTGGTTTTGTTCCCACCCTGAGAGGAAGTGGGAAATGGGGTAGAAATGGAGCGTCTGGGGATGACAGCACCTCAACAGGGAAGAACAGCCCAGCCAGGAGGGGACACTGTGCAGGAAAAACCCAGGTGAGGCTGCCCAGCATGACCGGTGGGCAGGAGAACAAGCCAGCCCCCCACACAGAGCCCAGGCACCCTGCAGGAACAGCAGCTAGGGCTGGATAAGCCCAGAACCTCAGGCAGCACGTGGCAGGAGTCACCCCAAATTACCAGGGATAGAGCCTGGACAAGCAGCACGCCTTTTTAGGATGGCAACAGCCTTCTGAAGGAGAAGTCTGGACAGTCAAGGCAGGACCAGGCTCTGGCTGGGGGATTAGCAAACATTAGGCCCACCCAAGTGCCACCTGCTATGGCCAGTCAGCACCGCAGCGCAAGCCCACTGGGGATGGACAGAGGTCCATAACAGGCTGATAAATGCCTTATCTTGTCATTACGTTATCCATACACGCTTAAATCCCGGAGCAGAACTCGCCAGCTCGATGCAGCTCCCCAGCTGCGCTTCCCTGCTCGTGCCTGCCGGGCTGGGCAGCAGGAAGGTGTGAGCACTGCTCTGACACCAAATCTCTTTGTTGTCTATTTATACCCTGCCCTCTGGAAGCAGCTCACGAGCGGCTGTCATTTGGCGTCTTATCTCTCCTCGCTTTGCAAACTGTCTCCTGGCAGCCCCACTGCACCCCTACCACCACTTGGGAGGCTGCTCCCTTCCCACTTGTTTGCCTTTTTTTTTTTTTTTTTTCCTTCAAAAAAGAAACCTTGTAAGGCATCCAGATTGCACTGTTTGGTTAAAAAGGCAGGGCTTTACTCTTCTTATCAAAGACATGAGGATTTGCTGATGTTCCCAAGATCCAAACCGTTACTGTCACTTCCTGCTGCACAAGTGGGTACCTAAGGCAGAGCACAGCGTAAGATTCATCACAACGAACAGTAGCAGTCCCTGCTTATGCAGCCTTAGATCTCAATGCCCTTTAAAAGAATTACCATATCATTATCCTCGTTTTACGAAAGGGAAAACAGAGTCAGAGAAGAATTAAATGACTGCACATGCACACACAAAAGCCATGATCCCAAAGCCTTTGAGCTTATAAGACATCAAGAGCACCAGGATAACAGTGACTAACCCATGGATACACATAGCATCTACTTCCCTCAGTGTCTTGGTCAGCGTTTGAGGCTTATTCTGTTCACAACTGCAGGGACTTCCAGAAGACAAACTACGTCCACCAACCATGAGACCAGTATTCGGATTAGTCAAGAGAAAATTTCCCTTTAAACCATCTCCCCTCACATACGTAGGGCAGAGAGAATGGAAGAACCCATCTGGCCCTGGATCTTTCTAAAAACCACAATGGGAAGCACCACAAGCCCTCCTTACTCTGGTGCAAACCCAGATCTCTAGTACAAACGCAAATCCAAGGAACTCTCGACTCTCCACCTGAGAACGTGTCGGAGGGCAAGGGGCTCAGGGCCACACCTCCTCCTGGACCACCCCTGAGATGCAACAAAATCAGTAAACCAAGGCCAGAAAGGGTGGTTCAGCAGCTGCAAGAGGATACTGGTCCCTGAGCATCAGCGGGTGAAACCATGTCCCCACCCAGGAGGCCCACAGGGGTGCAGGATCCCAGCCCCACATGGCGACATGTCCCAGGGAAGGACCATGATGCATCCAGCAAGGATGCGCTGGGAACCAGCCTTCTGTTAATGCCCATTTTTCCCCCATCTGAGGGATGGAGCCGCAGACAGGCCCCCAGGCAGCAGGACTGACAAGGGGTTTTTATGAGCAGTGCGTGTCTCTACAGCCCAGGGAGCCTTCAGCTGTCTCTGGAGCTGCTTGCAAAGCCACAAGGCCACAAAGAGTCAGCTGGGGCCGGGGAGCCCTCCCTCCCCAGGGACTTGTTGCACGTTTAACCCGTGGGGACAGAGGAGGAAGAGGAGGGCAGCCATGGGAAGCAACGCAGCTGTTGACACCTGCTTGTCCCAGAAAAGCAAAAGCAAAACAGCCAAAGCAGAGAGCAGGCACGAACAAAGCAAAGCCGGGCTCTCCAGCCCAGGTGAAGGGAAAGCAATGGGGTGCCAGAGGTGCACAACCCCACTGCAGTGGCAGGGATGGACACAGGGAAAGGGGCCACCTCGCAGGAGGTTTGGGGAGAGCAATAGCCTGTGGGCACCATCACATTCAGCGGAGGAAAGTCCCACAAATGGGCTTTGTCAGCTGTGTCCCAGAAACTGCTTGTAGGGACTGACCCTTTTGCGGAAGGAACCCTTCTGTATCTGGAGACAGATGAAGTTTTCATGGATGGCGGTGACTTGGCTGCATTATACACATGGTAAATGAGCTTAAAATCAGGCTGTAGAGGCTTCAAGACTGAGTAAACCTCACCTCCACAACAGCCTGTGAAGACCACAGTGCTGTTATAAGCCATCCCAGACCACCCTCCACCCTGAAGCACAGCTGAGTTGTTGGCCATGTGTGAGAGCTCCTTATTTAGCCAAGGCCACATCCATCCCAGGGATGAGCAAATTCCTCCTGCCAGGAGGAGCCCGGTGACAGCAAACCCCAGCCGCTGTGACCAATTTACAAAGCATCTTCCACTTGCTTTCCTTAAATCCCTTTGACTTGTGCTGGAAGGTTCTGGAGGAGCCTCAGAGGCTTTCTGTGTGCCTAGGGGCTGGATGGAGCATTCACTCAATTATTTCAAATTAATTCAAAGCACTGGTGAAGCTTTGAGTGCCACATTGATTCCTAAAATGTTGCTTCTCTGGCCCAGAAGGGCTTGTAGGAATGAAGTAAGTGAGTGTTGCCATCTGCTGCAGCAAACAGTTTGCTTGACAGCACCAAAAGCTAAAAAGAAATCATTGTAAGATGCAATCGTTGTGCTATTCATGCTTTTCTCTTTTTAACATTTTTCCTGGAATTTGAGGGAAGTTCGTTTGTGCAGAAGCTTTACATTTCAGCTCTTCTCAGCAGCCCAATTTGCCCCAAAACCTGGGTTTTCTGAGCTCTCCAAATGAGGATACCCCATAACTGGGCTCCCTCTCCCATCTCTGGGCTATTTTTTGAGCAAAGCTCAAGTACCATCCTCCCAGCAGGCCTGGGGTCTTACAGCTCTCCTGCTGACGTGCTTTTTGATTTCTAGAAGAGAAACTATAGCTCTCGTCCTCCTTTAACATCCGCATGGCAGCTTGGTAAGATCAGTGCATTCATCCCTCAGCTCCTACCTACACCTTTATGAAGGTGCTTATATGCCTCGGGGGCCTATAAGGAGCTCTCAGGTGGCACTTTCCACTGCACAAAAATTCCTGCCCTGTAAAGGTTCCAGATACTTTATGTGCACAAAAATACAGAAGCAAAGTCATCTCATAAGAAGGTTCAGCTCAGGCAGAAAGCACTCCAGGCTGTAAAAAAATATAACTGCAAACTAAATGATGTCTCTTGTGAGACAGGGAAACTTTGAAAGGACGTATTACACCCCCAGGACCATCACTGGTGGCAGGCTTGCCATCAGCCCAGGTGACAACAGCCACTGTTGCAGCCCCCCAGGCACCCTTCTCTGGGTCTTCTGTCCCCATTACTCATCCTGCCTCCCAGCTGCCTTAGAAACAGGCTGGAAACACAGTCCCAGCTCCGAAAAGCTGCTGCCATCTCCTGGAAAGAGGCTCCTTCCCTGGAGAGTGGCCAGAGCGTGCAGGGGCCACCGGGACACATGCCAAAGGGGACCTGTGGCCACAGGCACCTGCTGCTTAGATGGCCTAATCCACCCCCCCACACACTCCCCCCCGTGATGTCATACCTGTCACCCTGATGACCAAGGGTGATGTCAGAAAACAGGATTGCAGGCTCATGCTGCAGAGAGCAGGTGGGGTCCATGGGGATGAGGGCTGGGGCCACTCTTGTTTTCAGCACAGGCTTCCCACGGGCAGGAGCGCCCTCCTTCCCGGAAACTTTTAACCATCACAGGCAATACTTGGGCACCAGGCCTGCTTTCTCCACCTCCCGATTGCAAAATCAGAGCCTTTGAGAGAAGGAAGTGGTGCAGGATGGCTCCCCTACACCGGGACCCCCTCACTGTCAGAAGGCTGAAGGAGGAAATCATTGCAATTCTCTGGGTCCCCTTCCATCTGCAGCGCTGCCCAAAATACAACCTGCCACTTCCATAGGTCCACACAGAGATAGCTTTCAGCCCCAGGAGCCTCTCTGCCACCGATACACATTTTCATAAATATATCTGTCAAACGGGGTTGGGGTGGATTATTTTTCCTTAAAAAAATCTATGTAAAAATAAACACTTAGCCACCTCTCCCTGAACCGAGGGGTTCAAATTGCCTTCCCTGAACGGCGGCGCCGGCCAAGGCACAGCTGATGGCCCCGCAGCGGGCTGCACGCCGCTCGTGAGCTGTGAGCTGGCCCGTGTGAGCGTCACTGCAGTATTTATATCCTTTTATTACGCTTTAAACCGTTGGGGAAAAACAGGTGCAGAGTTGTCTGCAAAAGAATGGCCAGCAGCATCCCCCCTGAGCCTCGAGCTGTTATATACACCAGCATGGACACACACGCACGCAGGAGGACAGAGCCAGAACTTTTAAATCTCCAGAGCACCAAAGTCATGGATAAAAATCGGTCCTGGAGGAGGGGACACACCAAGGCACAGTAAAGACCTGATGCGTAGATTAAACCCTCACAGGCAGTTCCCCCAATAAAGACACCCTGCTTCAGCCCACACAGCCATTCAGAGGGAGCACAGCCAGCCAGGGCCCCCCCCACGCACCCTGGGGGGCCCTTTCTGGCTACTTCAGCAAATAAATCACCACTGCCCTTCAGCTGCCACCCCAGGAGTGCAGCCTTAGCAGGGGCTGCTCTCCCAAAGGTGCCCAGAGCGGGATGTGCAGCTGTGGGACTGCAGAAAGGCCATTTGTGGTGTATGTCGGGCTTGGACTGTGCCTCTTACCTTGTTTCTCAGCTTGCAGTTGCAGAGGGGATTTCTTGGGGTGCATCTGTGGGTCCTCCGTGGCGAGGTTGGGACGTGTCCTTCACAGAAAAGTAACTCTTCTGGACACAGACCAGGCTCTGACCACTTGAGATCTTCTGAAAAGTCCCCATCTTCTTCCTTAGGAGTAGGCTGGTTGGCACCTTTCCTTGTGAGATCACCAGAGAAAACTCCTTTCACAACCTGGAGCAGAGCCACAGTATCCTACAGCAAACTGAAAGAGTAGCATGGCTGGGGATGAGTGCTTTATTGCCCTCACCCCAGGCAGGGTGTCTAACCAGAGATGAACCTGACCTAGACTTTCTAATGAGAGATGAACCTGACCCAGACTTTCCCAAGGCACAATTAAGGGAGAGCAGGAAGGCACCGGTAGCATTATAGCTTCAAGTCAGCTGGAGCAAGAATGAAGTATCCTCACCAAGCAAGTCAGGGGTGCCACTAACTCAGGCTGTGTTTGGGGACACCTCCCAGCCCTACCCAGTCACATCACACATCAGGGGAGCACCATACAATGGCTTCAGGTTCACAGCTGGCTGGTCACCCCTCGCTTTTCCTTACAACAGGTAGAAGGTGATATTAGGGCTAGCAACACAGCACCCCAGTGCCTCGAGCCCATCTGGTCTGGGGCAGCAGCGAGCAAAGCAGCAGATTTCAGTCAAAGCTCATGGATGCAGCTTGCCTTAGGATGTGCCTTGTTTCCATGGGAAGGAGACAGGAAGCCTTGGGTGAATTGATTCAGCATTGACACTTCATTGCTAGAAATCAAAGCTGAGTTTAGCTTTGAAACCCATCTTTTATGAGTAGAGGCATTACCTGGTGCTGCACCATACTGTATTACCACAGACCAGACTAAAACCAGGTTGCCACTGTGACAACTGTTATTCAGCCTTTACTGAAAATGAACTCTTTTCCTTCCCTTTCTTCCCGAGCAGGGGAGGAGCAGACGCGATTGGTGTCAGTGTCCCCTGCAGTCAAGCACCTCATAAATCTCCCCTTTGGAAAAGCAGGCCAGCCCCACTCTGCTCCTGGGGAAGAAAGCAGGTATTGTTCGGCCTCGGGCTCAGGTACACCACGGGGAGCGTCTGCGCTGAAACCCAAACGCATGGGCTGTGGAACAGGCTGCTGCGACAGCCAGGACAGCCTGGCTGATAAAAGACCACAGGTTTCCTCCCCGCCAGGCTCCAGAGAATAGCACTTACAATTTTTTACATCGTTTCAAATAATAGTGGTGCACTTTATAACGTAAGAAATGGAAATATTGAGATCAGGTTCACCTCCACCGCTCTTCCTGTGCACGTGCCAGGGGTACGTGGGCGAAGCCAGGGGGGTTCTGTTTCCACCCCCCCCCAGTACTGTCCTCAGCAGGACAGAGCAAAGATTTTGTAGCCCACTTGCCAGCACCCTTCTCCTTGACTTCAAGTCAAAGCTCTGGGCACCTTTCCCCACCGACAGCCTGGGTTTGCAGATATACATAACATCTGGCTCGGCAAGGGGAGACCCCCGTCCTCCGTGTCACTGCCATGGGGAAAATGCTTCCTCTCCCTCCACACGCCTCCCTCGGGAAACCAAAGGTCGGAGAGCCAGAGGGAAATTTATGGGCTTCCCCTCCTAAAAGACTTCTCCAGATGGGTCTTCAACACTGGATTTTTTTTCCAGGTGAAGGGAGAGGAGGGAAGGAGAGGAGGGGAGATGGGTAAGGGCAAGACTGTGGGTCACATTTTTCTGCTCACAGCAAATGCATCGGGCAGAGGGGCCGGCGGGTGGCCAGGCTGCGACGGCATCAGATGTCGGGCTCAATGGGGGGCATGAAGCTGGCTCAAACTCTGAGTTCCGGGCTTGTACCAGACCAACAGCAAAAAAACCCTTCATAGCAGCCAGCAGCTAGAGTTGCCCTCTGGAAAAGCTCCTTGTGCAAAACAGAGATAGTGTGGTGATTTGGTGCAATAGCCCACCCTGGAAATAAGCAGCATTTTAAGCAGAAGAGGCATGGCAGGTACTGTGCAACACCCTGCCATCTCATTTCGGCCAGACCCGCAAACTCCAGCCTCACCAAACCCCAGTGCCTCCTTGGCCAGCAGGACAGGGGGGTGACATTATTTCAGTGCCCCTGCTTTTCATACCAGCCACCTGCGGGCAGCCAGCACAGCAGGACCTCAGGCATCATCCAGCCTCCCCGGATCGCCTGTCAGGAAGAGGAAATGCCACGCATTTTCCAGCTGCTTGTACCCGCGCCAAGTCTAAATGCCACCCCTAAAAATACCAGTGGGAAGGAGAGGCATGTCACCAGCCGCTCACCCCCCCCCAAGCCAGGCCACCACGGCCACCCAGTTATTTTCAAATGAGGCAGCGACTTGAAGCAGCTGAGCGAGACCCAGCTTGGGCTTTCACACCTCCCCACACTGGTCAGAGGGTGACAGCCCAGTGTCACCCACCTCAAGGCAGCAGCAGAGCCACGGTAACCCACTCAAACTGCCTGTGGGCAGGGGCTGACATCCCAGAAGCTGGTCTTGGCATCCAGAGGACACTGGGGGCTTCGATGAGTTCTCCTAATGAAATTAAGCTTCTGTCTGATCAGCAGCCAGCCCCGCATTGCTTTAGCCCGAGCAGCTTTGATCTCTCCAGCAAACAACCCCAGGCACCTTTCTGGCTCCCCCAAAAGCCACAGCCTCCACTCCCTAGTAGAGAGAAGGAGCAGCAACACCTCCCATGGGAGCATGTCTCCCACGCAGAGCAAAGCTGCCTGTGGCCCCATGCCAGTTTGCATCAATGTCCAGCCACGAAAAGCATCCCTCAGCCCCAGACAAGTGCACCCAGCAAAGTGTGGGGTGCCAATCACAGCCTGGCTGGAGCAGCTCTCCTGATTTTTAATTTTTTTTTTAGATTGAACAGTGCCTTATTTCAAGGTCTGGGTTATTCTGGGTAGATCAGGATGAAACCATCCAGACACTGATAATTACCTTTGAGTTTCCAGCCCCTACCAAGCAGGAGTAGGTGTCTGGGACAGTTCAGAGAGTCATTAGACACCCCAATGCTCCGCAGCCCTGGGGGGCACATGTCATGGCTGAGCTGGGTGTCATCTGCCTTCAGGCCAAGCCATTCCTCTGAGGGATTTGCACCTCCCAAAAACTGGCAGAGCCCAAGGGCTATCGCATTGCTGGCACCAGGCGGGGAGAGCTCAGCAGTGTCTCTCACCTCCCCTCCCAAACACATCCCTGCAGCCAGTGGTACCCATGCAATCCTCCCCAGCATCCCTCAGAAACTTGGGAGTGCTGTTAGAGATCTGCCACTTCCCACCTCACTCAGCACCGCTTGCATGTCCGGGCACAATGCTTTGACAGCACCCACACAGTGCAATGGGCAAAACACCTCAGGAGTCCTTCTGAGAGGAGGAAATGCAGCAGCTTCATCTCTGCAACCCCTTTGAAGGTGTCAATCTGCAAAAGCAGCAAAGCCCACCTCTGCCCACACCCGAGATATAGAATAGGAACAACTTTCCTGGCAAATTTATATAGATAATTCGCTTATATATCAAGCTGGCTAAGGAAGATTCCACAATGCTTATTTAGAGCAAAATAACATGCTTTTTTTCTGTGCAGCACACTCCAATCACCTCTTTGAAGCTACCCCCAAGCCTTGCTGGGGCATCTGGAGCAAGCAGACCCACCTGATGCCTGTGAGCATCCCGGGACAAAAGGCTTCTGTGAGGATGAGGTGGGTGTCTGGGGTGGGAGCGCGGAGGCCACCAGCGGCACATGTGCAGCTGCCCCAGATCCAAAGGGATGCACCAGCACGGCCAGGAAAATTGATGATGATGAGGGAAGTCCATCAGGCTGCATGCTGGCCCCGCAGATTGATGGCCTCCGCAACGAGCTGCGCATAATGGCCAAGTTCAGGCTGCAGTGGCCAGGAGCTGAAAGGCAATGGCCATAAATAAACTGGGGAAAAGAAGGAAGACAGAAGGCTGGCAGGGATAAATAAATACTCACACTGTAGCGGGGTCTGGGGGGAGGCGCGGGGCGAGGGGCTGCAGCACCGGAATGGGATGAAGCCCACAGTGGGATGGAGATGCTACCACAGAGGTGGCTGCTTTGGGGTGAGAGCTCCCCATTCAATAACACCAAGTGAGCTATTTCCCACCCCCCAACCCATCTTCCCACCCAAAACCGCAGCCAGCTGCTAAAGGAGCCATGTCACACATCCTCCCCCAAAATACAGCGGCGGGGACAAGAGTAACCAAACAGTCTTGATACAAGGGATTTTAAGGTTATAATCCCACCATTGCCAAAGCCCCAGCTCTGTCTGACACTCCCCCTGCAAGACCTTTACATCTCAGGAGGTTTCTTCATGACTGACCTGGTTGGCTAGGCTTCCCTCATCACCTTCCTCAGCCAAAAGTACCAACCTTGGGCTTTTTCCCCTTTCAGTTATTGCCCACCGATGAATAGGGGGAGATGGGGGCAGCAGAGGGCACGGAGCTGAAGGCTTCCCTCATTGTCCCCCATCTGCTTCATTCGGGCTGGTTGCTCTTCTCCAGCTTAAATAAGCCCTTTGCATTTTGTTGTGGTCTCTTCTCTCTTTTTCACGCCTCTGCTGTTTTGTCAAGAAAAACCTTGCCCAAAAGAGCCGCTGTGATTTACTGCGGCGTTAACAAATGTCAGAGCTTGGGAGCCTTGTAGGAACCGCTCGCTGGCAGCCTGCCTGGACAAACATACTAAAAGTCAACTCTGGCGTGGATACTTGAGGAATTAGTGTCCATACAAAGATGCATTAAATACAGGGAGAAAAACAGAGGATTTTTACAACGGAGGCTTGAAAGCTTCCTCGGGGCTGTTTAACATATGGTGCTTCTCCTCTGCACCTGCCCCGCCGCCCGTCACGAGAGCAGCTCCCGGATTCCCGTCCTTGTCACTGGACCCAAATGCCACTCAAGTCATAGTTCCTGATGGGTGCTGCCTGTCTGGTAGGGGCTGAGCCCACCTGCAAGGTGCTGTTTTGTAGGTGTGTGTTTTAACAGTTCGTTTTTCCCCCAACCCTTTCTGCCGGATGGGTTTTGCGCGTGGTGGGCACATGGCAGAGCAAGTCCTGCTCAGCCAGGCAGGGTTTTCTGCTTGCTATCAAAAAATGTATTTTTAAATGCTGTAAGTAGTAGGGGAAAAAAAAAAATAATCCATAAATGCAGTTTTTGCTCATGAAATCCTTAGATCCAGCTCAGCCATAGGGGAACACATCAGACCCAGGGTACCTAGACAGGGGGAACCATCGGGAAGAGACACACTGGCCAATACAATGATTTTAAAAAACGCTCAGCATTTCCTCAGAGGCTGCCAGCAGCTCCCCAGCCCTGCCTGCGTTGGCTGGACCATTGCTACAGGCAGGCCAGGCCGGCCATGCATCCCACACAGCCTCACTGCTCTGCTATTGTCATTTGCCCAGATCCCAAGCGCTGCATTAGGGAGGAATATTTTGCTTGTGCGTTGTGTGTGTTTTAAAGGTTAATTCCTCCTCTGGCACCTTCTGCTCGACAGATTTGTCCAGCATCATCCACACCGTAGAAAGCAGCCCCGTGCCAGGAGAGGCATGCTCAGCCTTGTAAAGCGCGGCCAGGCGATGTTCTTTGGTCGATGCCAAATTTCTAAAAAACCAAAAACAGAATATAGGAAAATATCATGTCCTAA
Source organism: Tyto alba (assembly GCF_018691265.1). Lineage (NCBI taxonomy): Eukaryota > Metazoa > Chordata > Aves > Strigiformes > Tytonidae > Tyto > Tyto alba. The sequence goes on along the minus strand of NW_024881261.1, from coordinate 36,934,087 downwards.
AATAAAAAATAAAATAAAATACAATACCCCCTGGGGCTCTCAATAGAACGAAACATTTTTCCCAAGCAAATCCATTCCCATATATGCACTGCCTGGCTCTGAGAAGGGGTAGATGGGGAAGGCTCTGGAAAGGCGGTTATATAAACTGATGCACTGTAAATCTCCTGCATTAAGTGGGATATCATAACCCACAGCAATTTAGCAACTTAAGGATCGTCATGTTGACCCAACAGCCATGTTGTTACCTTAGTTTACCTCTAAGTCCTGCCTCCAAAGCACAACTCCCTCGCCCATCAGGCAAGACCCACGGGAACGGGGGGGATTAAGCCGCTGGAAACCATTCCTGGGTATTTATGCAGATGGCAGAAAACAAAAGCAAACCTAGAAGTCACCCGTCAAGCAGTGCCTCAGCAATACTGCTTCTCGGGGGAACATCTGGGGTCCCTTACCCACTCCCCAGGAGAGTTTTCTTATCTCCACTGGCCGTGCTAGAAACCCAGCCGCACAGCAGATCAGGTTGGCAAAGGGCTGCCCAGCCCAGCCACCCGTCATTTCGCCCCACAGAAGGCTCCCCAGACACCTTCATCCATTTAGGGCTGCAAACTGCCACAGCCAAACACACAACCTACCCGTGCTCCTCCGGGTGCAAGGGGCAGGCAGGCCCTTTGCCAAGCAGAAGGGAGGGACTCAAAGCAGGGTTGGGGTGAGAATGGCGATTAATCTCCAAAACAGCTGGGGTTTAGGAGGCAGAGGGACCTCGGGGAACAGCCCTTCGGCACGGCAGCTGACCTACCTCTGTGGAGCAGGAGTGAGGGACCCACTCAGTTCTCTCCCCAAACTTGCACCCTTCCACACCAAGCCAGAGGCAAGAAATGGGCACCAACCCCAGGCTGGGCTTCAATAGAGCCTGTCCAGGGGTGAGGGGGGGCCCCGGTGAAGCTGTTCAGGGCCATTAAGGCCTACAAGTGCCCTCAAGGCTCGACAGAGTAAAGTGCAACTAATAACTACGCCAGGGGTCCTGTCCCTGATGGGGCTTGTCCTCAGAGGGCTCACGGTGCCATCTGCCCCTGCGCTGTGCATACCCATTACACTGTATTTCACCGTGCCCTGGTTAATCCTGCTCCCAGCCCCGCCAGGCAGTTAAATCCAGTGCAGGATTAGTGCACACAGCCTTCCTCTGCCCGTCCCTGAAGCAGAGACCAAAACTCATCCTCGCACCGCAGAGTGTTCGCTGGCAGGCTGAGCCAGTAGGGACAGGGACTCGGGGCAAAAAGCTTCTTTACATGCCCTGCCAGGCAAATAAAGCTCAGCTTGGATACGAGCTGAGTCCTGAAGCGCAGGGAAAGCGTCTGCTCTGGCCGCCCTTCCTGCCGCAGGAAGCCCCGGCACCGTCGCGGTGCCCCCGGCTCTCCCCTCGGCCGCCGCCGATTCAGCGGGTCTAAAGCCCGGTCCCAGCCAGGCCCAGCACATCCCACCACCCCCAGAGCCCCCCCTCCGCCCCAGCCTGGGCTGGGGCACCTCCGACAAAGCCTGGCCTGTTCCTCGCCTTTCCACCGGTGCCACGTACATCTCTGGACTCCCTTCTCGGCTTTTCCGTAGGAGATGGCCCCGCGATGAATGGGTCCCTGTTTCGCCCTCGTGGTGGGACAAGCGGGAGGCTTACAGCCTCTGTGGCACTTCGTAACTCGGGATTTTATTAGCCCCCAGCCACTCCGATTCCGAGAAGCTCTAAAAAGAGACTTTGACTTCCAGGGTTTGTGTTTTTTCTTTGAGAATTAAAATACCTTTCATCAACGCGAAGAACACAGCAGAGTTACAGAAAAAGGGTGGGGAGGGAAATTAAAGTAATTGGAGGGAAATACTGGAATGCATGGGACCTCTCTGGGTGCATCCCCCGCTCCCTCTATGGGAAAGGAGATCCCATCCTATCTCAGCAGGGCAGAAAAAGTCTCTGGCTGGCCATTAAGTGTTTCTCAGCCTTTCGGGGACACAGCGGAACCCCTCCGCACGGACTCCAGGTGGAAAGGTAGTGGGGAGCCCTTGGCAGAGAGTTGGTGCAGGCTGCCATGGGTTGCTTGGCCCTGAAACCCAGCCCACTGGCTTGTCAGAGCCTTTACAAGCCCCCTGACTCCCACAGAGCGGGAGCAGAGCCATTTAGTCCAGGTGAAAACACTTTTTTGCTGAAAAGTAAGAAAAAAAAGCTACTTAGGAATGCTGACTGGAGTTAATAAAGTCAAGAAAGCCATATAAAGAGTAATGTGTTGAGAAAGGGCTCTTTAACTTCTATTTTAATACAAATACTAGATCAAAAGTGTGTTACTGTGCATTACTGGCTGAAGTACCCCCATCTTACCAATTTCTTCTTTCCAAACCATGAAAGCTTTAAAACCCTGCCTGACGGGCTGCACTGCCGGCTGGCCTGAGGAGCACTGCCATGGTGGGAACCAATCTTACGTTGCTCTGGTAGAGGCCACACGGTTTGGCCTCAGAGAGCTGGGCTCCATGGCCAAGACCTTTTTTTTTTTTTAATCTTAATTTTTTTAAATATTTTTTTTATATGTAAAGATTTGGGAAAACAACCTGGCTTCTAGAAATCTGAAATTCCTGGGCCAGCCCCTACCTGGTAGGTGCCCCTCCAAGGTGTCCTGCAGAACAGGGCTGTGCTGGGATAACCCAAAGGAGTGCAGGGGCCCAAGGGTGGAAATTCTGCCTTATTCCAAAATGCCCTATAACAAAAATCCCTACAGATATTGCTTCCCAACCTCACTTCAGGCCTTGCCAAACCCTGTTTCCACCAGTGAGATTTTCCTGCGAGGGGTTACATCAACAGTAATCAAGAAGCCACGGGGATCCCCCATCTGTGTTTTATGGGGTTGACCTCGCCAGGGTGAAAAGTACAGGGGGAGCGGTGGGGAAGGCAGCGCAGCCCTCTCCCCTCCCACCTGCTTATATTTTTAATTTGCTTTCTGCAAATCCCTGCTTCTGTAGCAAAGCCGGGTCATTGCCACAGCCTTCCCAGCAGTCTGGGTGCGATAACAAGAGATGAGAGTTGGTGAAGAGCAGCGAGCAGGAGCGGTGCCTGCGGCAGCGGGGCCAGACGTGCTGCCCTCCCGGGGGAGTCCCTGCACCAAAGCCAGAAGGGGTGGAAGGAGAGGTGACAGCATTTTCGGGGGGCAAGCTCAGGCAAGCGACCACAGGAGGCAAATTTATCCAGTGCTATAAGAAATGCTTATTTTTTCCCCCTCAGACGCCTCCTCCAGGTTTTCTCCCCCTCACCAGTAGCAGAGCTCGTTTCTGCCTGAGCCAGGCTGCTTGGGAATAATGCACATGCAAAAATGGAGCAACTTGCCTAAATAATAACTAACTGGCAAATAAGTAACTTAAGAAGTGTGCAGGGAGCTGCGAACGGTCTCACTCGGCCCCTCCAGTGATGGGTACAGCCAGGACAGCCAGATCTTCAGGCCAGGAAACAGACTAAATCGGGCTTCGATCCTGCAGTATCCCAGGCTACTTCCTGAGATAGTATTGTTTTCCTTCACCCTCTTGATGTATTGTCCCACAGCAAATTCAGGGTTTCCCGGCATGTGCCAAGAAACCACTGGCCGTGATGCACCAGCCTTTTTTTAGGCTGCCAGCAGCAGCTCCTTCCTGCATGGAGCCGGGAAGAGAAGAGTGACCCCCCCCCCAGGGCTGCCCAGGGTTCCCCCACCTTCAGGTCCAGGGGAACCAGATGCATTCCTCTTGAACACCGTCAGGGGATGTGAAAAATAACAATCTAGGGGAAAGAGGATGATGAGCAGCATCTCTGTGGCCCTGTGAATTGCACGGAAACGTCTGCAGAACAGAGTCCATCTGCTGCTCCAAAACATAAGCCATCCCCTGCATTTTCCTGGATTCAGCCAGATAAACGATGGGTGAGGGGGAAGGAAAAAAAAAAAAAAAAGACCAGGCCACACCTTTCCTTAGCCTGGTTCCCAAGCAATAAAAATATCTTGGAGCGGGAGTTCCAGCTTCTCAGCTCAGCCACTGACGGAATCGGGTTGTGGGCCAAGGCAGTGGGGAGCTCACCTGCATCGCTTGGCTTTGCTTTCCTGTAGGGTGGATTTTGAGGACCCCAGTTCCCAGGCAGTGTTGGCAGAAGCCATGTGAGTAAGGACATTAATGATCTTCCCTTTCCGACACTCCCATGGATCCCCCCCCCTCCTCCTCCCTGCCCATCGCCTGCTTGCAGCACTGGTGAACCCCTGGAGTCTCCGAAAGCCCCCCCTCGGGATTCTACACCCAGGGCCACGGTTTTCCAAGCATCTCTCCAAATACATATGTCAACAGCAGAGAGGGGAGGAGAGCAAGAAAAAAAAAAAAAAAAAAAAAAACATTTCACGAATATCCGTCTGTTTGCAGATCATTAACTCACCCTGGGGAGTCCCAGAGCTCTTTCATCTGCTTTTTGCTAAGTTTAGGTTAGGGAGGTTTTCGGGTGCAAGTGCGGTCAGGGAAAGGCAGAGCCTGAGGAGAAATTTGGGCAGGCAACAGGAAAGCTCTTTCGCCGGCTGGGAGGCATCCAGTCAGGACAGAAACAATCCTGGCTGCTAAATGCTTTTATAAAAGTAAGAAGAATAGATGTTTACTCGCAGGAAAACGAAGAACGGAAAAAGTTATCAACACCATTGTTTGCCGCAAATAATTTCACCTTCTCTAGTCATGCGGTGTATTCAAAAAAAACCCTGTTCTTTCTTATTTAACATCACATGCTGGCAACTACGTAGCACCTACATAGCTGGGCTTGCCCCTGGCCAGCCCAGAGAGCTCAGCTGGGACCCACCCCACGGCAGAGCCCATTTCCCATCACCTCTACCTGGTTTTCTTGCTCCTGGTGCCTTGTGGCCAAGAAGACCTGACCAGAGCCCCGTTTTTACAGCTGAGCTGCCCCTCCATGGTTGCATTTACAGGGCTGACAGCTCTTTAAGTGCCATTTATGAAACACCCTGCCACAGCCCGGAGTGCAAAAGCTCAGCTAAGAAAACATCTCTAACCTGTGCTGACTGCAGCATGGTTTGCCCAGGGGTCCCCCCGCTCCAACGACAGTGGGGTTCAGGGGTTCACAGGTAGGTGTAGGTAATGTCAGAGCAGTAAGGGACTGAAAACCTCATCAAAATATTTAGGCATAAGCTGTGGTGTGTCCTTCTCTGCAACTTCCCCGACACGCAGGTCCTGGGGAAGGGTCCTTCCCAGTCTGGTCTGTGGCTCCCTGGTTTTCCACCAGGACCTTACAGAGGGCTCCTGCCACGCCAGCCGTGACGCAGCATCGCCTGCCCCCCTCCCCTCGCAGCCCCCCACAACCCATGGCTCCCCAGAAAACACAGCATGCCCGAAGCCCGGCGTCCTGGCCCGTGTCTGGCCAAGGCCAAGGGCGCGGGATCCCAGCACCACCTCCTGGCAACGCACCGCCATGCACGACCCGCACTCCGGCTGCAGCCAAAAAATAAATCCCCCAGCAAGGTATGGAGACCACCCGGGGAGAGAAACCAGGGGCTTCACAGACCCCGGCCTCCCTTGTGTCTGTCCGAGCCTGGGTATTTTCCCCTTTCTCCAGCATCACAGGCGGCCCCGGGGTGGCTGTGGGCGCAGGACCCCCAGTTGCATCCCCCGGTGAGAGGCAGCTGCCTGCTGTGGGGTGAATAGCGGCGCGACTCGCCCGAGAGGCGACCGAATTTAATTCGATCTGAATGGGCACCTCCCTGCCGCCTGTGACATTTTCATTGCGGGCTAACAAGGGGAGAAAAATCCAATTAGGTGACAAAGGGGGTCCCTAATCGGCCGTGCAGCCTGGCGCGGGGCAGCCAGGATGGTGCAGCATCCTGTGGCAGAGCAGGGACAGACCATGGGAAAACAAGAAAACCCTCCAAAAAAAATCCTCTTGTGATACTGCAAAGGCCAAGCTGCAGAATGGCAAGGCTGATGAAGCGCACCCAAAAAATATAGTTAGAAAGCCAGTTGCTGTTTGCACTCCCAGGGTCCCATCCATAAGTCTCCCAGGGTTCCATCCATAAGACTCCCAAGTCACTGAGATAATGTTAAAGTGGCCCAATGCAAGCCGGGCAGGGCAGGGGCATCTCCCAGGTACAGTCTGAAGGCAGTGGGTGTAAATAACCTGCAGTCAGGAACATGCTGCTCCTGAAAGAAAATACTAATAAAATTTGTTAGACTCCTTCCAGGGCATCCACCCCCTGCCAAGTAGTCAACAAAACCCAGTTCCAGGAGCAGGTGAGGATGAAGCACATCAGGGTTTATTACTAGAGGAGCTTTTTCAAACCACAAAAAGACTTCAGCTACCCCTGGGTTGCATTTTTTTCCAGCAGCAGGTGTCCTTTTGCAGGTTTAACATGTGTAGCCAGCAGTACAGTTTATCTCCAAGCTCTGGTGCCTAAAGCTGGGGGGGAGAGGTTTGATGGTGGGACCCCTCATACACATGCAAAAACCTTCTCCTGCCTAAACGTGGGGATGCTGGGGCATTGCGGGATGCAGCAAGGGCATGGCAGCACACTGGGAAAGGCAAGTTGGGGCGGGGGGGGGGGGGGGGGGGGACAGGCACATAAATAACAGCTGGGTTTTAAAGGAAGGGTGATAAATGGGAATGCCGCGCTCCCTTGGGAATTATTAACGGCGGGGGAGGCTGAAACCTTGGCTTTGCCCTGGGAGCCGGGCTGCGTGGTGAAAGCCGATGGGCGGGAGCGGGCAGGGGGAGCAGATGGCCGGGGGGGGGGAGGCCGGGGGTCTGGCCAGGAGCGGGGGGTCCCCACCAGCACAGCACAGGGGGCTGTGGCGGGGTACAGCAGCTGCGTCTCTCACAGGACACAGCTGGGCTGCGGGGGGCAAGGACCCCCTGTGTCCTCTCCTGCCTGGAGCCCCTCAGGTGGCTCCAGCCGCAGCTCCAGGTGGCCACCGCTGAGTATTGACCCAACGCTATCGCAGCTCCCACCTTATCAGGGCAAGGGCCAGCTCCGGGCACCAGCACCTGCCCCATTAATCTTCCCCCTGTCCCGCGGGCTCGAGGTCTCGGTGGCTGAAACAACCTGCCCGGGGAGAGAGCGGGAGGGTTTGGGCCACCGGTGCCCAGGGTCTGGGGATGACAGATTGGTACCTGGCAGGTGAGAGGGAAAGGATTTTTCTTTTTCTTTCTAGCTCCTGCCACGGCCCCTGCCCCAGGGAGGGGACCATGGGCTGGCAGGGGCCTTTATGACCAGGTATATTGGTGGCAGCATTTTCCACTGAAATTTGGGTACTGAAGAGTTGGGGTTGTGGTGCTCTGAGGAACATAGGACACAAGCTCTGCTTGCCTACACAGGGTGGGAAGGGAAGATCATTTCCCTGAAACTTCTACCGGAAATAACACGCTGAGCCTGAGCGAGGAGTCCACATTTCACCCCCAGCTTTCAGGGTGAAGGTGAAGATGTGATTCCTTGTGCCGGGGCCTGCTCCAGGCAGAGCTGCACAAAGTCCAGGCAAAGATCACATCTGAGGCCGCAGAAAAATGACTTAAAGCCTCGCAGCTCCCACTGAAATGAAAACAAAAAGCACCAATTCTTCATGGCTGCAGCTGTGCAATTCTTGGCTGCAAGGGTTAAATGCAATCAGAAATGTCTGTGGGGACCATTAAACACAAAACCTGTGTGTGTCCCTCAGGGAATGAAGTCCCATGCTTTGACCAGGACAGGAGCCCCAGTGATGATGGGGGGGGGTGGGGGGGGGGCAGCGCTGAGATGGTCCCAAATCCCCATCTCCATCCCCCTGCTCTCACCCGTGCCTCCGTGAACACCGCTATGAGGGTGCACAGAGCTGTAGAGGAACGAGCAAGCACTTGATGGAAAAACCGTCTCCTCCTACTTGCCAGGGGTTTTTCAGGGGCATCCCTGGTCAGAGGAGGCAGGATGACCTGAGCAAAGCCAACGCCAAGCTTTTTCCATAAAACCCACTTGAGGACACGGTGTGTCCAGGAATGAAGAAAGATGCCACGCGTGCTATCGTCCTCCTCCTCCTCCAGGGAGGGAGGGCATCACTAAATAGTCAAAGCTGAGAAGAACTTGCCAGCCAGGGACTTGGATTCACAAGGGGATAGGACCTGATCAGAGGTTAGTTAGCACAGTCTAACCCAGTTCCAAATACACTTTGATTTATCCTTTCCTTCTGCACTAGGGAGCCCACAGCTCCAAAGGGGCTGGTCACGTCGGAAAGCGGGGCTGCTGCATCACTTGTGTGCTGCAAAGCCTCTGAGAGGAGGAGAGGACATTGTGGGGAGAGGGTGGCTGCTCCTCGGGGACCTCACTGCTTGGCTGATGCTTTTGCCTTCTCCTTGAAAGCCCCTTAAACCCTCAGGTTATGTTTCTTTGAGGCAGAAAGGCCCAACTCTTTTGTCGAGGGCACTCTGTGAACCCCAGTCAGGGCTCGAAGGTGGGTTGGGGGCACTGGCACCCAACGCCATCCCCCCTCCCGCTCTCCCCATCTGGGATGTGCAGATGAGATGGAGTTTCCCCCTTCCTTACATAAACTTGGGATCTCCTTTCAGCTATTGCCTTTTTTTTTTTTTTTTTTTTTTTGTATTGATTTTTAAAAGGGGCCACTGCGGCTTTAAAGAGCTTCCCAGACTTGCCTTTGTGACCGGAGGAGAGGGTGGGGTGGTGGCGGAGGTGGGGACCCAGAAGAATGAAATAAAGAGAAGTACAACAAAAAGAAGTTAAAAGTGTGAGTGACAAGTTTTCGGCAACAGGCTTCAGCCCCTGTGGGGTCGTTTGGGCAAAGAATGGCAACAAATGAACAAATGAGCTGGATTTTCATGCTTGGTGGACAGTGAATGAATAAGCATCTTTTAAAACCCTATCAGGAACTCTTTGGATTGTCATTATAGCTGGGAGGAGGGGGCGAAAGGCAGACTTTTGAGTGCTGACCATATGAAAGAATCCCGATTCTTTGCCTTTTCTCTGCCGGCGAGCGCGGCTAAACCGAAACGTGCGGGCGATGCGGGAGGACGGGAGCGCAGCCGCAGCCGAGCATCCTGCCACGGCTTAGAGCAGGAGCACCTCTGGGGGGACACCGGGGCACCCCGATGCCCTTGGGAAGAGCCGAGAGGGTCTGCTCCTCTTGCAGGAGCCCCCGCTGATTCGCAGCGGCGTGGAGGGGACAGGCAGCGCTTGGCAGCCCCGGCTGCCTCCTCCGCAGGGAAACCTGACTGCAATGTCAGAGGCAGACAATGTGAGAGGGCAGGAGGCGACTCACTTAGAGCTGTGTTTAGAGCACAGAGCGGAGGCCTGGGGTCAAAGGAATTGCCCTAGGATTATGGGAATCACCTTCATTTTCTCGCCAGCCTTCAGACACGAGGGAGTCGGCCGGGAGCAAGGAGGAGGGGGGCGACTCTGTCGCTGAGGAAAGGACCCTGGTGTTTCTCCTTCTCTGGCCCTGGCAATGGGCCTGGCCTCTCTGAGCCGTGCAGTTAATTTACGGGCTCTGTTTTCAACTGCCCGTTATCCTCAGTCTCCCATTTTAACCTCGAGCACTGGGGAGGCAGCTGCAGGAGACCGCTTTGGAGGCATGGCCAGGGTTTGCTGGATACCCCTACAGCCAGAGTTCAGCCGTAAAATACAGCTATGGAGGAAAGGGAAGGTTCAGGAGGAGACAGGTCTAAAGCATCCTTATTTCTGTAATAGAGGATAATATCACATATTCAAAAATCTTCTTGTCTAAACAGAAGACCTAAAACTGAGTGTTGAGGGCATGAAAACATCTGTTTGTAGCAAGGGCATCTCCCCTGGCTGCAAAAATAAAAGTTGAGTCTGCCTCGCACGGGATTTCAGCAACCAAACCTGGCAGTGCCCGGGATAAGTTTGTTTTCAACCCGTCGCCTGCAAGTATGCAAGGGCACAAGCCTGCATCTCTGAAACGGTCGCGGTCCCAGCAGCCACCTGTTTCTTCCACATCAAAAAGTCCAGAGGCCATTACAGCAGCCGTGGTTATAAAGGCCGGGCACTGGCACTGGGACAGCCCCGTCAAGAGAAATGAGACCATCATGCACTAAACATAGAGAAAAGATAAATGGAAAAGGAGTCTTTCAGTCTTCATTATCAAGTTTCCATGGGTTTGCCAAAACCATAGCAACCAGTTCAAGCAATGATTAACCTAATAATGTGGAGGCAAAGGGAAAAAAAAAAAAAAAAAAAAAAAAAGCATTCAAGCCCCTAAAGAAGTCACTAGTTCTCCAGAGGTAGTAAATCCGCCCGCCTCCCCCCCCCCCACCCCCCCCCATAGCCCCACGGCTGGAAGACCAGAAGCATCCTAAGCCTACAGAGAAAAGAATCTGCAATGCAGTAAAACCCACTAAAGTGACCACGTTCCGAAAATACAACTGTATAGATATCTTTGGGGACTTTTGTAATACCTTCTTTTCACATGGCTCTCAGGCTCTTCTTGCCCGTCTTCTTGCTCATATAGACCCTGAGCTTCCTTTTGCTTTTTTTTTTTTTTTTTTTTTGTGGAAAAAAAAAAAATGCTCCTTTTGCAGCCTAAATGAGTGTGGTGGTATCCTCCTCAGTTGCGCGGCACACACACATAGCTAGGGCAAGGTGAAATCTCCTGTGGGGAGATATCAGCGTGGAGCTGGGCTAACAGGGAAAACATTACATGATTTTATCACCCAAATAATCACGGTGTTTTGCCTGTGGCCACACACGGAGGCCTTGGAGCACTTTGCAGACTGTTAAGAGTATGAAAACAATACGCAATTCAGGCAGAAAGGGGGGGAAGGGGGAGGAATACTATTAGGTCTTTCATTCTGCCTATCTGATCTACGACGCAGATAGATCACGTTCAGGACTATAACAGTACACACAGAGATAGGCACACACTGCCTTTTCCTAGCCCTCAACCTTGCCCCATGGCCTGCGTTTCTCCAGCAGCGTGGGTATTGCTTCTCAAAGCAATGAATAGGCAAAGTAGTGGGGCTCTGCATGGATGAGCGGCTCCCAGGAGGCAGCAGAAAGAGCAGATCTCCAATAAAGCTCAAGTAGAGAGTGAGACCTGCTCGCCTTGCTTTTCAGCACTGGTGCCTTCCGCTCCCTTCTCCCGGGTGCCCGGGGCGCCCGCAGCTCCTCTCCGTGGGACGGTTCATTGACCGAAACTGGATCAAGCGCACAAGAACGGATCACCGCTTCTCCAAAATCCGCCAAGCCCCATGCGTTTTCCGAGCTGCAAGGTGCCTGGTTAACACCAGGGCCAAGCTGGCCTCTCCTTTCCACCGCAGGACCGGGCGATGTTGCCCGCAGCCCCCCCCCACACACACGCACTTTGAACGCGCCGCCCCCCACAGTGCTTGGTCTGAGTCCAGCAAATCCGAAAGGACACGCACCGGGTTGGTGGGGGGGGGGGGGGTACACACCAGGAGGGGTCCCCTATAATCCCCCCCAGTGTCTGGGGCCAAGCCAGACCCCGAAACCTGAGCCCCGGGAGCGGGGGTGAGGGGAGGGGGGGCGGGGGAAGCAGCGGCGCACGGAGGCGCGGCCCGGGCCCGGCCGCCGCCTTCAGCACCATGGCCAGAGCCCGCGGCCCCGCGGCGGGACGGCGGCTCCGCGCCCCGCTCCGCGCCCCGCGCACCCACGCGTCTCCCCACGCCGCTGGGACTCCCCCTCCCACACACACACACCCCCACACACACACACCCCACGGCTCCCGGGGAGCGGGAGCAGCGCGGAAGGGCGGGGGGGGGGGGGGGGCGGAGGGGGATGAAGGGGGGGGGGTCCCCTTGCGGTTGCCCACTCCCCCCCCCCCTCCGCGTCTGCGGAGTTGCGGGGGGGCGGCAGGACAAGGCCTCCACGATCACGCAGCCGGGCAGGTTTCACTCTCACCTCTTTTGTTGCGGTGCGGGGAGGGGGGGTGTTAGGCGGGGGGGGGGTATTTGTTGGGGGGGGGGGGTGTTGTTGGGTGTTTGTGCGTGCGTCTTTGTTTTCAGTAACCAAATTTCTTTTGTTCTACAAATTGCCTCAATAGCGTCTCTTTGCCGCGGGCAAACGGGCTCAGCTGAGAACAATTAGCATCACAATGGGCTTTTGGCCTCGCGGGCCGCTTTGTCTAGAGACTGCCCCCCCGCTGGGGCAGCGCGGAGAGGGGAGGTGGCCCGGCCGTAAATCTACCCGCTACAAATTGAGTCCCTGGGAGGAGACGGCCGGGAAGGGCTCGCGGGATTCCTACGGCTCCTCTCCTCTCCTCGCCTCGCCGTGGCGTGGGAGGTTTTGCGTTTCCCACCTCCTGCGATTTTCACAGGCCTAATGCCCCCCACTTCCCGCTCCAGCCCCCCGCTTCAGGGCAGCGGGTTCCGACTGCCCCCGGAGCTCCGCTCCTGCCCCGGCTAAACCCTCCCTCGGGGAGGATGGGGTCGGCCTGGAGCAACGCTGCCCCGGGGACACCCCCCCGCCCCGGGAGCTGGAGAGCTGCGTACCGGGGGACATCCCCAAAACAGCCCCAGGGCCGAGCCTGACGCTGCAAATCCACCTGGGGGGGGTTGGGGGGGGGCGGGCTGCGGCCGGGCGCACCTTGCCAGGGGCGCGGCGGGCAGAGCAGGACGGCTGCCCGGCGGGACGGGGTATCATGCGTGACGGGGGTGTCCCACAGGCCGGCCACAGCCCTGCGGGGTTGCCCAGAGAGAGGCTGGCTTTAAACGCGAGCGTGTGCCCCGACGGGCGTGCGCACAGGCGCAGGACCCCGCTGCGCCGCTCTCCAACCGCCTCTCCGCCCCACGCAGGGCAACGTCCCGGCACCGGCATCACCGCCCGGGGCCCTGCGCAAGCCCCCCCGCTGCGGGACGCGCGCGGTTTTGAAAGCCCCCGAGAGCCGTCGGTGGAAAAACTACGGCGTTGCATAGGTCTGACCGCGACACACTTTATTCTCCTCTTCAAAAATAAAAAAAAAAAAAAAAAAATACAGCCGCGGCTACCCTCCCCGGTACAAACAGCCGGACCACCGTTGCCAAAAATACTCTTATATACAAAATATATATTTGTTACGAAATATAATCAATAAATACCGATAGCGACAAATTAATATAATTTACCGTTTCCGAGTACAAAACCGTGATTTGTTTTTGTCCGCCCGCTCCCGCTGCGCTTCAGCCAAGCGGGACGGGACGGGGCGGGGGGGCAGCGGGGCGCCCGCTTCCCCCCGGCGCGCAGCGCGGGGACATCCCTCCCCCCCCCCCCCCCCCCCCCGGCGCCCCACCGGTTCTCTGAAGGCCAAAAGCGGGGGGAAGGCAGCCGGGCGGAGGGCTCAGAGGAAGGCGGGGAAGGCGGCGGGGCCGCGGCGCAGGGCGGGGGGCGGCGGGGCGGCGGGGCAGGGCGAGTCCCAGGGCCCGGGGGAGGCGGCGGTGGCGGCGGCGGCGGCGGCGGGGGGGGGGGGCGGCGGCGTGGGGGGCTCGGGAAGGCCCTGCTCGGCCAGGCGGAGGCTCTGGGTGAGCGCCCAGATGTAGTTGTGAGCGAAGCGGAGCGTCTCGATCTTGGTGAGCTTGGCGTCGTCGGGGAAGGTGGGCAGGACGCTGCGGAGCGCGTCCAGGGCGGAGTTGAGGTGGTGCATGCGGTTCCTCTCCCGGTCGTTGGCCTTCATCCGCCGGCTCCTCTTCTGCTTGCTGAGCAACCCCTCGCTCCTCGCCTTGCCGCGGCCCCGCCGCGCCTTCCCCTTCCTGCGGGCCCCCGCCTCCCGGGGGGCCAGGGCGGTGCGGGCCGGCGAGGCGCCCCGGCTGCCCGCGGGGCCGCCGCCGGCCGCGGAGGGGGAGTCCTCGGCGCCGCCGAAATAAGGCTGCCCTTCGCCCGGCGAGCGGTCGCTCTGCGGGGCCATCCTGCAAAGCCGAGCCCCCCCGGTAGCCGGCGGGGAGCGGCGCTGCGGCCGGCCCGGGGGAGCCCTCTCCCCCGCGGCTGGACCTGCTGAGCCCCGGCGAGGCTGCGGGGCAGGGAGAGCGGCTCTCGCTCCGCGCCCCCCGCCGCTCCCCCCTCCCCGTTTTCCCTCGGGAGCGGGCAGGAAAGGTTGCGCGGCCGGCACACGACTGCCGTTAAGCCCCTATATATATAGGGCCGGCAGACAATGGGGATTTCCCGGCCGGGCGGCGTGTGCGCCCCCCCCGCCCGCACCCACCCCTTGGCACGCTTTTATCTTATCAGCCCGGCGGGAGCGTGCCGGGCCCGGCACCGCCCGCCGCCACGCGAGACCCCGCCGGCTCCCACGCCGCGCCGCCCCGGGACCCCCCGCCCCCTCTCCCCCCTGCCTGGCCCCCGCCCGCCTTCCCTCGGGACGGGACCCCCGGGCCGAGACGCCGACCCCGAGTGGGGCGGGGAGAGGGGTGGGGAGTTAGGGGAGGGGGGCTGCACCTCGGGTTGGGCCGGCCGCGCACGCCGGGGCTCCGCGGGGGGCAGCGGCGGGGGTCGGGGCGGGCGGCCCCGGCCCAGGGTCTCGGCGGTGACCGAGAGCTCCCGAGGACCCGGCTGCGCAAAGCGAAGCAGCGCCAGGGTGCCCGGGGACGCACCGCCGGGGCAAGCGGGGTGTCGTGTGTGTGTGTGTGTGTGTGTGTCCCAACCGGTGCCAGCCCTGGGGGATCCCCCCGGCCCCGCTCCGGCTCCGCTCCCCTCGGCAGAACCACAGCCACCTCCCACCGCCCCGGCGCTGCGGAGCGCTCCCGGGACCTCCCCCTCCGGCGGGGGGGAGCGAGGGGACCCCGCCGCCTCCCCCCGACCCCTTTCCTCGCCCCCCGCAGAGGTGGGGACAGCCCTGCCCCCCTCCCTCCCCCCCGGACACCGGGTGGCGGAGCCGCGGGCGCTGCCCTGCGGGCGGCGAGCGCCAGCACCGTGGGGGGGGAAACGGGACACGCCGTTGCCCTGCTCCCCCGCGCCGTGTCTTTGCTCCCCCCGGGGAAACGGGGGCCGGGTCCCGCGGGGGAAGGGCTGCCCCTCGTAGCCCCCGGTCCCTCTCGCCTCTCCAGCCGGGCGCTGGGCCCGGGGAGGACTGCTCCGCCGCCGGGGCTCGGTGCGCAAAACGTGCCGGGGATTTTTGCGCACCGGCTGCGGCGGGCGGCGGGGACCGGCCCTGGCCGGGGGCACCTTACCCCGGCGGAGGGTGGGGAACCGCGGGTAGTGGGGCCGGGGCCCCTCCGCACTGCCCGGCGCCCCCCGGGGGTGCGGGCAGGGCCGCCGGGGGGAAGCAGCCCCACTGGGACGGGAGCCCCCCAGCTCCTTCACCAAAGCGGCGCGGCGGCGGCTCCCGGCCGGAGATCCCGGCGCCGGGAGCGGCCGGCCCGTCCCCCTCGGGCCGCGGCGGGACGGGGGCAGGTCCCCGCCGGCCCGGCCCGGTCCCCGGCCCCGCGGGAGGGCCGCGGTGCGGTGCGAAGCGGTGCGCGCTGCCTCTCCAGGGGCGCGGAGCGGCGGGCAGACAGCCCCGCTCCCCCGCGGCGGCGGCGCTCGGAGGGCGGGGGGGGAGCGGGGCCGAGGGGGGCCGGCCCCCGCCGCGGTTCGGGCGCCCCTTCTCGAGGGGCTGCTCGGAGGGCAGGGGAGGATGAATAGGAAGGGCCCGGCGGGGTTGGCTGGGTGGGTTTTTTGTGTGTGTGTTTGTGTGTGTGTATGTGTGTGTGTGCCTGTGCAATTGGATGACAAAAAAAATCTGGCGAGCGAGTTTCCAAGCCTCAGACTGCCCACTTCAAACGTCCTTCAAACAAAAGCTGAAGAGGAAAAGAAAGCCCCACCTGGTACCGCTGTTTGCTAAAATAATAATAAATAGATTTCGTTTAATAAATAATTACAAGAGATTGTAAAGTGGAGTGGTTTGGGAAGCATTAATCACGGGGCTGGGGGCAGACATCACCTGCTGGCAAACAAGACAACTTTATTGTTGAATCACCTTCCCACTGCCACTTTCCGATAACTCCCTCCCGTCGCCACAAAGCTCGCCCGGGTATGTTTACTCATAGTTAGCATAACAAGCACCATATTACCACAAACGTGATAAAAATCTCCGGGGGCACCGCGGCGGGCTCCCGATCACACCTGGCCGAGCCTCCCCGACGCGGGGCTGGCACCCAACGGCCCTTCCAGGAGGGGCCCTGCTGCCGTTTACATTGGCCTGGTTTATGCTGCTTTATAACAGGTTTACTGCAATCCCTATCTCCTGACCCTATTTGTCTTATTTTATTGAAAACATATGGTAACCAGGCCCAGCCCCGGCGCATCTCTCGCCTGCCAGGCGTCGGGGACGTTTTGCGAGCCTGGGGCTCGGCCGCAGCCCTCCTGCCCGCCGGGGGCTGTTTGCTCGGGAGAGGGAAGGGCAGATGAGGCCGGCCCCGCTCCCGACCCCTCTCCCCCAGGGTCGGGGGGGGGGGGGGGGGAGGGGAGGCCGCCGTCCGCTCCTCTCCACCCTTCCCGGGGGGGCCCGTCGGTGCGCGCCCGCGGTTTCTCCCCGCGGAGCCGCGGGGGACGCACGGCCGGGGCACCTGCGCCGGGGACAACCTCTTCCTTTCCCCCCCGTTCTCCCCCCGGCCGGGGCTGCTCAGGAGGTACCGTGATTTGCGGTGCCATATGTCGAGCGGCTCGGCGGAGCGCAGCCCTTCAGAGCCGGAGCAGCTGCTGCCCCGGCCCTACCTACCCGACGCATAATACCTGGGAGCCGCAGCCCCTCGTCGTCCTCCCCCCCCCCCCCGACACTTTGAGAGAGCAGCGCTCCTCGGGGCCGGCTCCGCGCCTCTGTTTTGTGACTTTATTGTGGCGCCCAACAGATGCACGCCTGCCCCTCCTGCCCCTCGCCCCGGTGCGAGCGCGCTGCTCGGGACACAAGGAGCACAGATGCCAGGCGCAAGGTGCACCAGATGCCCCCCTTTGTGAAGTCAAACAATCTTTCTCCTCTTCCTACAAGAGGGAGAGGAGAAGGGGCGCAAAGAGAAAAAAAAAAAAAAAAAAAAAAGTATTAAAATAAATAAATAAATACATGGGAGGAGAAAGAAAAGCCCCGGCGAGAGGCGCGGGGAGCGCGGCCCCTGGAGCCGCCCGCCGGGCGCACGGCCGGGCGCAGCAACGCGGCCCCGGGGCGGGGGGAACCGGCCCCGGGGACACCCCGCCGCGACCCCGGGGAGGCGGCCGGCCAGGGGCCGGGGGTGCCCGCCGGGGCGCAAGGAGCCTTCCCCTGGAAACCGTGAATTATCCTGCGAGCGTGGAGCAAGCGGTTCTCCGGAGCCGGGAACGGGCAGAGTGGCATTTGGGGAAATGTAAACCTTCCCACCCGTGAACTGTGCCTTTTGTGGGTTCTTGTGGCAGCGTAACTGGTACACGCGCTGAGGGCTTGCTTGGCTTGCAGAAGCCCTCCCGGGCACGGGCCAGGGCCACTGGAAAGGGTGCCCCCCCCACTTCGGGTGTCCCTCACTGCAGAGGCAGTGAGCTCTCTGCTCAAGGCAGAAAGGACTGTTCAAGGAGGAACGTCTGCCCCAGGTTAGAGCACTGGCACAGATCCCACCACCTGCAGATACCAATCCCCTCCATAGCCATCCGGCAGCCCTCGCCCTCGCTGTGCTGCAGAAATCTGCCTCAAAGGCCTGGTCCATACCAGCGCTGACAGGTTTTCATCTAGCCCCACTGGGAGCTGGGCTCTGCACCTCACACATTCCGACCTAAAAGATCTGGGGGCTGAGGCTACTCAGGTGCAGGAACAGCCCTGGGGTGAAGGATGCTATCACTTCGCCAGAAGAGGAGAAGCCCTGAGAGTGCACAGGGGAAAGAAAGCCCAAGAACTTCCAGT
Source organism: Tyto alba (assembly GCF_018691265.1). Classification (NCBI taxonomy): domain Eukaryota; kingdom Metazoa; phylum Chordata; class Aves; order Strigiformes; family Tytonidae; genus Tyto; species Tyto alba. Next base: position 36,916,291 of record NW_024881261.1, on the reverse strand, counting down.
GTGCAATCTTGCTCCACAAGAAACCTGTCTCTATGTTTATGTGCCCTTAAAACACAGTCTGACAGGAGAGGCTTTGTAAGGCTGCAAGAGCAGACAGCTCTTCTGACGCTGAAATGTATTTTGAGTCAGAACGCAGCAATTTCAAGCACAGCCAAAGCCTGGATTATCTCTGGGTAGGAGCGAGGAAAAGAAAAGAAGTAACATGGAAGGGAAAGGCAAGGAACAAACATCAGGTACAAAAGGCTCAGTCAGATGCTGAGCTGCGATGCCTACAGGTGGGTGCTGTGAAACCTGTTACCTTAAAGTATTTACCCAACCATCCGAGTATCTGCCCAGGTAAGGACAGAGGGCCCTCACCTCCCTGGGAGCCGGTCACCTCCAACCATTCCCAGCTCTGCCGGGCTTGCTCCCTCTCTCCCCTTCCTGGCAAGCGGCTCCTTGCCCCTGCCCATTTCCCTGCCAGAAAGGTTTCTCCTCTACCTCAGCAAAAGCCTGGGCAGACAGGGTGGGTTAAACATCCAGCACTTTCTCTCATTGAGGTTTTCCAAGTGCTTTAAGCTTCACAACAAGCTTCTGGTGAGATCCCACAGAAGCCGTCACCACCACAACATTCCTCTGATGGTTGAATGAAACAGGAGTTCAAGCACTGTTGGACAACACAGACTTCAATAGTCATTTTCATCAACCCTCCTTTGGCCATCAATTAATAGACATGGACCATGGATAAACTGATCTCAGACTCATCTTCCTGATCGGCACTTCTCTTCTGCAAGGGCAAAAATCTAACTCCTGGCATTTTGCTGCATGATGAGGTTGTAAGCGGTGCGGACTGACCATATTGGCTCGCTCTGAAACTCCTCACTCCCCCAGCTGCCTATCAAACAGAGAGACTGTGCTTCCTGACCTCCAAAAATAAACGTGCTTTCCTCTCTGATTTAGAAGCTCCACCAGTCAAGCTTTGAACATGCCAGAAGGCACCAGAGCTGGCTTTTGAGAAGTGAAAAAGTTGCTAGAAGCCAGGAGTCTGGAAGGAAATTCCCCGCCCAGCCTGCAAACAAGGGCAGAGGTGCTCTGACGGACTCATGCACTCCCTAGCCCCTCTCCAGAGCTTCATCGAAGCCTTTGACATGAGACAGAGCAATAGGTGGGGGCTTTGACCCTTCCTTTGCCAGCTGATGTTGCTGCCAGATCACTGTCACCACTGGGCAATGGACCCAGCGCAGTGCTGGGGTCACTGCTCAAGCCAAACCACTGCTGCCAGGAGGGATGTCACACGCAAAGGTGTGGCATGGATATTTGGCCCTCTGGCCCCGTGACCAGCTCACGTTCCTCCCAGCGCCCTTCCCAGCTGTGCTGTCCACATCTGGCAGCCCGCAGTGCTGTGATAACACTTCTGGTGCCAACTGTCCCAGGGCTTGCAGCCCCCACCCCAAGCCAAGCAGCACCTGATGCCGTAGCTCTGCCCGCACCCCCAGTGCACGACCCCATCCCCTCCCCAACCATCCCTGTACCAGCCCCATCTCTTCCCATCTCCTCCCACCTTCCACTCTCAGGAAGGAGCATCCCTCCTCACCCACCTTCCTCTCTCTCAGCCTCGCCATCTCCTCGCTCCCACCCCTTCATCTCCCTGCCCCTCTCATGGCATACCTCATGCCGGTGTCCCCTCGGTCCCCCATCCCAGCTTGCCCCAGTTATCCCTGCACACACCCCACCCCAGCTCCCAATGCTGGTGCCCCTCTCCCAACCCCTCATCCAGCATCGGGGTCCATCTGCTGACTCCCCAGTCTTTGGATGGGAGCCTTCTCCCGCCCTGCACAGTTTATGTCCAGAAGGGATTATTTTCTCCCGAGTTGAGGTGCATAATGAACCGGGGGAGCCCACGAGTGGCACAGCCCCTCCTATCAGGACCTCTGGGGAAGTGAGCACCCAGCCTGACTTCTGTATCTCAACGAGAAATGAGGTATTTGCAATAAAAAGGGAAAAAAAAAAAAAAAAAAAAAAAAAGAAAACAAACCTGGATATTTCCACACAAAACACTATACAATTGTAACTCATCATTTTAGCAGCAGCCCAGCTCTACAAGGCAAGTCACCACCAGCCCCTATCAGTCCTTGGCAATGGGATTCTGGTGAGCCACGAGCTAACCTCATGCCGCCGGGTTGTAAGAGTGGGACCGAGGCCGTGATCTCACGGCAGGTAACCGCGGGGAAACCTCCAAGCGCCCACCCGCCTGGGTGCATCGGAGCGTTTTAGCCATTCGCGTGGCTACGCCAGCCCCCCCCAGGCACAGGGAGGGGACCACCGGCTCCGTGCCAGCTCTGCCCACGCAGTCAAGGGAGATGCTCCAGCCCACGGGCAGAGCACAAGGACAGGGCTCTCGCCCACAAAACCCCTCGGGGAGGGAGACCGTCCCCAGCCACCCCATGAAGCGCTGCCAAGTCCTTTGAAGCCGTGCAAGGGTCTAAGCCATGTCTCGACCTTGTTGCAGGTCGGTGGCACAGCGCTGGTCCTGGAGACCTGGGGGGCCACAGGTCCCAGCAGCTCCCTGAGCTTTAGCACCTCCCCAATCAGTTTTCTTCATTACTACATTTCTTCAAACCTACTATGGATCTTTCAGGCACCTTGCCTGCTCCAGACACCCCCAGCAGCTCCCAGCTCCCAGCGCTTTTTGGGGGTCTCTGGCTCTGGCAAAGCCCTCATGCTCAGGGGACACATCGTCCGACATCCTCTCATCATCTGACGTCCCCTCACACCGGGGGCTACGCCTCCCTCCCCCAGCTCTTCACCGCAATCCCCACCATTTTCCACCATCATTTAAGTTTCTGAAGTAATTTCTTTTTTCTTTTTTGTCCTTTATTTTTTTCTTTTTTTAAAGCAAACCATCTACCATATGTTCTCCCCTGAAAGGGGTAATTGTTAACAGATCATTAAAACACCGTGGCGAGTGCTCTGAGATTCCTTCCCTCCGTCTTACGCATTATCCCGTCTCTGTCACCCTTTCAATGCAGCTTTGAGGGCTCTGCTTTTCTAACTTCCTTCTCGTGGAGAAAAAAAAAAAAAAAAAAAAAAAAAAAAAAAAGAGAGAGAAAGCGCCACTAAAGTGACCCTCTTCACAGCTCTCCTCCTTGCTTTTCAATGTCTTTTTCGACACCCAACAATAATCAGGGCGGGGGACTGGCGTGCCGCCGCTGCTGCCACCGGGCTGGGGGCAGCAGGGCCGCATCCTGCCCCGCTCACGGGGCGCTGGGGTTGGGAAGGCAGGACGAGGTGTGGCGGGGGAGCTCCAACCACCCCACGGGTGCCGACGGCCTCTCCTTCCGCTGCTGGGCGATGGGGCCGTTCGCCATGGGATGCGCAAAAGGCAGATCCCGTCCCTCCTGGTCTCTTTGTCCCCACTCCTGGGATGGGGGGGCTGCGAGATGACTCCCTGAGACACACATCCCACTGAGACAGAGAGTATCTCTTATACAGCTCATTTCCTCAGCTGGGTCGGATGCTTTCAGTGGCACAAATACATTTTATATGGAAATAAGCTAACAGCTGTCTGGGAACAGAACTAAGCCCAGAGATGGAGCTGTTTTGGGGAACTTGGACATTTCACCTCCCTTTCCTGGAGAAGGAACACAGTTTTTAGGAAATACCAAATGCCAGGAAGCTGGGGACCATCAGGACATACTGCTTTTACCTCAGCTGAGGTGAGCACGGTCGCAGCACCAGCCTCTGTCCCCTTTGCTGGCACAGGGACCTTCCCAGAGCTGTGCCTGCACATCTTCCCAGCCCCATGGGCTGGGAGAGGGACACCGGGAGGGCTGTGAGCACCAGCAGCAGTCCTGTTCAGTGCCATGTTTAACGATGCCGTTTTACTGGGAAAGCGAGCCAGCAAAGCTACATTAAGCCTGGGATGTATCTGATGCTGTGGCAAGCTCAGGGACTGAAAATCAACACCATGCCTGATGCCCTGGGGTGGGCCAGGAGGGCTTGCAGCTGCACAGCCCCTCACCACCGAGAAAAGGGTGAGGAGAAGACCTAAGAGAGACAAAGACATGTCCCAACAGCAGCGTTACCAGCCTGACGGCTGCCAAACTCACCATGAGTACCAGCAGCAAAGGTCTTGGGCTGAGGGACACCTCATCGCAGGCTCCCTACTCTTGTGACCGGAGAAGTCAAGGCTTTCAGGGCTCACACTTGTGTTCCTTACCTGCATCTTCTCACCTTCCACCATGCACTTGGCCATCCCCCCCAAAGGACCGTGTTCCTTGACTCACCGCAGCCGAGCTTTGGGCACCGTTTGCACCTCTCCTCCAGTGTAGGCACGTTTTTCCCAGCACCGGCATGAAGCCCTTTGAATTTGTACTTACCCATCCGTTGTGATTCAACCCCAGCCGGCAACTCAGCCCCACACAACCGCTCACTCGCTCACCGCCCCGGGTGGGATGGGGGAGAGAATCAGAAGGGTAAAAGTGAGAAAACTCACGGGTTGAGATAAAGACAGTGTAAAAGGCAAAGCAAAAGCCACACACACAAGCAGAGCAAAACAAGGAATTCATTTACTGCATCCCATGGGCGGGCAGGGGCCCAGCCATCCCCAGGACAGCCGGGCTCCATCACACGTAACGGTCACTTGGGAGGACAAACGCCACCGCTCCGAATGTCCCCCCCTTTCTCCTGCTTCCCCCAGCTCTATATGCTGAGCGTGACGCCGTGCGGTCTGGGACGTCCCTGGGGGCAGTTGGGGGCAGCTGTCCCGGCTGTGCCCCCTCCCAGCTCCTTGTGCCCCCCCAGCCCCTCGCTGCCGGGGTGGGGTGGGGAGCAGAAAAGGCCTCGGCTCTGTGTGAGCACCGCTCAGCAGTGACTAAAACGTCCCTCTGTTGTTAACGCTGTTTTCAGCACAAATCCAAAATGTAGTCCCATAACAGCTACTGTGAAGAAAATTAACTCTATCCTCGCCAAAACCAGCACATTCTCCACCCCCTACTCAATATCATTTACATCACACTCAGGTCCCACACTGTCCAATACAAACTCATTAACCACCCCCCCACCTTCCCATCCTTTGATATAATACACAGGTTCCATTCCCTTAGTTTAAGGACCACTCTTGTAAAATGTCCCTTGAGCTTATTTAGTCCATGACTTTGATCCAAAACCAGCACATCATCCCAGCAAAGGAGCATGTTGCATGGGACCAGAGAGCACCCAACACCTGCACCGGGGAAGATGTCAAGGGGGCAGTTGTCTCAGTCAGCAAAATCCAGCTATATTTAAAAAAACCCAGCAACCTCAAAGCCCTGCACGCAAACTTCTCTAAGAGCCCATATTCTGCAGCAGCTCAGCAGCTTTACCAGTACCTGCACATAGCTTCAGGGACCCACAGAGCTCCTTGCTCTTGCCCTTGAGCCACCAGGTTTGTCCCCAAGGGTGTTGTTACCCTTATTTTAGCCCAGCAAGCTGTAGCTTCAGGTGGGAGGAGACGGTGCCGCTCTGCTTTGCTCCAGCTGAGGGATCAGCCCCGCACGATTCCCACTGCGGGGTCACCGAGCATCCCGGGAGCGCTCAGCCGGTGCCGGCAGCTCCTTGTGCTTCCCCAGGCAGAGACTCCCCATCCCCAAAACCGGCTGAAGGCAGTAACACACCCACCCCTGGTGCTGACCCACAAGAAATCTCCAGCGAGGGCTGAGCACCGTGACAGGGGTGTGATCTACAAACCGGTACCCAACACCCAGCAGCACGAGGCAGCTTTGCCCTGCTGTGCACATCCCAAGCAGATCGGGTCTTCTCCTTTCCTCCTTTCCAAGGCAGCAGCTTTCACTTACCTCTACCTTTTCATCAAGCTAAATAACTTTCCATGGAAGAAAAAGTACGTCCTTCAAAGGAGCATGGTGGAGATGGGCAGGACACCCACTTTCCCAAGGGGATTTAACAGCTGCCTTTGCTGAGGGCTCTTATTGCTGCTGCAAGGCAAAATTTTAGCCCTTATAATTGCAGAAGCAGACTTTGGGCCAGGAACTGAATCCAAACGAAAGCAGTACTCCCATTCCGAGTGTGAAAACAGACTCCAGCTGTGTGCTGTTTAAGAAGCACGATGGGCTGAATGGCATTTTGACAAGTTTAACAGCAGCATTGCTCTCACCGCCACAGATGAAGATGCTGCCCTCTCTTCCCCTTCCCCAGAAAGGCACAGACATCAAACGAGGATGCAAACCCAAAGCAACTTCACATGCCACCAATGTGCCTGGGGTCGAGCTGATCTCCCTGGCCCAGCAGAGCCAAAGGATCCTGGACAGCAGGAGCTCCTGCACTATGCAGCTGAACACTCACCACATTATTTCTTACCAAAAAGCAATTCCTAAACCCATGCAAGCACCTTTTAATAATCAGCTTGTACAGAAAAAGTCTTGAGCACTAGGAAGTTCTAGTGAAGAAAAGAGACTTAGGAATACACATCTGCAGAACAACTTCTGGCTTTTTTTTAGATCTTAAACGCCAATTTTTTTCCCCCCATTAGTAGGAAATTAGCTCATCCCGCCCCCGAAGCTGGTTTTCCAGGTCAGGTTGTATCGAGCCGCCGTATCTGAGTGCCTTGCTCTGCCTCACAAACAGATACTAATTGCTGCAGAAATTCAGGGCTACTGAGAGACTTTCAGGTTTGGAGGGGGGACGAAGCCTGTGGGAGCTGTGCCCACATAAGGGGGCTTTCTTGAAGCAAGGCAGGGGGCAGGGCCACGGGAGAAATCCCAGTGCCATACAGACACGCCAAGCAGAGATTTGATTCACAGCGAGTGGAGAATTAATTAGCGCCTTGAGATATGGCATACCCACACCACCAGAGGGAGAGCTGCTCAGCCTTTCTCCTCCAGAACTGCGCTAATTAAAGATTTGTATCGTGTAACATCATCGTACAGCATATACTGTGCACGATGCTCCAGCCAGGCTCTCAGCTCACCAGCGTGCATCATCCAAGTGCTGTGCCAAGACTGTGCCTGGATGGCCTGTAATTATTTGAAATACAGAGGTGAATCTCTATTTCTAGCTGAACGGTGCATAATTCCCAGTGTAAAACCCCTCCCTGAAACCACAGGGGAGGGGAAGCAGTTAAATTAGGTTAAATTAAAATATTGCCCAGTAGCTCAGCGGGCAGCCGGCACTGAGGAGTTGTTGCAACCATTAGGTTTCCCAGTCGTTGAATAGACAGCTGCTCTGCACAGCCACCCCACAACAGGCAGGAAAGCTCTGGGGTGCAGGCAGGAGAGAGGCAACACTGGGCAGTCAGGCATCAAGGAGAGGTGGGGGCGATTTTTGCAGGCAGGGAGCACAAAAATCTGCAGAAGGCAACGCGTTCGGGGGCATGGGGAAAGCAGAAGCATGCAGAGGATGAACCATGGGAAGTTCACAGCTGTCAGAGCACTTTAAAATTACACACACATTAAAAAAAACCATCCCACAATGGTTCTTGGATTTTTGCAGAGTTGCCTCAGCCTTTTAAAGAGCAGGCAAGGAGCATTTTTAAGAGCAGGTTTAAGGATGCATCTGCAGGGAGTGGTCCAGCTGTGGATGCTCCTGCCAGGAAGGCAGGGATTGAATTAAATCCCTGTTCTTCACCCATTTTAAAATCAACTTTCATGTCAGCTGACTGAAAAAGCCCAGATGACCTTCACTAGTGTGGCCACACTGGGTTTCACTTACAGCCAAACAAAAAACCAGACCAGGGCAACATTTTGGGCCTGGCCCTTCACGTGCTTCCAGCCAATTTGCTTGTGGGCACTGGGGAGGCACACATTTAAAAAGAAAATGCTGGCACTTGGGTCACATATATGCAGAGCACCAGCCAGAGACGAGACGTAGGTTCACCAACACTGCACCCCATCCCCTCCAGACCTCGCTTGTGCAGATGAACGGGGCAGGACAGAGCACATCCCTGCAGGCTCAGTGGCTCGGGATAAAAACTGCTACCTGTAAGCACACAAAACACCTTATGCACACTACAAACCCATTCCAACGTCAATCTACTGACGGGACATAGCATGGCACACTGAGAGGAGCTAAGCCTCCTGCTTAAGAGCAAATTCACCCTCTGCACCATGGTCTCCCCATCATCTCCCACAGCCCAGGAAGCAGCTGAGCAGAGACCTGTTGTATCCCTCTCCTCCAGTCCTGACTGGCATCACCCTTCCCTCTGGTCACCATGGGCCTGGGAAGCAAAGAGTTAATTTCCTCAGATCAGAGGGAATGGAAAGGGTCAACAGTATTTGAATCGATCATTTATTAAACAAAGTCAGGCATGTTTAGTTCATGACTGTCAGGTAGACACTCCCCCACACTCCAAACCCTGTGGTTGAGACAGAGGACCGAGGATGGTTGAAAATTCAGTTCAGCCCACAAATTTCCTCGCTAAAAGAGAACTGCTCACTGGTATCCCAAAACGCTTTTCCTGTTCTATTTAAACCACCCAAAGTTCAACTACGCTTCTGTCATCTCATGCTTTCCCACATATCTTGTAAGCGTTGTGGTGGTTTGAAGTACGAGACTCTATTAGTAAAGAAAGAAAAATTACCTTTGTCATTCCCTCCTTCACGATTCATTACAGCCTTCCTGCTGTCTCAAATCGGAGTGTTAGTCCCCTCTTGCTGAAGGCCAGGGCACGGCTCTGGTGACACCTCAGTGCCTGATGCCTTCAGCTCCCACCTTCCCAGCCCATTTTCCACTTTAAACCAATTTCACCTTCAGTCTTCCTATCCTTCACCAGCAGTCAGCTCGGTCCTCCAAAGCTGCCCCCCCATCTTTTCACCTTCCTCTCTCTGTACGGAAATCCACCCTCAGAACACCCCTCGCTTCTTAACTTACCAAAATACATTCATTCAGGACATGGACCAGGAAAATTTAGGTGACAGCAATATGGAACGATTAAATATGTAACCACGTGCGGGACCCAACGCTAGAGTGTGCTGTGTAGGAAATAACCTCGTGCCGCAGCTGATGGGTTTAATAACGCTGCAGGATCTTTCTCTCTAGACACTGTCAGAAACACTGAAAAACTGGATGAGTCATTATTTTGGCTCCTGGAAACGCACGAGGCTTCCTCAGAAATCCTTGGTGAAGGCAGAGAGCTAAGCAGCACACACTGAGTTTTGAAGAAAGAAGAAAACACATCCAGAACAAGGAAATTTAAAAAAAAAAAAAAAAAAAAAAAGCCAGCAAGGAGAAAATAACATTAGATACTCCTCTATGTGGCTTAGTGGAGAGTCAGATGAGATTCACAAAGACAGAATATAAACCAAACCCACTTTATTCTCATCCTAAATTTGTTTATTTGAAGCATCATGATAATTAGGTTTTGCATTTTGCATTATGGCTGGAAAGACTGCAGAGAAATGCTCAGGAAAAAGCAACAACAACAAAAACCCCAGAGCTCTCGGTGACTTCCCCAGTATTGTCTCTGATTCACTAAGAGAAGCAGGCGAAGCACAGACCTTCAGTGACTTTGTCCAAAACCCCTGGCAAGTCAGCACCCAAGCCAGAATCATGGCTCAAGGTATTTTTACCTTTTGATTCAGCATTTGAGGGACAGGCTTAACTTAGATAAGAAAATAAAAAGCATTTTAAACAAAATCTTTGTGTTTTTTTTAAAAAACAAACTTATTGTTTTTATTTGGACAAGAAGAATAAAATTTAGAAACTTCTCAACATAGAGAACTCTTAAAAAAAAAAGAAAATCATCAATCACTCAGTTAATTTACTAAAGAGGAAAAATACAGTATGTACAAGACTCAAACATCCCATAAGTTTATACAAAAGCTGGACAATAATAAATTTCATTAAAAATATATTAAGCATTACCTGACTGATTCAACATTGACATTTGCCCCATTATTAAAAGGCACAAAAGACTGAGTAATGAAAGTGTTCTGCATCACATCCATTATTGTCAGTAAATTCATCAAGATTAGCATAAAAAATTTATTAAACACATGTTTAATATTCACCATGTAGATCAGTAAGAAATCTTTTTCAGAAGGAGTAAGAAAATAAAGTCGGAAAGGACAAACATTTAAATACAGCATCCCAAGACGCAAAGGCTCTTCCTAGAAACCTTACCTTCAGATCTTCCCAGAACACTTTTCCCAGCTGCGCATCACTCAGCAATCATTAAAAAAAAAAAAAAAAAAAAAAAAAGATTTAACGATCCACAAGCCCACCTTCCTGGTGGATCTGGTGGATGACACCGCGGCAGCATCGTCGGCTGCGCGGAGCCTTTGGTTGCAGACACGCCACGAGCGACGAGGCCACGGAGGTATCGGCGCCCTGCCAACCCACCCACCGCCGGTCTGCCGGCTGATTCACTACACCTGCAGTCTGTAACAGCCACAGAAGCCAGCACGGACCAGGACAGGTGGATTTGCCTTTTTTTTTTTTTTTTTTTTTTTCTTTTTTTTTTCTCCTCTCTCTCCTTTCTTCTTTAAAAACTATATTTGAGGTTTCTGAAGTCACCCTGGGTAACACATGCAGCAGCCGGCTCCAGCGAACTCGGGGGCAGATCTCTGCTGTGTTTCTTCAAACAGTCTTTCGCCCAGCTTGTGCTCGGTGATGATATCTTCCACCCGAGTTATGTAAAGCAAGGATAACAACACTCCCAGGAACTGCGAAAGGAAGGGGCATCCCTAGTCAGAGATCAGATACTGCTGACCTAATGCTGCTCGCAGCAGTTTTTACAAAGTATGTATACATACATTGGCTATATGGGCAGCTATGCAGTATATATACAGACAGCAACTCACATTGTTATTCTTCTTTGCATACAGGGGTATAAATGGATCATTTTTGTGAGGAGCTAGTACAGCAGAAGAATTACCACCCCGGTGCCTTGAAGCATTAGAAAGTCTCAGTGGACACAGCTACTCAGAGGAGAGGACTCAAAAAAACCACAACAAAATTAACCCACCAAATCCTGCAATATATCACAGCAATGCTACTAAATTACTGGAATGACACCTCGGCTTATCAGTTACATTAAATTTAAGTAAAATACAATAATACAGTATAGTCAAATGGGATTTCGCATGCCGTAGCAAAAAATCAGACATGCCATTTAATGGCTAATGCACTGGCCCCTTCTTACCTGGGGTAGCAATATGCCAAGCAGCACACCAGCCATGATGCTGTAGTTGTCCAAAAACCAAATAAGCACTGCATTCGTGCATCCACGGACATATATAACGTGCTGAACGCTCAAGCGCTGCAAAATAACAGAGCAGATGTTCAAACAGGCAGTTGCACTACTGTATGATACGGTAACACATGATCATTCAAAATTCAGGGAGGCAAATTTGGTCCTCCTTCCCATCTCTTGAAACTCACTGAATCTCATACAGACCTCATCACTAACTCTTCTGTCTGTTTTTAAGTTGTTCCACACCTGAACAAGTCCTTTTTTTTTTTTTTTTTACACTTTTTTTGCAACTCCTTTTCTAAAAGAAATGCATCCAATTCTCATTTCAGATCACTTGGAAAGTAGAAAAGTCTCTCCTTAGCTTTTATCTCTGCTTCCAAGTTGAAAGTACAGCAGCGGGAAAATATAAATTGTGGACCAAGTGCTTTGCAATAGGCTCTACAAAGGGCAGGAACAAGAGGATTTCAGCCCCAGTCCTGCAAGCTGCGCTGCACCGTGACCTCAACCCATAATATAGAAAGCACTTGAGGGGGCAGAGAATCCTAAGCAGAAGAATGGGGTGAAGTTAAGCATATGCTTGAGTGCTTCGGGCGTTAGAGCCAGGCTGGACCATTTAGGTGATTAAGCCGTAAATTAATGAACCTAAATGAAGACAGGTCACATGGAAAGATAACCAGTAATCCCCAAACCCAACAACTGAAGCTGGCATTGTGCGCCAAGTGCCTCCAATGAGCTGGGGAGAGGGGCTTTCTCAGACCAACCCCCCCCCCCCCCCCCCCCCCCGTGCCAGCACTCCAAAGCTAGGAGTGGAGAACTCGTGGCAGACCCAATCACGGATTTCTCCTTCTTAATCACTCTGCAATTAGCGCCCTGAGCCAGCAGTCTCTACCCTGGAGCCCCTGGGGTATTCCCAAGAAGTCAGACTGAAGAAGGAGGGTGTCCCATCCCACTCCTGGAGGGAGGAGAGGGCTGCCAACACAACCCGGGAAGTCCCACTTATCTTCTAGGAATAACTATTACAGGATTAAAAATAAAACACCTGCTATTGGCATATAAAATACTTAGAAACAGCTAAGTTGGCTTTACAGAAATCAATTTTATTCAGTGAGAAACTTTGACTTTTAAGTATTAAAACCTTTCCCCAGCTCAGGTCACTACGTAAAAGTATGAAAGCAGCTTTCTTGGCATTAATTGTGCAATTAGCTTAAGGGGGATGAGCTTTGGGAAGACGTGCTTCATGCATGTCCAACAAGGAATCATGGAAGACACAAAGAAGGGAAGATACCACAATCGAATAAGATGAGGGATTTTTTTATTTTATCTGGAATAACTTTCATATACTATTTTAATTGCTGATTTAACTGTCTGGTAGATTTAAGCATGCAGAAGACAATTTTTTAACTGAACAAAAAAATGCAGAGAAGCACCACCCTTTGCCACAACAAGGTGGACACCGGTTACGTTACCTCTTTGTCAATGGTTTTGTATCCACACATGGTGTTGATAATGTCTGTCTGTAAACAAAACAACAAATATAAACCATAGCAGAAAGCAAAAATCATTAAAAAATTATTTTTACTCTTCTTGTGTTCACCCAGCTCATATAAAAGCAACAACAGGGTTACTTCCCAGTTCAACACAGTTTCTTCCAGCAGCCCCAGGGTCAGATTTAGATAGAGCTCTACATGATTTTAGAGAAACTAGTATTGCCAGTGTGTCACAACACAAGACATTTGAACCATACCTAGCCAGCAAAACCAGCGTGGCATCAGAAACCAAAGCTAGCTAAAACAGAGCCGTATGCCACAGCTGTTTCCACAGAACAAACAGCTGGTTTTAATTTTAAGGCCTTAATAACTTCACACATCCGATTAAGATAGCAAGGTGTTAACATGGTTGTCGTGCCATCATGATGACAGATTTAAACTCCAAAATATCTAAACCCCCAAAAGCATCCAATACTATGAATGCTTACACGAACATTTTAAAGACCACATTTGTTATAATAGAATATATATTTTATATAGCATTATATATATGAATATAAAATTTGTATATTTTAAAAACGCCTGAGTGCTTTCATTCATCACAGATTACTAACTCATCTTCCATAGCCATTTAATGTTTTGTGTGGGGTCCCAAAGGTCTACCTGGTCTGGCAAAGCTAACCTGAAGATACCACCCTTCACTTACAAATCAGCCAATGTAAAGCCCACTGGCATCGAAGGAAGCAATGAACAAAACCAAAGACATGGAAGAAAATGAGAATATGCAAATGAGGAAAATAAGGCAGAACACACTCTACTGTATTGATATACCCTCCCTCAAAATTAAAACAAGATATAGAAATGAGATTTCTAAACGCTGGTCGCCTCTGAGATGGGGGTTCCCAGGTCACCTCCCCAAGAAGGAAGAGGGACATTTGCAAAAGATGGAAGGGCAATGGATCTTACAAAAGGGCAGAAACACCAGCCAAGAGTCAAAAAAATCCAAAAACAACAAAAAAAACAAAACCAAAATAAAACAAAAAAAAACCAAACAAACAAAAAAACCCCTTTATTTCACAGGTCTGTCAGGAAAACGTGAGGGGTACCCAAGACGCCAGCTACAGGGAACAGATATTCTTGGAAGTCAAAGTTTGCAACAGTAGGCATCAGTGTGTTGCTGCGCTTGCTGTGAGCGATCTCACATTTACAAAACGCTTGGGCCCAATCGACAAACGCGCAGCCATCCCCAAAATACGTGACCACGAGGAACACAGTCACATCATTTAATTTTAAACACAGCATTTGCTAACAGGACATCGTGGCACAAGGAAATGCACACAACAGAGATGAATGCATTAGAAACGGAGGTTTATGAGCATTTGGGGACTATTTGATAAATACTTTGACTTGCAAACAGTCCCTTTAGAGCCGCCCCAAGGAGGAGCCTGGCTCGTGTTAGCACAAGGCTTTTTCAGAGGATCAGAATCCAAGCTCTGACACTAGTGCGAGTTTTCCATGACTACAAAGCAAATGAGTAATCACAAACCATATCTGTAGTTTTCCAGGACAGAAACCAGCCTGTGTTTGGAAACATTTGTCAAACATACAAGATTTATGCATCTTCTGGTTGGGGGTTTTTTGGTGCCTTTTTTTTTTTTTTTTTTTTCCCCCCCCCGAGGCAGCCAGCCACACAGCCACAGTGCTAGTGCCATCCTGCCAAGCACACGTGCGTGACGCTTGGACCTCACAAGACACGCCAACGGCATCCCCGTGCAGTGAAGCCACAAGCCCTAACATACCGCAGCGTCTTGCTGAGCAGCCTACCCTTAAATAAGAAGTTTGCTTGTTATTTTGGGGCTTCTCCACACCTTTCAATTAACTTCCCTGAGCTTAACATTTTGCAGGCTACCTTTAGGCTGTAAATGGTCTCCTCCCCATCTCTCCAGTTGCCAATGAAGATACATACGGAGAATATATTCCCTGTTTTCCTCAGAGAAGTTTTTATTTTATCACTTTCCTGCCTGACAGGTTGCATTTGAAATCTAAGTATCTGAATATTTGTGCCACAGCTGAAAAGGCACCTGGCATTATTAGTCACTGGTTATTGCAGAGCTTCACCTTCACAGTACTGCTTTACTTTCACACACATCAACTAATCTTTTAAAAGAAGACTTCAACAGAGAAACAAGAGCTACAGGAAAACAAGCAGTATTTTCAAATGACCCCTAAAAAGCCAGATTGCTCTTCACTAGCCAGCTCTATTTTTCTTTGCCATCAACTGAGGGCAAAATCCTGAGCTCTCCTGCTCAGTGCAGCTGTGGATCAGCAGACACTATTTTCATATACACAACTTTCTTATTCTCAAACACCTAAGACTTAAAGCATAACTGTTTATCTTTGGTTTCTGAGAATAACTCAAAGCTCCGTGAAGATTTAAACAGGCTCTTTCTCCCTCTTTCTAATTTTAGCTTTCTATTACTTGGCAAGAGTTTCTAGCTTTTCTTTAGAAGGCCACTATTAATCCTGTTCATACACAAAAAACGCGTAAGCATATGTAATGTAAAACCTTCATATTACACACATTTCTCAGCAACACCTAGCAGGATTACTGACACAACTATTGCATTTATTTTCCCTTTTTTTAATTAAACATCCATGCTCAAGGCAGACATTGAAAGGGCAGCACACAGCAGGCATCCATCATGATCTCTACTGTAGCTGCTCTTACACGTACCCGGTTTCTCTGCCTCATGGTCAGACCAAAGACCACAACCCACTGAAGCGAGGATTGCCTATGCTGGTTTTAAGTTGAAAAATAGTTCTTTATCAAATTCAACATTACATCCATTCCGCAAATGAAGAGCGATGAATTTAAACTGTTAAAAGTTACGTAAAGCATATTTACATGGAACTTAGTGCCTGCTCCTAGTGCTGCCAGTTAATACCAGTTCATCGTAGACTGAAAAACTGGTCCAGACTCCAGCTGACAGGGTGTCCTTCCAGGGAGGATTTCACAGGGTGGCAAGGCGGGCAGTTTTCAAGGATGGGCTAGGGCAGAGCAGCAGCTCCAGTGCAGACCTGCCCCCACAAGGGTGCACTGTCCCTGAAGTAATTTGCCCACATTTCTGGATTTTTCTGGATGATGGGGTGGTTCCGTTTGGTTTTTAATTCATGCAGCAGCTGGTGCACTTTGCTCCAACCCCCACCCACGGAAGCAATCAGGGCCCAGGCTTCCTGGCAAAGCTGGAGAAGCAAACCCTTGGGAAAACACCAGCAAAACTTAATTTTAAGCAGCCCTGGCCTAAGCGAGCCATGAGGTTAGAGGAGTTCCAAAGATCCCTTCTGCGTTTCTAGGACTGCGTGGTGTGACAGTAAGATGGACCAGGGCCAACACATCCAATTAATTATTTTCTCCTTTTCAAGCCATCAAGACCCACGGATCCACAGCTCCCGCCTTCAGGAGGGACCCGTTTTCCTTCGCTTCATCCCCCAGACCTCCTAAAGCAAGGTACCTTTTTAAGCGAACGCCGGTGACCGGGCAGAGAGCAGCGATGCCGGGACTTACCTTATTTGTGACGCAGCAAGTGTAGGGCACCCCGCAGGCCAGCGGTCCCGGGGCCCCACAGTTGTGGTACACGTTTTGTGACCAATCTTTATAATCTTCCCCACCGCAGCACTTAAACTGGAAAAAATTACACAGAAGGAAAAGGGGGGGGAAAAAACATAAAAAAATAAGAATTGTATCTTAACAGAAACTCTTCTAATAAGTAAAAAACAAAATAAGAATAAAACAATTTTAAGAACCCTGAGCTAGGCAGCAATTCTGTAATTTTATCAGCAAGGCTCATATGAATGTATATGATAGATATAACTGAACAGAATTAAAGATATAGGTAGCGTTCCTCTATCTCTCACTGAGCTATTGTCCAGGGTGCCAGATCAAAGTAATCAGTGCTAAAAAGTACTCGCACCTTTTCTGAGTTGAAAAATTATCTTTTCAGGTGTGGACATCATTAGGCAATATTTGCACATTCACTCCATCTCGAGCTGTAATATACTTCTTCGATTTCTTTTAAGGATTGTGACTACATTTTTAAATGAGTCTAAAAGACAAAAGTGTTGCTACAAGGCATAAAAATAAACTCATCAAAACATTTTGGTTGTAGTTTAGTAGAACTGCAATCTGGTAAACAACTACTGTAAATTTACACTGGCTTAATACAAATATTTGCTTTATATTTTAAACGAAGGGAAAAGGAGCAGCTTATTTAATCACTAAAATGTATATTTGCTGTACGTATACATAATTTTGGGCAGTGCATGGAAACTTTAAAGCACTCTGAAGTCTAATGACAAAATTTCCTCAGGATGGTTTGCTTTTGACAGACTTTCCATGATAACTTTGTTTTTCAAAGCAGGCTGCCATCTCCATAACGATGTCATAAAACATACGTATCACTCCCAAAGTTAACTTTTTTTTTTTTTTTTTAAATCATTATTTGGCATGGGCCCTGACATCGCATTTCTGAACATTTTCTGCTTCTTCTATAGTCTCTGAACTGCATGGCAGAACTCTTCAATAATCCAATAAACATTTCAACACACCAGCCTTATTAAAAAAAAAAAGGCTGTGAGTCAACCACACGTGCCATTAAGTAATGCTCAGCTGGGCTCAACACAGTTTCTGAATTTTAATTGCAGGTATATACGCTTCCACGGGCATTTTCTTTGAATAACCACCTTGTTAAAGAGCCTGCTATGTGCCCTCGAGTGAAAATACAATGGCCCAGGTTCAAACAGCCTAGCTGCCACCTCATTTCTCTTTACCCGCTGCCTCCCCTTAACAAGATGCTTTTGAATGTCTTGGACCAGCCAGCAGAAATGCTGAGCGCAAGAACTTGGGTGGAATTTGGACTGAATTTGTCTGGATCCAGATGTGGGGCCCCTATAAGCCTACCTGTGTGCAGGATCTGGCCTGGAGCATCCCAATCGTACCTACCGAAGCAAAAGCTACATTTTGCCCCACCACACACCCCCACACTCCTTCTTGCAGTAATTTAGAGTGCTCCATAAAATCACTGGAAAAACTCAGAGCTGTCGCCAAGGTCCTACCGCATCTCGGCACTGAGTTAGTCCCAGGAAAAACAAAAAAACAAACCTGCTTTTGTACAGAATCCATTATGTTCTTGAAGTCTAAATCATCATAGTAATTCTCAATTCCTCTTCTAATATTATCGTTCAGAAAGTTGATTGTCTACAAGGCAAAAGTAAAGCAAGATTCACAGGTTACACATGATGAAACAAAATTAAAAGAGCAGGTTAAAGTGACAAGTGTGTAATCAGTGAGCACAAAAGGAAAGGTGCTTTTTCTTTTTTTCAAAGAAAAAACAAACTCTGGTTAAAAATAAATCACAGCACAGTCCTTCATCCATTCTCTTTTAAGAAGCAGCCTCACTGCTGGTTTCGTGCTGGGAAGTGCTAACAGCACAACACCTCCCCAGCGAGGTGCTGCGTCTCGGAGACCCTCCAAGCATCTCCCAGAGATGGTCCCGTTATCCCCACGCAGGGTCCCTCCCACCGGGCACTGGGGATCCCTGTCACCTTTTGGGTGACAGAACAGCGGGTTTGGGTGGTGGGTGATGGAACCACGGTCTGCGCCACCCCCTGGGCGACAAAGGCTGACTCTGTGTGTCCCTGATCACCATCCTCCATGGATTTTATTTTCCCATTAATTTTATTTTCAACTTTTTATTTTACAAGGAGTCCATAATTGCCAGAGAAAGAGGCTTATTCCACGTTAAGCAGAAAAAAAGTGTGTCTCTATGTTTTACAGTGGTTGTTTTGGGAAATACAGCAGTGGAGCAGTGGCAGATATAAAATGGTATCTCCTCAGCTTGGCACATTAGAAATTAAACCAGCAAAACCTTTTTAAAGTTCAGAAGATGAGAAAAAAAAAAATATATAGTATTTAGTTTTCAACATTCAGCGCAATCACAGCATAGCAAAAACTGGGTCTAATCATAACCAGAACATAAAAACTTTCCTTTTAACCCAGCTTCTAAAATTATCAAACTTAAATCCTACAGGTCAGAAAGAAACCTGAAATACACCTACTAATTTTCTCAGTATTACAAACTGCAACACTTAAAACCAAAACAGAACAAACCCAATTATTGCATCAGTAATTAGAAATAACACGTGTCTTTGCAGGACTATCCTCACTGCCCAAGAACGAACAGCAGCAAATAGCGACGGCTCTCACGCTACCTGTATCACCTCATTTAGACCTGACAGATTTGAGAAGGAAATAGAGAAAGAAATGGGAAAAATCAACGAGACATGCAAAACAATCAGAGTTTCAATAGAGGCCATTACCCTAAGCTTTTATTAAAATCCTTCCTTCTCCTCCCCATACTAACCCAAACTTCTCCATTAACCTCGTAAAACAAGCAAAGAAGCCTGACCCTGAGCATAGCTGTCCTGCTCGGCCAGCCAACACACGTCGGGAAAAGGCTTACTGCACAAAACCCCCAACAATACAGTTTCTTTGTCCAAAAGTCAACAGCAATTCTTACTCGCACTCTCAGCAAATACCATCTTTGGCATTTACTTAATTTTCTGCATCCCAGGATGCCCACACTCTGACACCAGGCAGGCTGATCAGAGTAAATTTACTCAGAGTAAATCTCTGCATGAGGCCAAAGCGACTCCGCCGGCAACGGCTAACAACAGCTTCTAGAAATTAAGATAACTCATCCTCTGCTCTCACAGCTCAAGCTCATGACCTCCAGTCCAGCAAGGAGTAAGAAGAAAACACTAGCTAGGGCGAACATAATACTACTTCAAAATGACAATGACATGTTATTTTTCTTAAAAAAAATCTTTTTAAAGTTGTATTTTTTTTTTTTTAAATAACATACGTAACATCATAGGTATGACTACTTCTTGTGGAGATCAGATCAATAGGATTGGGGTGGGGAGGAAGGAGGCTTTATTATTCAGCATCTCCTTTTAATGCTCATAATTTTGCCGGATTAGAAAAAAATCAAAGCATAGAAATCTAGTACTTGCCATAGTGAACACATCTATGTTTTAAAGCATTCCTAACAGAAAAAAATAATAGTCTGCTGCTATTTAGAAAAATTAAAGTTTTTATCTAATTGTAGCATGCTTGTAAATAATGGGGTCTCCTATAGAAATTAGTTATGTTGCTTATGCATGTGGGCAGGGAAGAGCCGTCCCTTATATACGGTAAAACATTTTGGCTACTAAAAAATAACAGTCTCCAAATCCACCTAAAAACTTCCCAAATCAGCCGTCTGAGAGCCATAAGGCAAATGAGAAGAAAGCACTTTGTAATAGATGAAGTGCTGGGACGTTGTTTTGCTCATGTTACACATTCTTAGTTACCAGATTTTCTCCAAATTCTTTAATCTAGAATTCATCTCCAGAACAGGTGACCAATCCCACCCATCCCCAAACCTGAAAGGCCCTGAAAAGTCTTCAGACCTCCATCAATTAGTGCTCAGGTGACAATTTTAACAGACATTTTATTTGCTCAGTAGCACAGCTGTAACATCATGGACTGTGAGTAATTGGTGGTCAAAACCAAAATACAAGCGGCTCACCTGGTTTCTGAAGATCAGGGCCACCACTCCCCCAGTCAGCTCAATCAGCAAGCAGATACCGAGGATGTACATGAACTGCAGAAAAACAATTGCAAGCGAGTCCTTAACCAGAACAAACCCCAATTACTCTCTCAATTAGTGTCCTTAACTCTGTAACATTCAATTGCCAACAGACTTGGCTTCTGCATATGAGATGACATCTTAATGAAAGATATAAAATTATGGGCTTGTTCTTATAAAACTGTTCACTTAACAATAAAGCATTTTTTTTCCTCACCTGAGTCATTCTGGGTTTTGCCCAGTTGGCAAACACATTATTTTTCTGCTCTGAATGAACTCAAAACCAACAGCTCCAGTTATCACGCCAAGATACTGCTCTCTATAGCAGCACCCCAGAGAAGGAGATTCATAGACTGCTAAAAACCACATGGAACTTTATGCTTTTATGCTTCCTACAAACACAGCACTTACCTGTTAGCTTCCATTTCTTGGGTAAAGCAGTGTTTTAAGACAATCCAAACCACCTAAAACCCAATCCACTAAATTGCCAGTGTTAAACCATAGCAAAACTCTGGGCTTAGTAACTTTTAGTGTGTTGTTCAGAAGAGGGAACGGAGCAGCACTGCATTACCGAGCCAGCTGAGCGCCGAGGCTGCATGGTGGGCACTAACAGGACTTACTATGTGCAGTGGTAAGAAAACTTATACCTGCTAGCTCTCATTTTATTTATTCATCTGTGTGGAATACATATACACACTCACTCACACACAACCACAACAAATGCACCTGTGACTACTTATCAAAGCGCATGCAAAATATGAATAATATGAAGAAATCCATAGCAACACCACAAGACAGCTGCGACATGCCAGTACTCGAAATGTTTTTCCAGCCCGAAGGATTCTTAGGCATAAAATATGACTGTTATGTGAATTTCCGTCTGCTTTTCAACAATTAACTTAATAGGGAGTGAAGTTTTATGATCTCTCATTTGAAAATAATCTCTAGTGCTCCACCCCAAAAGCTGGTTTAATTTCTGTGCTCTCAATATCAGTGTCATGAATTCACTGGACAGATAACTTTTCTCCTGCTAAATCAGGAATCAGCCTGAGCAGCAGACATCAGGATCTTTCTCTGTTTCGATACCCTACCGGCTTTGCTAACACAACAGGAACAGAAAACGTCCTCGGCATCAGATGAGGACACACCACCATGCTCAGAGTGAAAGAGGCCACCACCGCCTAAGGACAGACGCTCAGCAAAATTCCAGTCTAATTTCAAAACGCACACTTAACTCTTGCTTTGGCCTAACGTAACCACACGTTTACCATTTCTTTACATTGAACTGACATGAAGGTGAAAACGATGTTTTTGCTCTTTACTTTTAATTAGTCACACACGCAGCTCCCATCTGCGACCACAGCGTTATACTGGGATTTCCCTAAAATATCCCCGCTCAGAGGCATTGGAGAGAAAAAAACGCGTCCCATTCGGTTCATTTCCTCTCGAATTGCCCTCTGCTGTACAGCTAACATCACACCACACATCCCTCCATCGCCCCCGCCGAAGGCAGGCAGGCGGGCAGACCCCAGCCACTGCCAACCTGACCTGGGGTTTCTTTCTCTACCGGCTTCCTCTGGGTTGAAACGAGAAGCGTTTGGAGAACCGTCGGAGACCGCAGCTCAGTCTCGGCACTTAACGCCCCAGCAAGCAGGTCTGCAGCTTTAGGAAACCCCCCCGGAGCGGCGGGGGAAGCCGCAGCCAGCCCCAGCCTTCTCCCTCGGCCACGGGGCAGCACTATTTCCTCTTCTCCGAAATAGTTCCCCCGAGCAGGGCACGTGCCCACGGCATGGCCAGACCAGATTAAGAGCAGGCACCGTGGTGCCAGGCTAGCGTCAAATGGTATTCCAACAGCTGAGTTTGCACAAGATCCATGCCAGCGGATAATAATTCACATTCCTAGTTGTTTTCTGTAAAGCCCTTAACTACTGGAAAGCTGTTTTTTTCAGCGCCGGGCTCTGACCCTCGCCTGTCCTGCCGCTGGCAAGACGAAATACCGCTGGCTCCCTGATGGGGGGACATCCACAGGCCACGGTTAGGGGACCACTGCCACAAAGCAGTTTCAGATTTAATTAAAATCAAAAAAGCAACCTCATTAAAATATTTTTCAATGCAGACATAGTTACGGGTTTGAGTTCAGGTGACACTGAAAAGCAAAAGCAATGAAAATTAAAAATTAAGAGTGAAACCCCCGATACTTACTGCTTGAAGAAGGCATAAATTGTCTCTTAAAGAAGCCAATACACCCACAAAAGATACCAGGAACATTATAATGCCCAAAAGTATTAAAATGATTGCTGGGGCTAGAAAGGCACTTTCTAGAGTTTTGTACTTCTGTCTTTCAACTTCTGCATAAATCCCAACGGCGAGGACAAGGGCTCCAATCACCTGAAACAGAAAAGGAGAAGAGCACAGATGTTACTCTTTCTCCCAGTAAACACAGAGATGACATTTTGTGAGTGTACATAAACTGTGACTACTCACTTCAGAATTAATTATAAACAATGAAACATTCAAATCAGAAGTTTGGATATAAAAAAAAAAAAAAAGAAAAAGAAAAAAACAAACACAAAAACACAAAAATGCAAAAACGCAAAATAAAACCCTCAAAGATTAAAACAGAATAAAAGCCAAGTTAGAAAAAGCCTTGAGATTTGTTCATTTCAAAAATATATTTAATGACGTTTTAACATTCTGGAAAACAAATTGAAACATACATCACTGGTTGAAAAGTAATTTAATACTCATCTGAGATCACATATATTACATATACTAGCAAATGTCATGGCATTAATGCTCCTCCTTCGCATGTCTGTCCATCCTTCCCTCTCTGTGTGTATAAATATATATACGCCTCTAACATAACACAATTTCTAAGCAATCAACAGCTTACATGTCCCTTCATATCAGCTCCTATTGCATCTAGGCTCAGTAAATACAGCCTGGTGTATCCTATACCTCCACTCCTCCTGCCATCAGGGGAAATGCACCGGACTTAAAAAAAAAAAAAAACAAACAAACCAAAAAAAAACCAACACACAAACCAAAAAATGCAAGTTTGAAATGACATCACTTTCTTGAGTGACTACCAGATAAAGCTGATGAGTGAAGCAAGAAGTGATGCATTTCATTTAACGAGGTAAAGATATTTCAATCAAAATAATTACAGCTAAGTCAAAATCATTTGGTATTAAACCTACGGTGTGCTGCAAGTTGAATTATGCTGAATTTGGAAAAAAAAAAAAAAATGCAGCTCACAGCACTTTATCAGGAAAACTGCAGTGGAGAAACTTTCCTGCCAACTCCAACATCCAGGCACATCCTCAGGGAAGAGCCCAGATTCAAATCAATCATTTTGGCAATCCGATAAACAGCATTCCCCTTTTCTGACCCAACATTTCAGCAGTAACCCCGAGCCTGCTCCCAGCACACCAACAGCGAGGAGAGCACATTTCTTAAAAGTACAAAGCTTTTTTATCTCACACGGTATATCCCAGACAAAGGTCTAGACATACTTAGTTGCAAGATTGTGAGCCCAAGAGATGAAATATTTTTTTAATTATGGGATATCTTAAAATAAGTAACAACTTCCTGGAAATTCTTGATTTTTCTACAGGTAAGAACATCCCAAACGACTTTACGTGAAGAATGCCACCAAGCTCTCATTTAAACAAGAAAAATCTCAGAAGAGTTCACCCACAAAAATAAATACACTGAAGCTATTTAAAAAGCAACTTAAAATTTACACAACCAAGTGCAAAGCAACCCTCCTGATAAATTCAGAAATTGTACTGATTATGGAGGGCAGAAGAGAAAACATGGTGGACAGATAACAGGTACCCAAATTTACCATTTATATGCTTCCACTGTAAAACTGCAACTAGGGTTTTTTATTACCACATGGTCAATTTGTAATGAGTGTTAGCTTTATTCTTTAAAAACTTCAATTATTTGAGTAATAAAGTATAAATCACTGTTCAAGCAGAAGGCAACATAAACAAATCAGTTTGAAGTTTTTAAACACAGATATAAGAATTAAGGAAAAAGTCTCAGAACCATACAAAACAATTACAGAATATAAAATCAGTGACTGTACATGTATATGTGATTCAGGGGTTCTATTATTTTTATTTTTATAAATTAAAAACATTTTAACCCCCCCCAAAAAACCTAGAAACCTGATACCTTCGTGTCCCGACCACATTTACCCTGCTTGAAAAATAGCAGATAATACCATTTAAAGACAGACTACCCTGCAAACTAAAGAACCGTTAACAAGCTCAACAGAGATTCTTTGTTTACAACATTTTTTAAAAAGCCAAAACATCGGACATAAAACATGGGGATTAAATATTGATGGGGATTATCGGAATTTCAGAAGTGTGTTGTTTCAAGACTAAAACATTTACTGAAATGTCTTTCTTAGCCACAGTTTCCTCATCAAAACATTCAATTTAAGGTGGCCTTCAGTTTTAAAGATTCCAAGGTGCCTGTGAGTAGAAATACAAGATGTATTCCCACTTTAAGAGCTTAAGATATATGGACACATATAGACATACTGATATACTCATCCTCTTCCACCTGCATTTTGCTCACACACCCTCCAAGACCACTTCTAGCATTTTAAGTGTACAAGAAACTTCAGTCCTGCCTTTTGTCTTCAGACACCAAAATTCTCCACCCATCACAGCTTTTAGCATCCCAAGGACCAAGGTGGACAACGTCCCAGCCCAGGCAAACGACAGGATTCAGGCTATTTTGTGACCCACGGGGGATAAACGGGGAGCTCCTCACCACCCCTCTGCTCTCTCCAGACGGGCACCACGCCACTCGCTCCGGAAGGCTTCAGGATACCAGACACGGAAATTATGTCGCTCCCCAAGAAGAGGGCCACAAAATATTCACCTAATAAAACTCCCTGGAGCCATCCTAAACTACCAGTTCTGCAATCTGTGGCACGCAGAGGGCACATGCCACGGGGAGGCAAAAAGCAAATAAAAAACTCAAATCAACCTATCATATAGCAAACACACACATCCAAGTTTTATACAGATTTTGAAGCATAAAAAACTATTACCAAGGGAAAAAAGCCCACCTAAGTACACAGGTAAAATCTTCATTCCTTACAATATAGATTTATGCTTTTATTATAAATTTTTTTTTTTTAAGCATTTAATAAAAATCTTTTAAACCTTTAATATGGTCAAACCAATAGCAGCAATCCTTTACACCAAGCAGATGTGCTAACTTAGCAATCATCCCACCTGTTCCTATTCTGTGGGACCGTGCTCTCCCTTCCTGTGACCAGGGGTGGAAACACAACTCTTACGTAGGTAGCCCACAAACATACACACTGTTTACATCCTGCATCCTTCACAACAGCTCCTAATCTGGCAATTCATACTGTGTCCACAGGAAAAATTAACTGATGCTGACTCACATGAAATATCTACCAGCGGATACCAGGGGTTTTCTCTGGGGCTTTTGCACACGCAGAAGTTGCTTTCCCAAGAGAAAGTAAAAGCATTTATTTATAAGATAAGTAGTGGTTTTAACCCTGTGTTTATAATACTTATTCTCAAATAAAGTGCCTGTTCAACAACAGTACCTTCTGTTTAAAAGTGCTGGATGTTTTTTCAGCCAGGCCAGAAAAATTACATTACAGCCTCATTCATCAGCAAAACAGTTGCCAGAAAAAGTTACAGTGACTACTTATTTTTAAAAAGCCCTGGGTGACATAGGAAGACATAGCAGCGACAGGGCCTGTAGCAAACATCCCCTCCGGCACTCCCAGCAATGCTTTCATTTCCTTTGTGCTTTTGGATAAGGCTGATATTTAGTTCCTGGTGATTTTAAGCAATCCTGGGGACTTGAATCCGGGTGTTCATCACTCACAAATGTACTGGAGGAAGAGCAACAGCAGGGAGGAAACTGAATGGCCTCAGCATCCCGTATGTCACAGCCTAAAGCAGCAAAAGAACATGAATCACCTGAAATTTAAGCAAGCCAACCCTTCCACAGCCAAACTTTACTCCCATTTACACCAATTAAAAAAAAAAAAAAAAAAGAAAAAAATGTCACTAACACAGCTGAGGAAAGAACCAGGCCGCTGATATTTACGGCTAATGAGAGCTGCTTCACTAAACTAGAATAAAAGAAAATTTCAAGCGAGGAAGCCCCGCGCCCCACCTCGCGCAGTACGGTGTGTGTTCGGCACGGCAGCCGGGAGCACGGTGCCCGGCACCAGCCTTCCCGAGAGCAAACGCTGACAGCCCCCCATCCCTGCCCTGCCCGCACCCCCCGGCACGCCGGCCACCCCCTCTCCCCCCACAGCAAACTCTCTCCCTGGCAGAGCCGGCAAACGGAAGCTCTTGGTTATAAACACGGGCAGAGCGTTGAAAATCCAGAGCGAGCAACTACAAAGCGTAAATGAAATCCTCAGGCTGCTTGAAAGAGGCTTTGTCCTCCAGGGATACTCAGAGAAACGTTTCAGAAGGGCCCTTTTTCTGCTACCAGATTAAATCTTATATCCCACGAGCAAGGGCCCTGGCTGCCAACGGAAAACTTGGAGTAGACAACGTGCACGGTCCTTCGTACAGGACACGCGGCAAAAAAAGGGTTCGAAAATGAACACCACAAATTTCCCTCTTCTGAAAAATTCCACCTGCGGAATCGCTGCTGTGGAGTAACGCTGGAAACTTCAGGGTCTAAACTCAAGGGTTTTCCTTGGTTGGTTTGTCTGCTAACAAAAGCAAAAGGCAGCCAAGATCCCAAAAAGTCTGAATTACACCCAAACGCTTTGCACTTCAATTTTTGTTCATCCTTAAATCATAGCTTTAATCAGACACCTACTATCAAACCTCGTGGATCTAAACCTCTACTCCTCTGCAACGTGCCAAAAGCTTTACACTCCCACCTTGGAAAGACCGTGTTTCCTAAGACAAGAAATGCAGACCAGCAACACAAGAACTTAGGCGGCGTTTAAACTGAAAGAGCCAGAAAGAAACCCTGCCTAAGCATCTCATCCACCCGTACAGCCTGGAGCCAGCACAGCCGGACAGCATCACCCCAGTATCCCAGAGCCTGAAAAAGCATCTTTTAAGATCACGGTCCTCACAACAAGCCCCGACAACTCCTTCCAGCCCGGGGAGTGCCTGGCCAGGGCAAATCTGACACATTTGAGGAGTCAGTGGTTGCAGACTGGACCCATCGGCTGGGACTTTTTATCACTTTCAGGAGACAGCACGGGGGTTTTACCCAACACCTGGCTGAGGACAGCAGGCGTGGCACACCCCTAGAAGTTTTAAAGCTTCGCAGTAACCTCTAGCCGAGGCTCTGAAAATTAATTATCCTATATACCGATGACTGATTTTGTAGGGCAAAGGCTTTATATTTTTTTGCCCAGCTCACCCAGGGGAAGAAAAAGCGATATTTCAATACACGCATAAATGATTTTATCTGGCAAACTTTCAACTCTTGCAAATCCCCAGCCGCCAAAACCAGTTTGCCGGTGCCAGTGGAAGGCCAAGGAGCTACACCCACGGACACAGGTGTGCCAGCCACCGGCTCAGCAGCGGAAACATTTATTATTGCAAAACCCCCCGGTACCTCGCACACGAGTGACCCCGATTCCCGGGGAAGACGAGTCGCGCCCGGGACCCCACGCACCACCCACACACACACACACACACCCCCCCGCCCCACGCACGCCCCCGGCACCGCCCGATGCGAGGCCGCACGCTCGCCCACGCGTGCACAGCCCCTCTCCGTGTGTGTGTGTGTCTGTCTCTGTGTGTGCGTGTGTCCCCCGCCACGCGTGGGCGGCCGCCGCCCTCACCCAGAAGGTGGTGGAGTAGGTGATGAGGGTGAGCTTGAGGCAGAGGTAGGAGAGCCGCCCGCAGTACCGCACTTGCTCCGCGTCCCCCGCCGCCATCCTCCCGCCCCGCAGCACCTGCTGCTGCCGCCGCCCGCCCTCCCCGGCCCTCCCGCCCTCCCTCCCTCCTCTCCCCTCCCCTCCCCTCCCCTCCCCTCTCCTCTCCTCCCTCCCCTCCCCTCTCCTCTCCTCCCTCCCCTCCCCTCCCCTCCCCTCCCCTCCCTCCCCCTTCCCCCCCTCCCTCCCCCTTCCCTCCCTCCTCTCCCCTCCCTCCCCTCCCCTCCTCTCCCCCCTCTCCTCCCTCTCCTCCCCCTCTCCCCTCCCCTCCCCTCCCCTTCCCGGCGGCGGGAGCGGCCGCCCCGTCGGGCGGGTCCGGGGGCGCCGCCGCTTCCGGGACCGGCCCCGGGAAGGAGGCGGGGGGGGGTGGGGGGGCAGAATGGAATCACACAAGTGGTGGCCCGGAGGAGCGATAAGACGGGGGGGGGGGGGTGGAAGGAAAAGCTCCGAAATGCTCCCGGCTGCGGCTTTTTCTTGTTGGTTTTTTTTTTAAATCACAATTTCCTTTGCAAACGCCCGGCTGCCGCGGGGATGCTCGTTCAGGACTGAGCCCGCTGCTGGAGGCATCAGGAAGAAATACGTCGCTACTGGTGTGGGAGTCGGGAGCAGCGCACGCAACCCCCAAACCTCTGCAAGTGCCCTTTAAGACAGCGTCGGCAAAAATCCATAGAATCACAGATCGGTTTGGGTTGGAAGGGACCTTAAAGCCCATCTAGTTCCCACCTCCCCGTCATGGGCAGGGACCCCTTTCCCCCAGCCCAGGGTGCTCCCAGCCCCGTCCAACCTGGCCTTGAACCCTTCCAGGGAGGGGGCAGCCACAGCTGCTCTGGGCACCCTGGGACAGCGCCTCACCCCCCCCACAGGGAACAATTTCTTCCTTATGTTTCTTCTAATCTAAATCTGCCCTCTTTCAGTTTAAAACCATTACCCTTCAACCTACCACTTAACTCCCTAAAAAGAGTCCCTCCCCCCCTCTCCTGTCCCCCCTTTAAGCCCTGGGAGGCCGCTCGAAGGGCTCCCCGGAGCCTTCTCTTCTCCAGGCTGAACCCCCCCCAACTCTCTCAGCCCAGCCCCCCAGGGGAGCTGCTCCAGCCCCCCCAGCATCTCCGTGGCCTCCTCTGGCCCCGCTCGAGCAGCTCCGGGTCCTTCTGCTGTTGGGGGCCCCCGAGCTGGCCCCAGCACTGCAGGGGGGTCTCCCCAGAGCGGAGCAGAGGGGGAGAATCCCCTCCCTGGCCCTGCTGCCCCCCCTGCTCTGGCTGCAGCCCAGGGCACGGGTGGGTTCTGGGCTGCGAGCGCACGGGGCTGCCTCACGGGCAGTTTCCCCCCCACCAGCCCCCCCAGTCCCTCTCCTTGGGGCTGCTCTCCAGCCGCTCCTCGAGGGCCCAGCCTGGGTTTGTGCTGGGGATTGCCCCGACCCACGGGCAGGACCTTGCCCTTGGCCTTGCTGAACTTCATCGGGTTTGCATAAATGCGTAGCTGCTGCTTGGGTGCTGGGCTTTCCAGTTAAGCCTAAATAAACATTGCAAAGCAGAGTCCCTACACTCTCCAGCAGTGTAATTAAGCAATATCAGAGAATTTACCTTTCATTACAACACCCAGGCAATTGCCTGTGCAAAGAGGGTCCAGTCCTGCAAATAACACTGCTCAAGTGCAACAGTTAATGGGCATATTGCACTGGCCCCATTTTCTGCCTATGCCGGCATTTATCCACATCCCGCTGTCGTGACAGTGGGTCAGTGTTGGATCTTACACAGCAGTTATGAACTGCAAACACCATTCATGCCTATGAGATGAAATAAACCCTTTCAAGCTGGCAGCGCTGCACTCCTGTCCCACAAAGGACTATTTTCCTTGGGGAAAAAAAGTCTCATTCAAAGTGGTAGACAACTGTCACAGAGTCGGTTGTTGCGTCCTGGCCCAGAGCAGAGACAGACGGCATTGAAAATCAGCGTCTGGTACCAGAAAAGATGAAGTGCAGCAGCATTTATTCTTAAATTATCTAGCAAAGAGACTATGGAAAACCTCCGAGCTACGTAAAAGTGGTTGGTCGCATATCATTTTGTTAGGTACGCACAGTATAGCAGTAGTTGCTACCAAAACCTCTTTAATACAGCCTGAAAAATTCTCCTGGATAATTCTGTTATTAAAACTGCCACTGCTTTTACATGCAGTGCTAAATTCTGCTTCTGGGAAACAAATAATCCAGCCCAGGTCCCTGACAGTGACAGACAGCTCATCACCTCTGACGTTTCTGACAATATGTAATACAACGTCCTAAAGCATCCATCTTCTAAAATATCAACAACTTCAGTCTTGAGACAAATTTGCAAATATTCCTGACACTTACCCATGGCGTGCAGGCTGGAAATCATGTCGCATATTGTGTAAGCACTGGGAATTAGAGTCTACCACACGTTCTTCATGTCTCACTGGCATCGTTCACATCCAAACCCGTTCCTGTCACTTATGTTTATTCCTTCTTTGTGTATTTAACCAAATTAATAATTTTGGTTTGACTTTCCTAACGCCTTACCTTGTCGTTCGTGCTCTGATTTCTGCAAATAAAATTTCAGGGCACGACCAGCTGGATGGGAAAGCTGATTAAAAGGAGTGTCCATTTTCCTGTTGTTGTCATTCTGAACTGAGCCAATACGTCAAAACTGGTTCCTGTTATGAAACAGAATGAAAATAATTGAATAATCCTTTTCTTTTTCTGAATCTCAGACTGTCTAGACAATGAAATGGCAAGATCTCCAGACACAGTTAGTATAGTTTATCAGCAAATGGTGGTTTAAAGTAAGATGTTATGAATTGCCTGCAGGGCTGAGGGTCCTCCTTGGTTGCACGCTCTCCCCCTCAGCCCAATGCAGGACAGAGCTGCAGTTTTCCAACCAAAAGTTTGGCATCTCTGCCGGCATCAAGGCAGATTGTGCATCACTACATCTGCTCCCGAGAGCATCCAATGGCTCAGTTAGGGATGGTTTTGTTCATGTTAAGGATCAGTAACTTCTACACTGCCTCCCTCACCTCCAGGGTTACCGAGGTTGTTGCGAGGATGCACAAGGCATGGTAGATCCCATGGACAGTCTTCAAAAGCCATGGTCTGTAGAGCATTTGACCCAGGGCTTTAGGAGGTCTGCAGAAAAGGCAGGTGAACCCACAGCTAGCCCTGCACCAAGCTGCGTCAGAAAGACCCCAAGCTTTTCAGAGCTCCCAGCAGCATTTTTGCTGCTTTCTTCCAGCCCAAGCCTGGCAGATAAAGCCACAGTCTGGCTGCATGTTGCCCCTCCCTAGGTGGATGCTCATGGTCCTCACGTGCCTCTCTCAGAGCTGTTCCCTGGACAAAGGTCCTTCCTTCCAAAACAGAGTCCAACGTGCAGTACAATTGAAGCCTCTGCTGCCTGTATTACCTCGTATTATTTTTCCAAACCACAAAATGCACTTTATTCACCCTTCCTGACCTTCCAGACCCACATCTTTTGTTTGCATCTCTCACCCTTTGCTCAGCCCTGGGATGGGTGACTCAGCACGGTAATGTTTGGCCTTGAACAATCCTGCCCGTAATAAAAACAACAGTGAAACCAGCCATACCCAAAACTCCTGATCTCAGATAGTCCCTCTCCCTGGTATAACTCCAAAATCACTGGAGAGGAGGGTTTTGCCCATAGTGCTTAGCAAGTGCAACTTTCCTGAGGAATTTGGAGCCCGCCTTTGTAAAAAAAATAGCTCCAGTTTGCAAGTCAAAAGGCCAATAGCCCACGCTCTGTCTCTGGCTGGGCTCCAGGGAGATAACCTTGTCAGTGCACAACCAGCAAACGAAGAAAAGGTGTGGGTGTGTATAAAAGAAAGCAAGTCCCTGATGACTTGTATGATGAAATGTTGACCAAAGGGTGGCTGCTCCCCGATTATCACCTGAGTAACAGATCAGGGTCTGGGGCAGACGGTTCAGAAGGGAGCAATGGTGCTTCCTAGGAAACGTGGGCAACCTGACCATCTTCAAAGTCAGACTAGAGAGGCTATGGTTTCACCGCTGAAACATCAAAAAGTACAGCCCTTCTCCTAAGTGCTTGCTTATGTTCTGCTTTCTATAACAAAGACTGTTAAAGCACTTTAGCTCTGCTCTCAGCAAAACATACAGAGGTTTTTGCTCATATTCTCCCTGGAATTTGAAGTGATTTGAGAAAGATAAAGAAAAAAAAATCTGAAGAACGCTATTAGCTGTTGAATTCGTATTGCAAATCACGAACAGCCCTCCTGGACTGTGTACAGAAAGTGGAAGGTTCATAAGCTGTTTAATGAGATGTCAGTGGAAGACTTTCAAGAAGAGCCCAGAACAGCTTTGCAATGCACATGATAAGATACGTACAGGTGTATATTCGCACTTTCCGGGTAGGGAAGTGAGTGGGATTGCCTTCAGGAAAGTCCATCGTGAGGAGGAGATATTACATGTTGTGCTACAAGTATTAATTTCTAAAAAACAACACTTGGGTAATACCGTATCAGAGACGACCTGCTTTAAAGAGCCGTGGTGGTTAGGTGATGGGTTCACTGAAGGCTGCCTCCAGAAATTAATGAAGCAAGGAAGGAGTCCAGGCTGAGCTGGTGGAAAGGATCCTGAGCCGACAAATACTGGCCTGTTACAGAGGTGCCTGGCACAGCTGCAGCTCCAGCTACTACAGGAGCTGGAAAACTACTGCCATCCCAGCGCCACACATAGAGAAGGAGGTTTTTTTTCCTTTATGTTACTTTCTCAGTTCTGAAAACAGATTTTAATGTCTGCAAACGAGTTTTAATACCTGAAATGCTTTCATCTTCCAGCAGATCAGGCGCCAGCCAGTGCCAAGTACTCTTTGAAATCTCAGCCTCGACGTGTTGCTTATGTTTATGTCCTTTACTGCAAAGCTGGGAGCGAGCAAGAGCTCTGTGCTCTGAGGAGAGATGGGAATCAGCGGTTCCCCTTTTCTGCGAGGACCAGATATTCCTTCTTGCAGGCGTGAGGTCAATAAGTTTCTACCGCACACGCTGGGCAAGAGGATGCAGCGGTCCGAAGGGGAAATGCCCCTTGTTCAGCCCCTCAGCACCACAGAGCGTGGAGGCTGGGAGCTGAGGCTCCTCTGGATATTTCTATGCTAGAGAGCAACTGAAGAAGGATTTCTGAAGCTCCGGATGAGATCCTGAGTGCCAACTTCCCATTGAAGCCTTATTAGAAGTCCCAGATCAGGTCTGGCCTTCACAAATGCCTCTCTCCTGGCAGCGACCCTTCAAGCACCAGCAGGACATGTTGCTGTAATTCAAATAAATTAAATCATACCAAATCTACTAAATGTGGCTGGTTGAGTTGTATTATAGAAGGCAGTCACCATTAAGTAAAATGTATGAAAAATGCAGATAGGCCTCCAAATAGTTGCAGAGAGCAAGACCACCTTGCTAAAATTGAGCTGAATATATTTTGTTTCTTTCTTGCTGTGAGAGCTCACAGGCAGGGTCCTGGAAACGCAAGGATTGAAGGAGTGGTAAATCTGGCAAAGTAGCTACCCTTGCATTTAAGCCTGTAAAATGCTGCTACAGCAGCACGTCCATTTCAGAGGTTATTTCAAAACAAATGGGGGGGGAGGAAATAGGGGGAGGGGGAAAAAAGAAGTTTCAAGTACCACTTTGCCATGTTTCATTTGATGTCAAATTGGTTGTTTAGTTTTTGCCTGCAAGAGACTCCACCTCCTTTCAAGGTCCTGTTAAACCTCGTAGAGAATTTATCCCAGTACGGCTCCTGCCTGTGTAACTTAACGGTTACACAGGCAAAGAAAACCAAATGTCCTCAGTCCCGCTGCAGAGGATTCACATACCTGGTGCCTTGAAAAAACGCTGCCCTGAAAAAGAAGGATTTCCACTTGGATTTAAGTATTTTCTGGCTTGATACTTCCATTTATATTTTCTTGACCCTAAATATAATCTAAAGGAAGACATTGCCAGCCACTGACCTGGAAAACACCTTCCTCCCCACCCCTTTTTTTTTTTTTTTTTTTTTTTTTTCCTTCATTTTTTCTTTCTTTTTTTGAGGAAAAAGAAACTCGAGGGGGAGAGTTGTTCTTTAGTTTCTGCTCTTCAAGCGCAGGTTAAAATGCCAGGCAAGGAGGAGGCCTTCAGTATCGCTCATCTCCTCCTGGAACTGCATTGCATCACTCGGAAAACAGGACAGGAGGACACGAGACATCTCATCCCGATGTCTTTTTAACGGCATTTAGTCATATGCATGGGGATTCATAACACCAGCATCCACGTCAAGAAAATGAGCAGATGCCAGAAGATTTTATTTTACACTTAGCTGAAGAAAAAAACATGAGCACATTTTCCATCTTAAATGCTAGCAACGTTTCGCAGGCTGACTCCCTCGAGGACAGTGGCAATTGGACGGCGGTAACCCAGTTTACCCAGCCAGGATGGCAGATTGCTTTGTGGGCTATCACCTACTCCTTCATCGTTATCACATCCATCGTTGGCAACATCACCATCATCTGGATTATTCTTGCGCACAGGAGAATGAGGACTGCTACCAATTACTTTATCGTTAATTTGGCTCTTTCGGATTTGCTGATGTCCACTTTCAATACCATCTTCAACTTTATTTATGCCAGTCACAACGTCTGGTATTTTGGTGAGGAATTCTGCAGGTTTCAGAACTGGTTCCCCATCACCGCAATGTTTGTGAGCATTTACTCCATGACAGCCGTGGCTGCAGAGAGGTAAGAGGCAAACGGAGAAGGTAAGGTCCTAAAAATCCACCATAAATTATCAAAAAATTATTGTGATACTATGTGCAATTGGCCCCCACCTACTGTGTCAGGTGCCTTATCAGCAAAGCAGGAGGAGTGCCAGGCAAATAGACTATGGGGTTAGATGCTAGTTACAGCATGAAAGGAAGGCTCCTCTGTTTTATCCCTGGGCTGAATCACCCCCAAATCTGTAACAAGTGGAAGTGGCTGGTATTTTATCGTTCCCATGTCATTAATCATAAGTTGTTTCCCAGTCATCCTACAAACACTTTTGGTTGTTTGTTTTTTTTTTTTTTTTAAACAATGAGAAGGACCTGTCACTTGGACAGAGCTGGAGCAATACGAGTATGCTGTGGGATGATGAAAATATCAAAATCCACAATCCCATTTGTGAGTCCAGCAAACCACCAGAAATAGTGGGAAGTGGATCAGAAATAGCAAATTCTGCTTCAGTAGTTCACAGGAAGGACTTATTCCAAGAGGGAGGAAAGCAATTACAGTGATTTTTTTTTTTTTTTTTTTCTCACTTCTGAGGTAATTTGGTATTTTCATAACACTCTTTTCCATCTGCCAGGTCTCTTTTACTCAAGCTTAAATTTGTCTGAATGCATTTACAGCTCATTGTTCAGTAGCATAATGCCGTTTTTCTTTTTACTAAAAAGTAGCCAAAAGTCCATGGGAATTCCCTCTCTTAAAGGCAATGGCATGTAAAAGAGGCAGAGGAGCTTAAACTCCCTTCTAGGCTCTCTGCTCTCTTCCCTTCACCTTCTTGTCGTCCCTCTGTTTCTTCCACTCTCTGCCTGGTGCTGGGAACACACGTATCTTCTCCATCCTATGTCCCTGCCACAACCCCATGGCGAAGGTCTTTCCCCGGGCAGCCGGACCCTGCGCCCAGAAATACCTGGCGGCTCGTTATCCAGCCCTCCTGTTGACTTTGCAGTTTCCTTCAGGTTTCCTCCGGTCCGTATCCACAAAGGACCCTTCCAGCTCCCTTGGGAGTGGAGCCAGCATCCCTCCGGAGGTATCCGAAAAGCATCGCTCTGTGAGTCCCCGGAGCCACTTTCGTAACCCCCCGCCTCGGCTCGCAGCTCAGTTCACCCCGGCACACCCCGGGAAGCGAGCGATAGGGACAAATCAAAGCAGATAACCAAACTAGCAGGAGAAAGGTGACGTTACCCTGTGTGCTTGGAACACCCGCTGAAACCCACCGCGGAGCTGGGGACACGGCACAGTACAGGGCAGTGGCCCCTGTGGTTGCTGGAAGGATCGCTCATACGCACAGGGATGAGCGACGTGTTTATCAGCCTGCAGTTGTCCAGATGAAACCAAATCCCTATTTAGAAGCAATGACAGCTCAGTTTTAGACTCGAATACTGTTTTGCTATTCCTGGCTTTAAATCAAGAGTTGTTGGTAACTGCTATTTTATACATGTGGTCTGCCAAAGAATTTTTTTTTTTTTTTTTTTGATAAATCCATTTCAGCCTGTCCTCGTGTATCCCGACTCTCGTTCCTCGGGGACTTTTGGTGAAATTACCTATAGAGCCAAAATTGCTTTAGTCACATGGCATAGATCAGAAAGAACACTTGGCATCTCGCTGCTAACCATATTTAGCTATTCTTTGCTTAACCTTAAAATAGATCTTGACACTGTCTCCTGGAAACTTGCAGCTTCCATTTATTGTTATAAGAACTTCTGTCCACTTGGGCTCCGTTGTTTAGCTGTCTTTTGAAGTGGTTTATTGTAAGGAACGAGACGAAGAAGTGTCAGCTCTATAAGTCATCTTTGCTGTGGAAAAGGGCCTGGCGATATTGCTCACTGGTGGTTTTAGGAGCATTCTGCTTCCCCATTTTGGGCTGCTCTGTGTGCCGGAGCAGCCGTTTCCACTGCCCGCTTTCCACAGCGCTCCAGGCAGAAATGCAGTATTATCAGCTCAAGTTTCGCACTCCAGTTAGCAAAGCCACTTAGGCCCTCTTCAGAAAGTGTACAGGAGCATCTGAAATTCAGCTTGTTTCGCCTGCATGGGACAAGGACCGGAGGAAAAGTGCCGGGAGCCTGGTCCCAGCATCCTCGGACATCACAGGGAGCAGGGCACGGAGAGAGGGCAGAGGGGGCACAGGCAGCCCTGCCACACAGCAAGAGCAGCCAGGAGATCTTCACAGATTTGGGAAACCTCCCAACTTGCAGGAGCTTGCCTAAAAGCACAGCTTGCCCTGTAATACCTCCGGTATCTGCAGCACGGGCAGCTGCGGCAGCACAGCCGCTGGCATCGTTTATACCCGGGACTGCGAGTTCACCGAGAGCCACAGGTTTGGGCACTCCCGTGGGCAAATGTTCTGGAGAATATTCGCCACTTGATTCCTCCCCCAGCCACATTCGAGCACTGTACAATACTGCCTACGACGAGCTGAAGAAAAGCAAGGTGACGTGAAAATTTTATAGCTAAATAAGGCTCTGCTGCCTTGCAGCAGCTCTGGCTTGCTCACTGTGCGTCTGTCCGTGCAGCCACCCTCTGTCCTGCAGCAGCAGCCAGGCAGAGCTCCCTCCCACCAGCCTGGCCAAGAAATGGTCCAGAGTTTGTCAGAGTTTTGCTATGAAAACGAGGAGGCAGTGGGCATTTTCCACTCTATTTTGCCTTTGTAACAACCATGACAAAGAGTACGGAGAGCATGACAAGAAATGCATAATTGATTAGGTACTCATTACAATACCATGCATTTCTACACAGGGAATTTAAAACCACAGAATGCCCCGGGCTTGTAGGTAATTTAATAGTCAGATGTGCCATGAGGGCTCTGAGCAGGTGTGGGACAGAGGGGTCAGCTTTTCCCTTCCACTGCAAGCACAAGCGCTCGAGCATTTACAGGCAGAGGTGGATGGCACAAGAGTTTTCCACAGCTGAAAATCTGTGGGGAAGAATTCAGGGTGGAGGATACTCATGACCCCAGGCTGCTGTTGTGGTAGCATAGGGCATCAGAGATTGGCATAATTAGGAAGAAACAGGGTGCTTGGGTTTTTGGGGGGGAGAGGAAGGAGAAAAGGGCACTGTATTAAAAGGTGCAGAACTCCAAACTAACGTGAACAGTTCACAGCATGAAATTTCAGACCAAACACATAAAGCATTTGAAAAATTAATTTGAAAAAAAAAAAAAAAAAAAAAAAAAAGAAAACAAAAATTCAAAGAGGATTTAGCTCCTTCTAATCATTTATAGCCTGGAACCTATCAAAATGTCTCTGTAAATAAAGCCCACTATACAGTCCTGGTGAGTTTTTACAGTTGCTATATTTGTTGTAGAGTTTACCAATGCAACTGTAAAAGCATTACCTCTTTTTCTTGCAGGTATGTGGCAATAATTCATCCCTTCAAGCCCAGGCTCTCTGCTGGAAGCACCAGAGTCATCATAGGGATAATCTGGCTGGTGGCGTTTGGGCTCGCCTTCCCGCAGTGCTTCTACGCTGAGATCATGACGGACAACGGAACGACGAAATGCATCGTCGTCTGGCCCGATGACGTCGGATCCAAGCACCGGCTCACGTAAGAGAAACGAGAAAACTCCCAATTCGTGCAAAAGTTAACTAGGAAATTAATTAATTTATTCTCCAAACTGTCGGCTACAGGCAGTACTGGGAGAGAGAGCAGGGGGGAACCATGCAGCAGGGGAAAACAGGTCTGGGGCAGCCCATCTAAGCTCAGCTTAAGCTGGCTATGAAACAAGCTACCGGGTGATCATGGGTCAGGGTAAAGAAGGGTGGTGTGCCATCCTACCCTGCTTTGAAAACTGGTTATAAGATCTAGAAATCCTAGATACAGGGCTCAGTGGATTTAAGAGAAACCAGCGCAAAAATTCTCTAAACATGCAATAAATACTGGTTCCAAAGGTTTTGGATTTTCTCCTTCCGTCAGGCAGGAAGAAAGTGGGTATCTTTAATGCTGAGAAGCCACATAATTAGCTAAAAATTATGCTGCTCTTTGGAGGGAGATGGGGGACCTGTAAGAGCATGTTTCAAACATCCTAAGGTTTTATAGACTGACTTATCTGGGCACACATCTGTGCTCCCAAGAGCTCCTAACCCTCATAGCAATTTCCTCCTGCTTTAAAGCAAGACTGTTCAGCCAGATGAAACAAGCCATACCCCGCATTTAGGGGATCTGCTGTGATTAACCATTATTCAAAGCACATGATACACAGAGCAGTTTGAGAAATGTATCAAGCAAAACATGTTTATACGAAATAGTAATGGAAGAGCTGTGGAAAAGGAACAATTCGATTAACAAAAAGGAAACAATTTTTCAGACCAAAACCAAGTGCTAAGCTCCCCACATCCATTCTTCACTGTGAATGCTTTTTCTCAGCTCCATGCACCAGGGACATTTTTTCACTTCTCAGTCTTCATCTCTGGCAGACAGCTGGATGCCTCCTATGGCTAGTTATTGCCAAACAAACTGGTTTTCACACTAATATGTGCCAAGTTCCAGGAGCTTTATGTAAGTTTGGCCAAGATGCAGCATATTCAGCCACTGGCAGTCAGTGGTCCGCAGCCTCCAGAGTCACAGAGGAGCGAAGAGTAAAATCAGGCTCATGTCATGCTGGGTGATCTTCCTCCCAGGGCCCCTCGGTTGCCCTCATGGCACATGCTGGGGAGCCCAGTGTGCCAGGCTCCTGTCGACTGAGAAGGAGGGATAGCAGATAATCACTTGTATACAAGTCTCTGATGATTATTGAATTCAGAAGAAAAGCGTGAGGTTTATTTCTCCCGCATCCACGGATTGGGGAGGATTGAAACAAGAGTTTCCCAGCATGAAGACAAAATCTGCACGGGATGGAAGGGCTGGTCCCGAAGGTGGCAAATAACAGGGCAGTTTCTTTCAGGGATCCCCAGCTGAAGAGCAGCAGCTCCCAACCACGGTGCATCACTTCACCAGCTCACTGTCCCTGGGCAGCCTCAGATTTGCAGGTTTCAGTAGCTTTCCCAGAAAGGAAGTTGGAAGCCATGCTCCCCAGAAATCACCTGGAGTGATGGATCTGTTGGGACAGATGCCTGCAATACAGACCAGGGAGAAAAAGCCACGTGTGGCCATTCATGTGCTAGTCCAAATACCGAGGAAAATAAATATTAAGAAACCCCAAAACCCCCCCCAAAGAAATGGAGAACTGCATTCCTTTGTTGACTGTGGATCCTCCAAATCCTTTATAGTTGAGTAAAACCAGCCTTCAAGATTTCTAGACTTCGGAACAAAGGGAAATCCTTTTCAGCAGGAAAACCATGTATAATTATGATAAACATGTTAAAAAAAAAAACAAACCAAACAATGCATTACTGTGGCTGCCAGTGCCTGAGGAATCTTGGATATGAAGGGTCTTAATTTGTAGAAGTTTAACCAAATGAAAGAACCTTAACCACAGTGGATTTTTTTTTTCTGGTGACAGGTTAACTTTGCAGCAAAGTAGCAAAGCTACAAGACTAAAAGTTTCTTTTTACCACGTGCTCAAGCTTAGGCTCCCATCCTCTCCTCTTCCTCCCAGGATGGGGATTCTAAAAGGGCTTTGCTGGGCTTCACACGCAATTATTAGCCCTTCAAAAGAGGTACCGCTCTGAGAACAGGTGGGAAGGTTGAAAAACAGGTAGGGACAAACTTTCCACGTTTCATAAACACAATATTGTTCTATACGCAACCACCCGAAGGAGCAACCACCGCCGAGGCCCCGACACCCATTCCGGCAGTGCCCTGCAAAGCAGTGGACCCCGCTCGCTAATGCGGCGAGCAACTCCAGCGCGTTGTCATACCGAGAAAGATCATTTGCACCCAGCCTTTTGTGGTCATTGCCAGCAGCGTGCGCCAGAGCCCTCCTGCCTAATCCTATTTTTTACACTGTTTATGTTAATTTGACAGCTGCTGTAACCCAGTGAGCAGGTTGCTCCCTCCCCATAAATGGTGGTTGCTTAAAATAATCAGGCCCCAGCATGAGGGAACCATCAGAGGCTTGCAGGGTAAGATGGAAAGCTAGGAAGGGCCGAGCTAAAACCCAGCCGAAGGAAATGCCAGCACTTTTGGCAGGAGCAGTCACCGCGTAGCCCGTTGGTGATACGTAACTGTGTGTGCACACGCAAATAAAACCAGCCAGCAACACAAACACAGCAATGACCGCCACTCTCTGCATGCTGCCAGCAGGAGATATTCCTTCCTTGCTATCTGCGGCGTCTTCCCCGATGACTCCGTGCACCCTGTTAGCAGCCAGCTACATTTTGCAGCCCGTGATCCAGGATTTTTCACTGTTGCTGAATTAGGCTGTTGGCACTATTACGTTCATCGAGTTACTCTGTAGTTTTCAGAATATTCCTTTTCCGCATTCTGTGAGGTAAAGGTGTATTTTTACAGCCACAAGTCTCAGATGCCTCTCTTCCCTGACTGCAGTGGGATAGCAAGTTCAGCACAGGTGGTCACGGACTGTAACTCTCTGACAAAAGATAAATGATATTACTCCATCTTGAAAGAGCAGTGGATCCAGCCCAAGGACTAATCATCACAACACAAGAGAGATGAGCTTTTGCTGTTTACAGACATCCCTGTAAAGTTGTTTGTAGGCAAAATTTCTGCTTCTTTATGCTTTGAGGTTGAAGTTAATGGGAGCCAGACATACATGTCCAAAAGACAATTTCTGAAAGAGCCCTTCAAGAGACATGCTGACTATGAAAATGTGCTTGTTTTTCTTTTCCAGGTATCACATTGCAGTGATCGTGTTGATTTATTTACTGCCTTTATTGGTGATGTTTGTTGCATACAGCATTATAGGAATTACTCTGTGGAGCAGTGCAGTTCCAGGCAACCACCTTAACAGAGTCCGCTATGAGCACCAAGTTAATGCCAAAAAAAAGGTCAGAAGTGAAACTTAAAAATAATTACCCCCAGCGCACCAGCCCTGCTGGCTACAATCCCAAAACGGAGCTTGCATTTGATACAAAAACTTGCAGGATCGGGTATGACAGGTTGACAAAATATTTTGGGCCACGGGTAAAGGGCATCACCCAGCAAGTATGAAAAGAAATGGTGATCTATATGCAGGAGCCAGCCTCCAAGGAGGAAAGGCTCACCTTGGCAGGCAGCAGGGCAGATCCCAGCAGTCCTTAGAGAGTAAGACCCGGTGTCCAGCAAATCCACGTGTCGCAGGATAAACGGGGGAAAATGTCTGGACAGGGTGGGGAGGGATCAGTGTAACAGCAGTTATCGCATTTCCCTACCACGTCTCTCCAACGTAGCTATAGCAGTTCCTCTGCAGAAAGTCCACTCAGAGCCCTGGGAAACATTTGCTCCAGCTCTCTCCCTGTTCCCAGTTTCCATCATCAGGGCTGGTTTCTTTGCCATAGCAGCCCAGGTCTACATACCACAGAGCGCTTCAGGGGGGTGAAACAGACCCAAAACCAAAGCAGCATTTCCCATTCCCCCAGCAAGCTCAGACGATCACCCAGGGGCTCAGAAATAACTCACTGGTTTTGTTTTTTCTAGTTTGTAAAGACCATGGTGGTAGTTGTGATCATTTTTGCTGTCTGCTGGCTGCCCTATCACATATACTTCATCCTGGGGAGCTTCAAGGAAGACATCTACCAGCAGAAGTACATTCAGCAGGTTTATCTCGCAATCTTTCTCCTTGCCATGAGCTCAACAATGTACAACCCCATCATATACTGCTGTCTTAACCAAAGGTGAGTAGCGTGCATATGTGTGCACAGCCAAAATTAAAATCTCAATATGAAAAAGCGTAAATCTCCGGAGGTGAGAACAACTGTGATTTCCAACTGCAGTCCATAGGCTGAGTAGACAAGTTAATTTATACTCTGCTAAAAATGTGAGATGAACCACACTCTGTGAGTGAGATTTTAACTCGGCCCTTAAGATTTTCTGCCTCTGGATAACGCACAGGCAGCAGGTGTATGGTCAGTGCAGCCACATTTGCACCCACTCCCACGCGCAGACCACCTTCTTTCAAGGAAGGAGGGAGGAATCTGCAATCCCTGCAACGCATTTGCTGACCCAGTGCTGGGCTGGCCCTGCCACCCGCTCCTCCCGGGCCACCACCACCAACCCCCCCAACCCCAGCCCCCCCACGCAGGCACCGGGCTCGCTCCCTTGGGGAATAGGAGCGGCCCACGGGTGACTACCAAGAGTCCCATCCGGGCACACCGCCACGAGCGAGCGGCTGGGAGAGCACAAACCCCATCGTGCCAAGAGATGTCCCTCTTGCTCTGCGCTGAGAACGGGACGCTGAGCGCGGGGAGCCTCCACGCCAAATCCTGCCTGCGCATCCCGCTGCTAGAGCTCTCCCTACCCCGCACCTCTCTTCAGCCTAGCTGCGCGCGCAGAGGGAGCTTTTAGGGTAACAAAATGGTTATCGGCACACCTCCTCCAGCACCTCCAGTGCAGTTTCACTGGGACTCCGCCAGCAGAACACCCAACTCCAGAGCGATGCCAGGAGGCTCGCTCCTCGAGAGCGTTTCGAGCGGCATTCTGCCCGTAGGCTCGCAAAAGAAGGCAGTTTGGCAGCCCATGCAGCTGACCTGCATTTAACGCGAAGCACCTAAACATACCCCCCCCCTTCCTCCCCTCTCAGAAAGCAGATAGCTTCCTCATTTAATTGTTGATTTTTTTTTAAAAAGCTTCCAGTGAGTAAACACACGTACTTGCCTCAGAAGCTCAGCTTCTCACAAATGCTGTTTCCAGAATGGTCAGCACCTCACCGTACTGAGCACATCAAACATCCTGCCGTGTCGCTGATCCTATATATTTACTTAAAAATATAAGGAAATCTGACCATAAACTCTTACTGCGCTTCCCTCCATGGTTTTATACATTTGCCTCTTCACTTCACTCCTTTCATTTCAACAGAAACTTTATTTCCACAATCATTCAGAGGTAGAACCAAGACATGCATCCGCTCTTTCTCTGTGCAATCAAAAAGGTAATTTTCCCCATTTGATTTCTTTTCTTACACTTGCAGGTTTCGTTCTGGCTTCAAATTAGCCTTCCGGTGGTGTCCTTGCATAAAAGCAACTGAGAAAGACAAACTTAAACTTATGTCCCCATATCTTTACCAGACAACACACGGGAAATCAAGAACAATGAGTTTCAACACAGAAACTCAATTGAATGAGAAAGAGAAGACATCATTTACCCTCACCCAGCTAACACTTTGATTTTCTCCTCCCAGTTCTGTCTCTATCTTAACACAACATTTCAAGGCAGCAGATTTGCAGGAGCCTGAGGCAGGTCTTTTTTTTCTGGAGCAACTGTTTCCTACAGGACTTTTTCAGATGCCATCAGCATTGAAAGCAGTCTGCTGATAATACTTAATGTCCATTTAGGTCCAAATATCACCCAGCTACAGATGCAAGAAGTTCATCAGTCCCTTACACCAACAACTGCAATACAGAACAGAGAGATTTTGCCCATGAAGTCAAAAGAGCAGTGCAGCAGACCTGAGGCAGTGCCCATCAGTAGAATATCAATTATTCTCTTCCAGATAGACATCTCCTGCTCTCTGTTCCACCAAGACACTTAAATCTGGAAAAGATGTGATGGACCAGAAAGGCTGGGGCACACCTGGCCCAGTTTGGATGGACCCTCAGGGCTGTGTGGGCAGCTAAGTCCCATGGCTCAGCAGCCCCGAGGCGGACAAGACCGTGGAGCAAAGCTTGTTTATGGCAAAGGCAAATACTAACACATCGAGACTGAAAAGCCTGCCCTGAAAGTTTCCTGAATTCTGAAATTTTCATGCCTGCAATTTCAGCAGCACCATCTCTCATCAGTTCAAAGCCAGAAACAGTTTCTTAAGATGTTGTCATTGCATGGA
Organism: Tyto alba; assembly: GCF_018691265.1. NCBI lineage: Eukaryota > Metazoa > Chordata > Aves > Strigiformes > Tytonidae > Tyto > Tyto alba. The sequence goes on along the minus strand of NW_024881261.1, from coordinate 36,871,408 downwards.
TTTCTATAACCTTGTACAAAAATATGATGTCTTTTTCCTATTAAACTGTGCTCAAGCGACTCCTCCAACTTCACATAGTTAATTGTGGTGCTTAATTTGGAGAGCAGTGCTCTCTGAAGAGTGAGTAGCAAGGTGTGGGTTTGCTCATTGGCTCGGTCAGGGCTCATGGATCCAATCTGGTTCCACCTCCTTTACCTCCTCTTAGTCCTAACCACAGTCCAAGACATCACTGTCTTTTCCCAGGTCCTTCATCTTCACTTTACAGACTTACCCCATATTTGTCATCCCTGTCCTTCTCTCCTCAGATATGAAAATAAAGGCTGAAATATGTTGTCTTCACAGCCTGAGGCATTATGTGCAGTCATGCAAAACAGCAGAAGCTGAAATATAAACATTATATAAAAGTAATAGAGCATTTAATATTGTCATGGTAAGTCGCACCTCACAATCACCTTCGCCTTTCATGACAGGTTTGTATATAATATCACAGAGCCATACCTTAGCACACAAAAGGTTCCTATAGTGGTTGACAAGA